>NW_027286069.1:113924926-114524926 GCF_022747635.1 Hetaerina americana
CCGATGAAGACGGAGCTAAATTCCGTCGAAATAATTAAGAAATAACGTGTGAGTGTTCTTTTTATGTGTCCTTATATTGTATGTTTCGGTCCAAGTTTTTTATATATATATATATATATATATATATATATATATATATATATATATATATATATATATATGTATGTATAAAATTCCTCTTTTATATATGTATGTATATGTATATATATATACAAAAGAGGAATATTTCTATCTAAGTGAAATCTATAGTCCGAAACATTCAAAGAGATTAGGGTGCAATTATTCCGTCTGTTAACTCTTCCGAGGATCAGCAGTTTCTGGATGGGCGAGGGGGAGTGTGTGGCTATGAAGGTCATTGCATTCATCGCGCATTGCGGCTGACTCCGATGAATAAAACATCGTCCCGGTGGAGGTGCCTTCGCTTTACACTCTCCCAGCGGGCAATCCCCAAAATAATCTTCCAATTCATAGGAGAGAGTGTATTGCAAATTTTTTCGCACAGAAGACTCTTTCCTTCCCTTTGTCCTGCATGTGAAATTAGCAAAATGCATAATCAAGTCAGACTGCTCCCCAGACGGGAATGAATAGAATTTTTCCCTTAGCGAAATGATTCCGACCTTGGCCGTACACGAAAACGTTAATCGTTGGATATGCCCATCTATTGACGAACCCCCGCTTAAATACGAGTTCTTCAATGTTTGCATTACCATGCCCATCGTCACTTTTTTTAGATTTATAAATAAAATACTTGGGTTTCATCTTTAGTTTTGGCTTGGACTCGGAATTTGGAATCACAATAACCTTCGCTGGCATTGATCACAAATAGTTTAGTATGTAATTGCAGAGTCCTTCGGGTGAGCCACCTGAGTCGAAATTGACGATACTCAGAAGGAAGGTTAAACGCAGAAAAGTAAACGATTGGGAGCGGTGAGTTAAATTAACGCTGATGCGATCACGGAGTTGTAACTTCTCGCCAATCACGGTTCCTGAGAGAGTGAGAGAGAAATGAAGCATTAACGGGCGGGCAATGAGAAGTGGAGAGAGAGGGAGAGATAACTGTTTCCTGCGGAATACACTCGCGGAGCACAGGAGAGGGGCGGACAATGCATGCCCCTTTCATTTGTTCCTGTTTCCGGCCGGAAAATGCACGCGCGGAGTGGGGGAGGGAAGGGGTGAGGAACGGATGGTGGCTGCGAGAAAGAGAAGATGGGCGGGGAGGGGGGAGGGGGAGCAAGGAGGTGGGAGTGGGGGCGTTGAAGATTGAGCGAGGGGTGGGAATCATGGGAACAATAGTAGTGGGTGAGTGGGGGGGGGAAGCGGGGTGGTATAGGGGACTGCAAGAATTGAGGCTCGATGGACGAATGCTCGTGGAATCAGTGGAGCGGGCGGCAGAGACTGGCTAGGTGCTTTTATTTCAAAAACTCTTGTTCCTTTCCGACAGGAAGAAAAAAAACTGGGATGGCGAGGAGGGAAAATAAAAGGGCAGCGGATTGGCCATAGGGAGGGGGGGGGGCTGGGAAGGGGATTCTTTTTGAGTGCGGGATAATGGCTTTGGCGCAGGGTTAGTGGCTCGAGAAAAAATAAACGCGAGAAGAAAAGAGGGCCGTGGAGAAAGGGGGAGGGGTGGGGCGAAGGGAGGGAAAGGGAAGGGAGGCTCTCTTCGGAGATTTACAGCCAAAGACGAGATAGGGGAGAAGGAATAAAAGTGTGCGCCGAGGAAGGCGGCAGAAATGGAGTGCGAACATAATGAGAGGGGCGGGGAAGATAAGGATAGGGTGCGAAGACGCTGGGGGGTTTGGGAAGGGTTGGGTAGATTGAAAGGGGGAGGAGAGGGAGACCTCCACCGCACGAATGGAAGGAAGAGGAAAAGATGGAACGAATAGGGGAGGAAATTAAAAGGGTTAGTGGAAAAAAGGGACTCGAGAGATATGTGACAATCTGCATTCAAATCCACAGCTAATCTCGAGATACTCGAAAACATAAAACTCTGGTTTATATGTGGTGAGTTGAAATTTGGCTATATTTCATTGCGCATATATAATCTGGAAAGCAATGTATACAGAATGCATAAATGGAAAGAAATTCGGTGAAGTGCTAATCAGAAAATCATTTATAGCACTTCTTGCTTGCCAGAGAGTTTATCATCATATTTTAGGCTTGTGTTGGATTTTTGTGAAAACGAAATGAAAGAAAATACCACCATGAGTCAAAAAAAGAGCCTCAAAAGGTATCGCAATTCTCTTAATTTCATCCATTCTTTTACTCCCTATGAATTGAACAGAACATTCTCCAAACTTAATCACACTACGGTCGGTTGGCGCAAAAATATATGATCGCTAAAATAAATCGGCTTTTTTTCACCGCGCAAAAAAGTATGCAAGAATGTTCAGTACCGATTAGACCAAGTAACTTGATTTAAGGTCAAACTTAAAAAAAAAAAATTCTTGTAAACTATGATAATATCTTTTCTAATATAAATTACAGATTCAGGTATGATTGGGTGGAACTGTTTCATAATAACAGATATGATGACTAATACAATTTGCCACTAAATAAAAATTTATTCGCAACCAGTTTCGATGCACTACATCATTTTCAAGTGAAGCTCTCACTGCAGAGGTCCAATTTATTTTAGGCTTCCTTTTAGGCAATATATTTTAGGATTATATATTAAATATAGGAGTTGGGGAAACCAGGGTGTCTCCATGTGCTGGGAATGGTTAGGCGAGTGGGAAGAACCGAAGCTCTGGGGTTTGGTGAAAAAGGCGGATGAAAGTGGGGGTGGAGGTTGAGGGTATGTAAATAAAGAGGGAAAGACAAAGGAATACTAAGACTCCCTGACAGTTTGTCACAATGTGATGGTCTTTTCTGTTGATATATCTTTTCTCCCCTAAATAGGGTAGTAAACAAAATCATAAAAGCCTTAGAAGGCTTTCATAGTATAATCCCGTTGAAGAATCGTATCCCCAAAAGTTACTTGTACTGTATTCAAATATTGAAATACCGTAGGTACAAGTAATTGTTAATTTTTGGTTTAATGGCCAATTAGCATTGTCATTTCAAATGAAATATTGGTTTACTGCTAAATTCATTGCAACATTTTCCTCTTCATAAAGTTATAAATATAATTTATGAAGCTGATGATGAGGTTTTGATTACACTGATGTCATTTCCAACTATTATTCACTCTCCTCCAAACATAATTTGGAGAAAGCTGGAGGGTGGTTGCGTCCATTTATAACCCCGTTCGTAGCATTTGATGACATTTTAATGGCACATTGTTAGTAGTAATTCCTTTTGTAGATCACGAAAAATCAAATTTTCCAAATACTTGTCAAATCGTTATGGACAAAATTCCCACAGAATCTGTGTTATTGATTATTAACAGATCTAAATGATAGCTAAAGTTATTCTCAGGATCATAAACAAAAGGGTAGAGAGTAGGGCAAATGATTACTTAGGGGATGATCAGTTTGGGTTTAGGAAGGGGAGAGGTACGCGTGATGCCATTGCAGTAATGAGATTATTAATCGAGAGGAATATAGAACACAACCAGGAGGTACTTGCCTGTTTCGTAGATTTCAAAAAAGCGTTTGATAGAGTGAATTGGAAAACACTAATGAGTATATTGCAGAAAATAGGAATAGATTGGAGGGAAAGGAGGCTAATCCGCAACCTGTACATGTCTCAGACTGCTCAGGTGCGGGTGGGAAACGGGGAGTCAGGATGGGCAGTGTTAGGAAGGGGTGTAAGGCAGGGTAGCCCATTATCACCGTTGCTGTTCAACTGGTATGCAGAGGAAATGATCAAAGAGGCATGGGAAGAACTGGAAGTAGGAATGAAAGTGGGCGGGGAACTCGTAAAATCAGTTAGGTTTGCTAATGACCAAGCTTTAGTTTGTCAGTTAGCCAAGGGACTGCAAGCATTACTGAGTGAATTGGAAATTCAGTTCGACAGGTATGGGATGACAATCAATATTAATAAAACAAAGGTTATGTGATTTTCTAGAAAGAAAAAGGCTAAGCTTAACATTAAAATAGGAGGGCAAAAAAAACTAGAGCAGGTAGACCAGTTTACGTATCTCGGTAGTGTTTTGGACCAACACGGACAAAGTAGTAAGGACGTAAGAAGAAGAATTGCGCTTGGCAAAGAGGCTCTTACAAGGAGGAGGGAGTTGATGACAGGGACGTTGAGCAAGGATGTTAAGAAAAGACTCGTAAAAACTTTGATATGGAGCGTAGCGAGTACGGAGCGGAAACGTGGTCATTGAAGCAGGAGGATAGACGTAGATTGGAGGTTTTTGAAATGTGGGTGTGGAGAAGAATGGAGAAGGTAAAATGGACAGAGAAGAAAACAAACGAGGAAGTACTTGGTTTGGTGGGCGAAGAGAGGGGTTTGTTGGGAACAATCCTATGGAGGCAGGAAAAGTGGATGAAGGGGGAATTGACCGGCAGCGGGATGTTGAAGACTGTAATTGAGGGGAGAATGTTAGGCAAACGGGGAAAAGGAAGGAACAGGATAGGGATGTTGGACGGGATGAAGGGAGGAAGAAAGTACTCAGAGCTGAAGAGGGACCTGATGCAAAGTAGGATGTTGTGTTTTGCTAGGGGTCACAAATTATTAAATTTGTAATTATGTCCATCCAAAAACCTACCTTAATCGGGAGATTAACTAATAATAATAATAATTATACGTATATATATTTATTATTTAGAAAAATACCGGATAAGGTATGTTTTTGGATGGAAACAGCTTCTAAATAAATATTTTGTGACTCCTAACAAAACACAAAATCCAGTATCCTACTCTACATCAGGTCCCTCTTCATCTCCGAGTACTTTCTTCCTCCCTTCATCCCATTCAACACATCTATCCTGTTCCTTCCCTTAAACTTACTTTACTTTAAAATACACTCAAGCCATTAATATAAAAACTTAAATACACGTATAATCCATTACGCAAGTTGCATTATTTTGGTTCACGCTGGATATAATAGTGATTTCCTTTTTGGTAATTGTTCGAGGAAAGAACTTACATTTCTATCCATCTCCACTTGTTTATAACAACCGCTGCTCATCCTAATAGTCAATGAACTCATGTTGGGATATTCTTTAACCTGCCTATAAAATGTGGGACCATAAACCCCTTTCTGTCATACCTAAAGTCGAGTGTTCTGAGGCATCTCATGAGTGTAACTCTCATTTGTTCTCTTCGCGTCTAAATTAGCTCCCAGACTAATTCCTCTAAAACGTCCGACATGCCCATCATGTCATCATAAAAATTTTTCACGATTCTATATTATTTTCTTTGAAATTAACTGATTATTTTATCAACCTTTTCTTACAAAGATCCGAAATACTCGGTATTCCAAATGGTACCCAACTGAAGCCAAATAATACTTCTCTTAAACTTTTATTTCACATTTTCCCAACATCCGTGTAGTGAAGCCAGGTTTCTTTAAGGCAGATCTGCATACTCTCCTGATATGTGTTACCCATAATGGTTTAGTTTTTGGGCTGCCCCTAAATATTTCACTTGTTCTACGGACTTCAACACAGCAAAAACTATTGTGTGATGTATATCCTGCTCATCACTTCTTTTGCTCCTAAATATCAAAACTACTAGAACACATTTCCCTATGTCAAGTACTAATCCCGATTCCTAGCACCAATCTAATTTTTTTTTAAGTTGCCAGAGTGCAGCCCGCAATATACTGAGGTCCTTCTCTTCTTGAACACCACCATTTCGTCTACCAATAATCTAAGGTTGATACTAGCGCATGAGCTTAATTCATTGATGTTTTTTAAAAATATTAGTGTTAGTCTATTAATCTTCCGTGAGGGAAGCTCGAAGTTAAATCTACCACGGCTGAGCACAATCCAGCGATGACTGCTCTTTGTTTGCGATATGACAAGAAGTCACTGGTCCAATTTTCAAACATCCGTATTCATTCCAAAGAGAACACATATTTGAATATTTATTGTGACGAGATTTTCGAAGGTTTCTTCGGAACCCAAAAATACCCCGTCTGCATCGAATATTCTTTTCACCCCATTTAAGGATACAATGAATAAAAATATCCAATGGGGTATCGCGAGATCTGCTGTTTTTGAATCCGTAAGAAGCATTTTCACACCGTCAAAAAGCTTACAAAGTCACTATCAATCGATGTCAAAGATATGGGCAGGTGAGATTTTCACTGTGACCATCTTCATAGGCGGGTCTATTGATAACGTCTTAGAAAATTTAAGAGATGGCCCTCGTTGTAGCAAGAATCGTTTACTTTTATTAAGTTTCATCTCTCATGAAATTGTAGTTAAATGTTTTTGAAATGTCTGTTAAATGTTTTTGAAATATCTGTTAAATGTTCTGATACATCTGTCATGTAGTTTTATCTTTATATTATTGAAGTAGCGAACTAAGTTTATTTAGAGAAACGGACACGACTGAATTTCGTGCGGTGATCAATCAATTCTTTTCGAAAGGTTTTACACCGAAAGACATCAAAGTCAAGATGAAAAGGAGTTCACGAAACAACTGCTTCTTTGCGCTAAACTGTTTACCATTACCTAAATTAGTTTTAACGCGGCCGTGAATCCACAAAAGATGAACATTCTTTGGTACGTCGAATGGGAGTGACTTCCTCTCCTCTGTAATGATTGACAGAATGCACGATACGGTTTTGAGTGATCAAAGAATCAAAGTTCGCGAAATCTGTTGAGGCCACAGGCATATCACATGGTACAGTGTTTTCAATTTTGCACGAGAAATTGGATGAAAAAAAATTCGGCAAGATGTGTGCACCGTTTGCTCTCAGTGGAGAATAAACGCAATCGCGCAGCAGATTTGACCGCTGGTTCGGCGCTTTTCTGCCGCAATCCTGGCTAATTTTTACCTCTATACATACCCGTGAAAGAAATTAGTATACAATTATCTCCGTTAATACTCCAGAGAAAAAGAAAGAGTCGGAACAGTAAAAAAAAATAACGAAATAATTCTCTTCCGCCAAGACCTCGCGAGTGTACATCTGCGCGATTTCGATGGCGAATATTATTGAATAAAAGTTTTTATTAATATAAAATCCACCCTATGCACAAGATTTAAACCCCAGTTACTTTTTTTACAAAAATTGGCTTGACGGAAAAAGCTTAACGTCAAAGGAGGAGGTCTTTGCCGATGCTAATGTCAATATTGAGGACCATCCGAAATTGTACTTTTTCGACGACTGAAAAAAGGTTGTGAGGAAAATGTGCTGAGCTAAGAGAAGATTATTTAAAAAAATAAATAAATCTATACCCAAATAATATTTTTCTCATTTTTGCTAAGGACTTAACAAACGACTCATGTTGATTGGATTTGTCCGAACTGGCTTCCATCCGCAAGCTACTGAATCTTCCCTCAGATTAAGAAAAATGCTTTCTAAAAACGGAGTAATATGAGGGTTCCTATCTGTGCTTTGAGCCATAACACTAAGTGCTTTAGGCTGCATCTGACGTTACCATCTGAAAGTTTGACACTTTTTACGTTAACTTTCATTAGAATATTTTGTCGTTTGACCATATCTTGTGTTGCTTACAGTACCTCGAAAATTTTGTCTCAGAGAAAAAATGAAGTTACCTCGTGAACACTTTCGTGTTATTTTTTTTTACTACTTTCGACGTGGATTATCAAGACAGACGTGCATCGGTCAACTTTCTTTCACTTTTGGCGGTGAAGCCGCATCTTTTGCCTCTGTGAAATGCTGGTATAACGAATTCTATCAGGGCTGCCGTTCGCTCAGCGACGAAAGTCGTAAAGGTCGCCCAAAATCGGTTGCTGTGCCAGAAAGCATTGATGCTGGGCATGAACTAATAAAGGAAGGTCGCCATGTGTCAGACTGTATCATCCTATGAGATTGGTATAACGAGCATCAATATGATATTGCATCAACATTTAGCTGCGAAAAAAATTTGTCCGCGTTGGATCCCGCATAATTTGACAAAAGCTCAAAAAGATACTTCAAGGAAATGTTCCACCAATATTATCATGGTGCATAAAAAGCTGTGTAAGTATAACATCTACACAGGTGAAGAATCTTGGATCTATGCGTATTGGCCCGAAGCAAAACAGCAATCCACTGTACGGGCCTTCCAAGACGAGCCAAACGCAACAAAAGTGATTCGTGAACGAAGCACATCGAAGCAAACGATTGCCTGTTTCTTCGGAATAACTGGACATGTGGCAACCGTACCACCGTTAGAGCAATGTGGAATCGTAAATTCTGAATGGTACACGAGCATTTGTTTTCCAGAAGTGCTTGGTGAAATACGCGCGGAAAAAGAAGCGGCAACGAAGGATCATTCTTCATCATGATGATGCAAGCTCCCACAGATCGGCTGAAAAAACTACCTATTTCACTGCCCAAAAGTTCGAATTGATGGCTCATCCTGCGTACAGCCCTGATTTAGCACCAACTGACTTCTTTTTATTCCCTTTTATTAGGAAAAAATGCGTGGTCAACGTTTTTCGGCGCCTGAAGAAGCCGTTGATGCATTCAAAAACGATGTTTTGGAAGTACCTCAATCGGAGTGGAAAAATTGTTGCGGAAATTGGTTCGAGCGCATTGAAAAGTGAAATTATTATCATGGAGAAAACTTCGAAAAAAAATAAAGCCATTTTTAACAAAAAATTACTGTCTTTTCGTTATTAGGCTGAAAATATAAATAGCAACCGTCGTACCTTTAGTTAAGGCCATCTATGTTCTGGTGGGTATTTCTTCTGGAACTTTCGCTTTGCTGGCTTTGAGACTGCAGAGCTGATCTATACCTTTCGTGGACGGTGCTATGGCAGTTTTGTGTTCTCTGAGTGGCTGATGAAGTACGTTTGGTGGGCTGTTATCATAAATGTAGACGCTCTGGAAATACTTGTCAAAAACATATGGCTTCTTCACTAGTCCAGCGAGTTTAAACAGCGATCCTCTTATCAAATACAATCTTTACCTCAAATGCGAAAATTACCTTCCCCAGATGCATCGCGTTAGGGTGTGGAACAAATGAAAGTGGACGTCCGTGAGGAGGGCCGTGGTGCTGGATGCAGGGATGATCGGAGGAGCGCAGCTAGGTGTGGCCGCGAGGGTGCAGAAGGCGATGCGGTGAGGCGAAGGGTCACGTGGTGAGCAGGAGCGGGGAAGGGCGGTTGGGTTTGATGGGGAAGGGAGGAAGGAGGTGCGTGGGAGAGTGCGGAGGGGAGGCTGGGGAAAGAGGTTAGCGTTACGTACTTCTTGGGTCCGCCGTTAAAATTAAGTGCGGCACTTGGAAGGGGAATTAGGGAGTGGGAGAGGGCGGGAGGAGGATTCACGCGGCTCCCCTCGCTGCAGCACGGAAGGGCGGAGTTAAGTTGTGAAGGCGCTGGGGAAAAATTAATAAGAAAAACGCAACGGGAGTTCAGAGAAAAAAAGGTTCATAACTCCGCGGGAGGCGAAAGAGAAGTTTCTTTCGCGACGACGAGCGGAGAAGAAAGAAAAAACTGCTTAAAATTTCATTAACAGCAGTTTAGGGTGAAGTCGAGAAACAAGAGACATAGAATAGGGTGGTGGAATGTAGTGAGTGCTTGGCTTTGTGGGTGGAGGGCAGATAGCACTTATTGTTTCAACTCGGAAATACTGAATCGGCTAGGGAAATTGGTATTCTTTTCCTCCGCGCTGGGAAAAATTGCAGGAGAAATGGAGGGGACATCATTGGGACTAATTGAAAATGTTCGTAGTTACAATTAGTTATTCAAGGATGATTTTGAGTTAATACCGTTGGTCCATGGATGAACATGATTTAATCACACGTTGAATGCAAAATCTATAATGAGATCGTCATTTCTTGAATATGTACCATTGTGCTACCTTCGTTTCAGAGAAAATGCCACAGTTACATTACTTTTGTGGCATTGAATAAAAATACGATGAAAAGTAAAAAATCTGTGGCAATAAAAGTTTCAGACAAACTGTAATACGGGATATGCATGCATTAGGTATATGCATACATATCCCGTATATACACGCTCGTATATGCATAAGGTTCTACATTTCTCATAATTTCAAATTAACCAAAGCAATAAACGCAGTTATAAGTAAAATATTAAAGATCAAATGATCGATAAAACTTTCTGAGTGGCATTTTGCATCCATAAAAAAATAGCTTATATTCAAATAATGACAGTTAATTTGAATGTCATGGCTAATATTTTCAGAAAAATAGAACATTTAGCCCCATGATAGAATGGTTTAAAATATATAATTACTATCAGCGATCTAGCATGATTGCCTCAAACTTTCCTCAACTCATTTCAACCATCGCCATAAGCATTTATTTGACCCTAATACTCTTTTGGTCGATTCGGTTAATAGTTTTTCCATTTGCTATTCCTTAAACCATTTTCTCTTAATCATCATTCTGAATTGGACAAAGCGGCCTTTTATAGTTAAATTGTTACCTATATATAATACCAGGAAACTGTAAGCATAAATTACGGCGTGTCAAAGTCGGGAACTAGCCATAACTGATGTATATATGAAACCTCAGCTCCTCTCAGTTCCTAAGCGTCACTCGAACATTCCAGGTCCATACTCTTACCAATGCAGTCTTCTCTTACGCCGTCTGTGCCGCAAATGTCCGTGCTGAGCTATGGCGGTTGTGCGTAACCATAATATGATCTAACTGATACTTTTCTGAGTCACCTGGCATTTTTCATGAATACCTGCGCCTTTTGTGGTGTCTAAACCAGTGTTGGTGATTACTAACCACTTTCTCCTACAGAACTCAACTGCTTTTTTCCCGCGGTCATTCATCGTGCCTAAACGTAATCACCCACCTCATAACTTCTCTTCCTTCGACTATAATTGCATTCCAATCCCCCATCACTATCAAAAGTTTCCATGGAGGAACAGACGCGATTATGTCCTCTAACTGGTCGTTTATCCTATCGATCTCAACCTCCGTTTGGTTGCTCGATGGCATGTATACCTGAATAATAACCGAGTTCGTCGGTTCTGCTTTTATCTCTGCCAGTAATTTTCTATCCGTTGCTTTATCTAAATTGACTGCGCTTCTTTTTACCTCTTAATTTCATATTATGGCTACCCCTCGTTGGCTCTCTTCCTCAGCACTGTATTATTAGGTAATCTAGCGGTTAAAGTAGGTTACCTAATAATAGGTAACCTACCTTATTTTGGATGAACATAATTACTAATTAAATAATTTGTTACTCCTAACGAAACGCAACTTCCTACCTTACATCAGGTCCCTCTTTAGCTCTGAGTACTATCTACCTCCCTTCATCCCGTCCAGCATCCCTATCCTGCTCCTTCCCTTTTCCCGTTTGCCTAACATTCTCTTCTCAATAACAGTGTTCAACATGCCGCTGCCGGTCAATACCCCCTTCATCCACTTTTCCTGCCTCCATAGGATAACTCCCAACATACCCCTGTCTTCGCCCACCATACCAAGTACTTCCTCGTTTGTTTTCTTCTCTGTCCATTTCACCGTCTCCATTCTTCTCCACACCCACAGTTTAAAAGCCTCCAGTCTACGTCTATCCTCCTGCTTCAATGACCACGTTTCCGCGCCGTACATAGCTACGCTCCATATCAAAGTTTTTACGAGTATTTTTTAATATCCTTACTCAACGTCCCCGTCATCAACTCCCTCCTCCTTGTGAAAGTCTCTTTGCCTAGCGCAATTCTTCTCCTCACGTCCCTACTACTTTGACCCTGTTGGTCAAAAACACTACCGATATACGTAAACTGTTCTACCTGCTCTAGTATTTGGCCTCCTATTTAAATGTTAAGCCTATCCTTTTTCTTTATAGAAAATCGCATAACCTTTGTTTTATTAATATTGATTCTCATCCCATACCTGTCGCACTGAATTTCCAATTCACTAAGCAATGCTTGCAGCCCCTTGGCTGACTGACAAACTAAAGCTTGGTCATTAGCAAACCTAACTGATTTTACGAGTTCCCCGCCCACTTTCATTCCTACTTCCAGTTCTTCCCATGCCTCTTTAATTATTTCCTCTGCATACAAATTGAACAGCAACGGTGATAATGGGCAACCCTGCCTTACACCTCTTCCTAAAACTACCCAACCGGACTCCCCGTTCCCCACCCGCACCTGAGCAGGCTGAGACATGAACAGGTTGCGGATTAGCCTCCTATCCCTCTAATCAGTTCATTTTTTCTGCAATATACTCATTAGTTTTTCCAAATTTACTCTGTCAAACGCTTTTTCGAAATCTACGAAACAGGCAAATACCTCCTAATTGTATTTTATATTCCTCTCGATTAATAATCTCATTACTGCAATAGCATCACTAGTACGTCTCCCCCCTCCTAAACCCAAACTGATCATCCCCTAAGTAATCATTTGCCCAACTCTCTATCCTTTTGTTTATGATCCAGAGAACAACTTGGGATATCAAACTTATTGTCTTGTAGTCCTCATATGATGTAGCCATAACCTTTTTCGGAATAGGAACTAAAACGGATCTCACAAAGTGTTCCGGCCAGATTCCTCCTTCATAGATACTACGAATCAGTCCATATAGCCTCTTTCTCCCACATTTTCCTAAGCATTTTATAAATACCGTGGGCAAAGCCAATCGTATCTTTCCCTCCGTGAACCATTACCACCCCCCTCCGCATCCCTTCCGGCCTTAGTTTCATCTCCCTCAATGCCCTTTCTATCTATCGTCTGGTATGCATGGACCTAAGTTGGTGACAGTAATGTGTTCCAATACTTTACAAGAGATTGATGAGGAGGAAGAGGAGATGAAGAGGATAAACACAAGGCACTCTATTGTTTATAAGTCCGTGAAATGACAGTGCAGACGTATTTTACCTGTCCTCTCTTCGAAATAAAGCCATAGTATTCACATTTGAGTATTTTACTACGCAAACCTATCATTGCTTCTAATTCCCCTCCCTCCCTCTACAAATCCTCCCTCTCTAACTCTTATTTCCCAATAAACCACCCTCCGTCCTTCCCATGAAGAAAGAAGGCTTCCCGCAGGGTTTCAGCGTGCTTCTTTCCATGAACCCGTCCCCTTTTTAACTGTTACGCGCGATTTTTGGTCACCCCTCCTTTTCCCTCTTCTCTGCTCCCCATTTCCCAGCCAATCGTATCTTTCCCTCCGTGAACCATTACCACCCCCCTCCGCATCTTTCCCTGCATTTGACCTTATTATTGCCTCTGTGTACCCTGGCTTTTACTTTGGCCAATTCCCACTGCCAAATCCCATCCTTTTGACTTATTTAACGCCCAATACTCTTTTGCATCAAACAGAGTTCATCCATTTTTCAGAAAGTTCCTCCGCTTTCTTGGGGAAGCAAGACAGAGATTATGTCTTCCTTTAATGTTTCCCGGAGGAGACTTTCAACTCTTCCCAATGCCCGCTCAAAAGGGCGAATTCGCATTTTTCCGATCCATTTCTTCTTTTTCTTTAATTCTTAACTAAATTTTTCTTTACAAAGTCATGTTAATTATTTATCTTCCGCACTAAGTCTTGATTACATAGCATTTCTAAGGACTCTGGAATACTTTTTTGAGACCTGAGTAGCGATCCCGCATTGTGATAGTGAGTTTGTATTCTCACATTTATTAAATCCTTTCACTTATTTGCTAAATGAGGGAAATGAGAAAATCCAGTTGAATCGTTGACAAGTGTAACCTAATATCGTTTTCTACTCCAAAAGGTCATTGTAGGTAATGCAAGTGTTAATCCATCTCACGGTAATCACCTGCAGTTTGTCAAACATTATAAACACATCCGTGTATGCACATTATCTCAGTTTTAAATTCTAGAAACTAGGCATTCTCGGATTCTAGTATTCTAGGCCAGATGACAAATTATTGACGTTATAGTATGTTTCCTAAGCAAGACTTTCTTGACTTCATAAATAATAGTGAGGAAAAATGTTCATAAGGTTATTTTAACCATCGTGAGGATCATTGAAACACTCTATTTCGGAGGATTTCGGTGTACCATAGTTTATCCGGCCTTTCATCTACCAAGAAGATGATTTCTAATGAAAAGCGACCTTCGCACCACCGACTTCATCCAATTATTGCTATCCATTCAGAGTGTTCCCCGCTGGGAGGGAGCAAAATATAGTCGGGCGTATTCGGATGTGTGCGTTTTACGTAAGGGCGCTTGTCTTCCGCCACTGTGTTTTGGGCTGGCAGCAGATGAATTTGTCATTCGCGCCGCGCCCTCGTGCCCCCTGTCCCCCCCCCCCCACCGGCCCCCCCACCGCTGACCCGTAAACTGCTCCCTGGGTCCCCGTGACAACGCCGGCGCCTCCCGCGCATCCACTCGTGCCGCGGCCCACCAAGACGTCTCCCCCGCCCGCATCCAAAGCGCCCCTCTCTCTCTCTCTCCCCCCTTCCGCCCCTTATCCACATACCCTGCGCCTCTGAAGGCTCCAACCTCCGGCGGGACCCCTTCCTCCCTTCGAGACACGCACTCCGGCCGCGGAACACCTCTGCATCCCGACCCACCAGCAAGCCCGACCTTCCCCTTCTCCCGGTCCCATTTTTGCATTCCCTTCTCCCATCGTCGTCTGGGGGCTCAAGAATCGCGCCTTTGGGAAAACGGTACAGGATTGGACGAGGATTGCATATTCATAATATGCGACAGGCCGCGGTTTGCCTGTAAACCTAGTGTCCCAGCGAGGGGACCGCCTCCTCTCTTCCTCCCAAGCACGACCCGCGACACTTGGCCCGGCCCCCCATCCTCCTCCATCTAGCTCCCCCTCCTCCATTTCTCACCCGCCTCGTCTCTTCTTCTTCTCCGATTCCGGCCACGAGGGAGGTTTTTCCGGGCGATGGAGGTTGAATTTCAAGGGAGAGAGAAAGGCGGGGTCCTGTCGCAACGTAGCCCTCCCCCGAGGCTTCCGGGAGAGCGGAGGAGATCAAGGGCGCGAGTGGTTGCCCACAGCTTCGGCAGGGAGACGGGCCTCTGCCTGGGAACGCACGCAAACCGGACGAAAGTGCCCACCGCACTACGCAAGCATTTTCTCGTTCCCATTCCCTGGTTCAGTTGCCAGAATGCACTCGGTAATGCATGGCTCTAAGCTCTGGCAAATCCATAAGAATATGTCCGGTGTAAGAAACATCATAGTGACCAAATGATTACAATAACTTTCATCGAATTCACAATTTTTCACTAAACTATATTCAGTGGTATTCATGAACGCTAAATTTGTCAATTTAGCATTTTTAGTATAGGAAATACCGTCAACAAAACGTGACTTGGTGTTAAGCAAAGACATATTTAAAGTCAAAGGCAGCGGGGAGCAGAAATATGAACCTATTGTAATTTGAAATATGCCGTATAACAGAAAGATAATTTGTAAAGAAACTGTTTGATAGTCAAAATTGTTTAAAATTCTAAAATTATTATAAATTACTAGTGATTAAGTTCACCGTTCTACGTTGTCTATTGAGCACTCTAAATGTCACTGACGCGAGGAGAAACTAGTATATAGCCTCCAGCCACACAATGATGTTACTTTTTCCATGATATAAAAAAGGCTACTCAACCACTCAAAAATGTAATTAAAAAAGTACAAGTTAGAGTAATTTAACATTACTTAGCAACTTTATCTTAGAAAGAGTTCATTTCATAAATAACCATATTTTATGGTAAATAAAAAAATAGTTTTACTGCAAAAGTTTTCCCTCTCGACTTAAAACCATTTCTTACAAAAAGATATAAGCTTACGCGAGGCTAAGATTTAAGACACTTTAATTGTTTAACCTTTTCAATAATTTTCTCCTATTTAATATGATGAAAATTCTACCAACAATAAAAATGATATCGACATTCTTCGGCTAATGTCCCTGTTACTTTGACCATTTTAGTTCAGAACACCTCCGAGGGAGGTAAACTGCTCCACCAGATCTAGTTTATGAACTCCTATTTTATTTACCCTAGCCTTCCCCTTCCTCGAAAAACGTAAAGCCCTTGTGATATTTACATTATTTATAATTCCATGCATACTGCCCAGACCTTACAATGCGCTCTACAACGTTTGCAAACTCATTGGCTGACAAACAAGAGCTTCATCATCCACAATCCTAATAAATTTTATGAATTCCCCAACTACTCTCATTACTATGTCTGGTTTCCCCTTGCTTGCTCATTCATTTCCTCCACAAATACGTTGAAAATCACAGATAATAATGGTGTCCATTTCTCTATCTTACTCTTCTTCCTAACACTGTCCATCCGGACTCTCCATCCCCCGATCATTCCTGAGCAGTCTAAGACGCGAACAGTTTGCGGATTAGCCTCCGATCCCTCCAGTTCATTCCTACGGGCTTTTTCATGTATTTTATGTCCATTAAATTTTTAAAAAATATTCGTTAGAAAAATTTTTTATCACCAGGTTTCGTTTTCTAAAAACTTAAATAGTACTTCAACAGAAATGATCTTCATTCCAAAGTACTTTTTTATGACGCTGCACCCATTCCTGTGATCTCTGAGCATAAAGGTTTGCTGCCCAGGAATCAAATCAGTAGACAAAGGCAATCTTGAGCTACTAATCGCCTGTAAACCGTTAGCCACTAAACTTTGATCATTTCCTCTGCATACAGGTTGAACAGCAACGGTGATAATGGGCAACCCTGCCTTACACCCCTTCCTAACACTGCCCATCCTGACTCCCCGTTTCCCACTCGCACCTGAGCAGGCTGAGACAAGTACAGGTTGCGGATTAGCCTCCTTTCCCTCTAATCTATTCCTATTTTCTTCAATTTACTCATTAGTTTTTCCCAGTTCACTCTATCAAACGCTTTGTCGAAATCTACGAAACAGGCAAATACCTCCTGGTTGTGTTCTATATTCCTCTCGATTAATAATCTCATTACTGCAATGGCATCACGCGTATCTCTCCCCTTCCTAAACCCAAACTGATCATCCCCTAAGTAATCATTTGACCTACTCTCTATCCTTTTGTTTATGATCCTGAGAAAAACTTTAGCTGCGTGGGATATCAAACTAGTTGTTCTGTGGTCCTCACATTACGTGGCCTTTACCTTATCGGAATAGGAACTAAAACTGATCTCACAAAGTCTTCCGGCCAGATTCCCTCCTCATTAATACAACGTATCAGCCCATATAGCCTCTTCCTCCCACATTTTCCTAAGCATTATAAAAGTTCCACGGGAATGTTATCCACCCCCACGGCCTTATTTAGTTTCATCTCCCTTAATGCCCTTTCTATCTCATTGTCTAGTATGCTTGGACCTAAGCTATCTTCCTCTACGTCATGTTCCTTTTCAATTTCGAACTTTGTTGGTCTAAGCTCTTTACTATACAGTTCTTCTACATATACCATCCATCTATCTTGGATCTTTCCTGCGTCAACTATTACCTTACCTGCCTTATCTCTAACTGCTATCGTTGATATCCCTTCCTTAATGCCCGATAAAGATTTAACTTTACTATACAGCGCACCGATTTCACCCTTCCTCTGCAAACTTTCCATATCCTCGCGCTGCGTCTTCCACCATGCTTCGTTTGCTTTATTTGTTACCCGCCTCAATTTATTGTTTAATTCTTTGTACTTCATTTTGCCTAATTCGTATTTACATTCTTCCATTTTCGCCGCTCATCCATCTTTGTAATCATCTCATCCGTGATCCATGGTTTCCTAGTCCTTTTAGCGTTAAAGGTTCCAATAGTGTCCTTTGCGGCTTTAGACTACCCTTTCTTGATACATTCCCATTTTTCTTCGATAGTACTTAGCTCTTTACCATCCTCCATGATTTCCTCTACCGCCTGTTTGTATTCCTTCCTTTTAAAACTATTTAAGGATTCCTCTAACTGGTCGTATATCCTATCGACCTCTTCTTCCTTATGGTTGCTCGGTGGCATGTATACCTGAATATATAACCCAGTTCGTCGGTTCTGCTTTTATCTCTCTTAGTAATAATCTGTTCGTTACCTGCTCTATGTCGACTACGCTTATTTCTACCTTTTCATTTGAGACTATGGTAACCCCTCGTTGGCTCTCTTTCCCGCCGCTGTATATTATTCTCTACTTATCACTCCAGTAATCCCCGCTATCTTTTCATCTCACCTCGCATAGACCTTAAATAGCTATATTTCCCCTTTCCATCTCTCGCTTAACATTTTCCAGTTTCCCTGTCCTCATCATTGTCCTAACATTCCACGTTCTTAATCTAACTAATCTGGTCTTCTTCTCCTGCGTCTTCTGTCCTGCTGTTGCTGGTTTTCCCTTGCAAGGGTTTCGTGGGATGACGACCGCGGAAGCCTTGCCTCTCCCGCTGCCGGGCATGACACACGGCCGATTGGGCCGAGCCCTGTGGTTGCTAGGACTCAAAATATCTGTATAGTCCATCATGTTAATCTTGGGAATGATAATTGAGGTGGTTTCCCGTTGCCTTCCTTAATAGTGTTTTTAACGTGACACCATCACTTATTGGCCGCCCCACTGGGGTCAGACGCCATTGCAGCCGCCTCACTGAGGAACATACGCTGCGTGGACGGCCTTATATATATATATATATATATATATACATATTTTATGTGAGGTGGGGTGATGGGGCGATGGACGCCGCAAGGGACCCTTGGTAATAAGAGGACGGTTTTCCTCCCGTAGCCTCGGTTTTCTCACTCTCTCTCTTCCACAACCCCTCCCAGGAAGTGGGGATAACCAGCTTCCCCACCTTTTAGGTTTAATATTAATATAGAACCTTTTGAATTGAAAGCTTCACTTGACAATAATGTAGTACATCGAGACTAGTGAAAAACAAATCTGTATTAAGTGGAAAATTAAGTGGAGTTTCCGTATCTGTTATCATGGAACGGTTCCACCACATCAGACCTCAATCTGTAATTTATGAAACTTACTCGTCTATTAACCTTGTTTATTTCATAGTTATTCCTACAAATGGCCTAATTACTGCATTGTTGGCCTATATTTTCTTCCCTTTAAAACCAAAATTTTTCTCACCCTCTACTGACGATTCACAATAAAATATTGCCAAGAGTTGAATAGGATTGCTTACCTTTTGCCCCTCTACCAACCTGTGCGAATATACGCCCTGTAACTATCTGTTGCTACTGCCCGCTCTTTATTCATTTATCCTAATCCATACTGTCATCCATAGTTATGTAGGTATTTCTTCACTGCATACACATAAACATATTTTCTTAATTCCATTTTCTCAACCTTATTTGATGGATCCAAATGGTTCACATGAATTTATCCCTTAGGTCTAAAACAGTTTAACGAAAAAAATTGTTCAATTTCAAATATTAAATATCACAATATCTCATTCTTTGGCACTGGGGAATTTCTACTTCCCATTATTCCATCTCTTCTATCCTTCATTCTCCCTCCACTTAATTCGTTTTACCTTCCTATTACCGCTTCCAGCATCCAATTGCTCCTTAGAATCTACTTCATTCCCTAATCCTGCTTTCTTAGAATTTCCTCCTTCTGCTGTCTATCCTCCCCTGCTCTACTTGAAAATTTATCGTTGTTATCCCTTGGGCCATTATCTCTATTCTTCATAATCATATCTAAAAAGATATTGATCTCCGTTTAGGATCTGTCTTTGTTTTTAATATCATCTTAATATTCACCTTTATGTACTTAATTCTCCACATTTCACTCACATATTACAGTGGTTGATTTTCACTGCAATCATTTGCTCTCGGAAATGATTTTAACAAAAAACAATTCGCACTTTAAATAGAACCTCATTCTGCAGTAATGAAAACTGAATTTGAGATAGAGGATTCCGAATGCGGTTCAGTTTTTTCGAACAAGTTTTGAGCTAAATATTATTGAAAAGGTGGGATAGTTGCACGCTTCGTTGCTCTCCTTGGAAGTGAATACACCTTCAGGCGTTTATTTTTCAGCATGCTTGACTAAAATTACAGTTACTATCTCATCATAAAAATAGAGGAATAAAAGAAGGGATACTAATTTTATCTTTCACTCCCGAATAAGTTAATATAAAAATTTGTTACATTTCTCCCTTTTAAGTTGAAGTTGTAACCTAATATTCATAATATCTTAAAGATGTATTTGTAATTAATAATTCACATTTTATGGAATATTTTTCAAAGATGTCATTCAATTAAGGTTTCGCTAATCCCCTCGAGCATATATGCCTGAAAAAGTCCTTCACGTTTAAATAACGACTAAAATTATCCAACGGATCTTTAACTTGATAAATGAAAATCAGTTTGTATTTTGGGAATGATATGTAATTAGAATACAAAACTTATTTTGTAGTATAGCCACAAAAAGAGTACAGTTAAATGAAGAAGCCCCTAGACTTGGAGGAGATGAATGGGTCATAATTCATAAAAAACAAATGTACGGATATCACTCAAATAAAAATAATATAACAGAGCTGAGTCATGAGTCTAAAACTACTTCACATCCTTAATATTTTATATTAAGGATGTTTAGATATAGAGCTGCTGACTGTTTAGCATAATAAATACGGTTTGAATCGGAAGATAGTGAATTTATTGCATCATAATTTTGGTCAAGAATAATTGTGTGCTAGTGGAAACAATATATTTTCACGCGTGCGCGCACAAGTTAATACTGATAATCGTAACCTAGGGAAAGATATATCCCTCCCTCTGATTTTCCATTAACTTCTTTTAGAATTTAGTTTCACATCCATTTAAAAATTCTTTCCTAAATATTTGCATAAAATCATTGCACAACGAATTGTGCATATATTGCTGAGCAGCCAATGGCTCAGCACACAAATTGTCAGCAAATTTAATGCTCCAGCTTTCATTCATTTCTTTGCCACGAATATGTGTTCAAAGCTGTTAAAGTTGCTGTTAATTATTTAATCCTTCTGCTGTCAGTGAAATTTAATACCAGCTTTCACATATTATTATAAAGTTTGCTTAAATGGATATTTTTGTTCAAGGGAAGTCTGGGAAGCAGCAGTTCAATTGAATATACGTATATCCGTAAATCATTCAGGTACCGCGGCACTTCGTGTGCCCAAAATATTACAAATAATGTGCAATCAAGGTAGAACTCGCTTCAAACGGTCATAATAACAAAATATCATCATGTTTATCGCAGTGCCATCACGTTGAAGGTCACTCGAATGGGAGTGTAGAGAATGGATAATTAAGGAGTTATTCGGCCCCTTACATTCCTCCACCCTTTCGTGGAGGACGGCTAAGATACCTCTTAATAGACTCCCCGCTATGTGCGGCTGGCATTCATCCGATATATGTATATACATGCATGCATTGAGATCCTTTGAGCCAATGGCTGAAGCCCCATAACCTTTGCCCGCTCTCTTCACCCCATACCCTCTTTTCCTCCTTCCCTCGCGTCTTGTATGGGGTCAGATGGAATTCAGAGTGGGGCAGGGGGACGCGGGGCCTAGAGGGGGTCTTCTTGCTCGGCGCGGAATTGATGGCTCCGGGATCTGACAATGGTGGTGGTGCCGAAAGCGGGAATGCCTCGCCCCTGGGAGTGCAAATGGATGGGAAATGCAGGTGAGGAGAAGATGGCTTTAATGCACACTTCGCGCTCACCTCGACCCGACCGCATCACCACACGCCCAACTAACGCCTCCGAATAAGAAGAAGCCAACCGAGGTACCCTTCCCCCCCTGCCGGAGTGAGGGACCCCCACCCCCGGGGACAGACACGTAACACCCCCCCACCACCCGCCAACCTACACACTCTCTCCCATCTTACCTCTCTCTCTCTCTTCCCCTCCGTCTCACCGCACCCCAAACTTTTCGAACACTGTGCTCCACCGCTGCAAGCCGTCACTTTAAATATTTCCGAGGTCTCCGGCACAGGGGAGGAGTTTCGTTCGGGAGGAGGGGGCGTCTAAGTGCACTGCCTACTCCTCCCTCTTTTCCTTTTTCATTTCCATTCCCCCCTCCCCGCCATACCCCCTCCTCCCCCCTCTCCTTTACCCTATTTCTCCCAATCCCCCGCCCCTCCTTTCCATCCCGCAGACGGTGGGCATTAAAGATTCATAAACGAGTCTTCCACTCGGAATTTTCCTTCCGCCCCCTCCCTGCCCCTCCTCTAAATTCCAAAGACCCCGCCTCCCTCGATGGTCTGCGCGGGAATGAAAACGCTGCCCCTTCCACATCTCATGCCCACCCCCCCCCCACACACCCCTTCTCCATGGGCACACCCACCCCACCACCACTCAACCCGCCGTCATTTCTCCTTCCGTCCCAACCCCGCCAACACCTTCTCGAACGCCATTCTAAACTTAGGAGTAAAGCACATTCCTCGCCATGCATAGCTCTCGAGGCCAAAAAAGGGTTGGATGGGGGTTGGATGCGACGCGGGTGTGGGCGGGGGAGGTTTGGGGGGGAGAGAGGGGGCGAGTGTGTGTGAAAGTACAAGGAGGAGGAGTGCGCAGTTTTCTTCCATGAGTGTTGGACCGTAATATATAAGCAATCAAGTTCCATTGTGCCGTCCGCTGAAAATATTAGTGATCAAACGGAAGAAGACTCTCTCCTTGTGCTTACCACTGCGAAGAAAAGAAAGCATTCATCTTTAGCACGAAAAATTATTAATTTCTATAGAAAAGTTTGCAGCTATATTCAGTTGGTACTAATGTCATATGAGTGGGTTCCGCAATTGATTTTTGTTTCCTTAAGAAATTATACTCAACTCATGTACGCCTGCAACCGTGGATTCCATTTTGTAGCTTACATCTACTATTCGACTACGATATATATTCACTTTTTTATCCTGTTTTATTTTTCCAACATTTATTCCTTAACTTGATTTATGATCAGCTAGAAACAACTAGTAAAATAGATAAAATTTTCAGAGTATTCATTCATGACAATTCAATTTCTCAGAACTTTTTGTTTTTCGAGTTAGTAAGAACATCTGAACTGGCCTTTAGACTCCAATGAAAATGTTTTAGTCAGTTAAGCAATATGATTTTCAAGTTGAATAGAGTAAAAAAATCCTATGTTTGGACACACATTTTATAAGTAAGCAGATCTATTTCAGCGAGCACGAATTAGGTGCGCATAAGTGAATACATAATCGAATAGAAATAAAATGTGCAGCTGTTTAAAATAATTTTATTAAATCTTAGTATGTTAGCTGAGGTCTTCCCCCATTGTAACTTTTTCAAATACGAACTCACAAGTCAATAAATATACATAATTTTGGAATGTTATATTTTTAATGAAGACAATATAAATCACTATTGAATAATATTGCTATTTCGTCATTAAAAATGTATTTGTTTTCCAAAAAGTCGATGGTCATATTTTCTGAAAACCAGTTTTCTTTAGAACCAAATCAGTAAATAAAACTGTAGAGCGAGATTTGCATCATCATTAAAATCATGTCAGACAATTTTCCATTCGACAGATCGTATTTTAAAAGCATGAAATGCCAGTATTGAGCAAAGATGCAAAACAAAAAGAGATTAGTTTTATTTTTATTTCAAAAGGAATATTTTTAAGTATGTTACGGTGTTGCGATCGAAACATTCAGAAAACATACTTAATATTACTCTTTAAAAGATTTAAGGAAAAAATTGCCTTCTGATTTCCTCTCGAAATATTAACCATTATGTTTACCTCCAACATCTATAGACTGCTGCCCGATTTTAATATATGTAGAGTGTCAAGCATTAAGTGCTTCTGAACCACCACCATCAAATATTTTAGCAAAATTAAACTTACGCGTTCACGCAATCAGCAGGATTTTCACTGACGACTGACGGGCGATTTGGTCATCAAATTGAAATCATATTAATCAACTGAAGTAAGCATCAATCATTTTAAATGAATTTATTTTTTAACTCCAAAAACTGTAAAAATTTACTGTAGTCCTTTTAACAGTAATATTGCAACTACCATTAGCAACAGTATTTCTAGAAATAATTTAAAAAACTCAACCGAACTCTTATTCCGTTCCTGCAATTTCTAATTGTAGTAGACATTCGTTTCCTCGGCTGCAAGATATATAAACCGAATCTGTGGTGATACCAAGGGGCATCTCATGCATAATCGCCAACTTCTCCCACTCTCTACAAAAAATGATCCCTCGCAATTTATGTAATCCTATACAAAGCTCTTGAAAACCCAAGGGAAGATCCCCATTTCCACGGTGGGTGGCCTACCCCCCTCATCATTTCATCCTCAAACCTCTCCACCCAAGTCCCTCGCAACCGGTCCTCTCGCTCTCGCTGTTTCCGCTACCCCCCTCAATTCCCCTCCAATTTCCATAAACGCAAGACGACGACTGCTCCCTCATACTTTTAAGCCCTCTCCAGAGAAAAATGAGACCAGATCTCTTCCCCGCGACCGTCATTTTTTCCGCAATGGCAACTCGACGCCCCGTATTTACCGCTCAATTTTAACTCAAACCACCAACCCTTGCCCGCTACCTTCACAGCATAGGATACGGCGCCCAACAGTCACCTCTCCCCTCCTCCCAGATAAGAGCGGGAAGGAGCAACAAAAGGCAGGCCCGCTTCCCCGTTAGAAAAGCTGGAGGAGGGCGGGAAGGTGATATTGGTCTAATTGGCGAGGTCGGACGAGAGCGAGGCCTCCTAAGTGCGTGCGTGCGTGTCTGTGAAGGGCGGAGGGACGATCGAAACTTATTGAGGGTGCTGAAGGATTCCTACGAGTTACACACACACCAACACACACACACACAGATAATACTTATATATATATATATATATATATATATATATATATATATATATATATATATATATATATATATATATATATATATATATATATATCTGTGTGTGTGTGTTGGTGTGTGTGTAACTCGTATATATATATATATATATATATATATATATATATATATATATATATATATATATATATATACGTAAATGTTATTATAATTTCTGTGAATGTGTCCTAATTCAGTAACCAAGTTTCCCCGCCGTACGTAGTTACGCTCCATATCAAAGTTTTTACAAGTATTTTCACAACATTTTTACTCAACGTCCCTCTCATCAACTCCCTCCTCCCTGTGAAAGCCTCTTTGCCCAGCGCAATTCTTCTCCTTACTTCCCTACTATTTTAGCTATTTTGGACACTTCCGAAAAATGTAAACTATTCTACCTGCTCAAGGTTTTGCCCTCCTATTTTATTGTTTAAATTAGCCTTTTTCCATCTAGAAAATCGCATAATCTTTGTCTTATTAATATTGATTCTCATCCCATACCTGTCGCACTGAATTTCTAATTCACTCAGCCATGCTTGCAGCCCTTTGGCTGACTGACAAACTAAGGCTTGGTTATCAGCAAACCTAATTGTTTTTACGAATTTTCCGCCAACTTTCATTCCTACCACCTAGGTTTTCCCATGCCTTTTTAATCATTTTCCCAGCATCCAGGTTGAACAGCAACGGTGATAATGGGCAACCCTGCCTTACACCTCTTCCTAACAATGCCCATCCGGTCTCCTCGTTCTTTACTCGCACCCAACGAGTCTGAGATATGTATATGTGGCGGATCAGCCTCCTGTTCCTCCAATCTATTCCTATTTTCTTCAATATGCTCATTAGTTTTTCCCAATTCACTCAATTAAACGCTTTTTCGAAATCTACGAATAAGGCAAATACCTCCTGGTTGTGTTCTATATTCCTCTCGATTAATAATCTCATTACTGCAATGGCATCACGCATACCTCTCCCCTTCCTAAACCCAAACTGATCATCCCCTAAGTAATCATTTGCCCTACTCTCTATCCTTTTGTTTATGACCCTTAGAACAACTTTAGCTGCGTGGGATATCAAACTTATTGTCCTGTAGTCCTTACATGATGTAGCCTTTACCTTTTTCGGAATAGGAACTAGAACTGATCTCATAAAGTCTCCCGGCCAGATTCCCGGCGCATATAGCCTCTTCCTCCCCCATTTTCCTAAGCATATTAAAAGTTCTACGGGAATGTTATCCACCCCCACTGCCTTATTTAGTTTCATCTCTCTTAATGCCCTTTCCATCTCATTGTCTAGTAGGCCTGGACCTAAGCTGTCTTCCTCTACGTCATATTCATTTTCAATGTCTAACTTTGTTGGTCTGAGTTCTTTACTATACAGTTCATCTATATACTCTTTCCATCTCTCTTGGATCTTTCCTGCGTCAACTATTACCTTACCCGCCTTTTCTCTAACTGTTAGCATAGCTCTTCCTTTCTTTTCCAAGATTATTCGGGTCTCCCACCGGGTCCACGTTCGTAGGTTTGCCGAAGTTTCGATTGCCGAGTCGTCCATCGTCTTCAGGGCATGAAGACGATGGACGACTCGGCCATCGAAACGTCGGCAAACCTACGAACTTGGACCCGGTGGGAGACCCGAATAATCTTGGAAAACATTATTCTCCGGGAAAGTACCAGATCATTCTTCTCTTCCTTTCTTATTTCCCGATAACGATTTAACTTTGCTGTACAGCGCACCGATTTCACCCTTCCTCTGCAGACTTTCCATATCCTCGCACTGCGTCTTCCACCATGCTTCCTTTGCTATATTTGTTGCCCGCCTCAATTTATTGTTCAATTCTTTGTACTTCATTTTGCCTAATTCTGTATTTATATTTTTCCATTTTCGCCGCTCATCCATCTTTGTAATCATCTCATTCGTGATCCTTGGTTTCCTAGTCCTTTTAGTGTTAACGGCTCCAATAGTGTCTTTTGCGGCTTTAGACAACCCTTTCTTGATAATTTCCCTTTTTTCTTCGATAGCGCATCTAGTCCGCATCCGCTCCCGGAAAGCTGTGCGAATTTATCACACTGTTCCTAACCTGTGTCTAACCAGGATATAACCTAGTTGATACCTTTTTGAGGTACCTTACATTTTCCATGCATACCTACGTCTTTTGTGTTGTCTAAATCAAGTGTTGGTGATGACTAAACCCTGTCTCCGGCAGAACTTAACTACTTTCTCCCCGCGGTCATTCCTCGTGCGTAAATCGTAGTCCCCCACCTAATCACCATCTCTTCCCTCTCCTACCGTCACATTCCAATCCCCCATCGGTGGCATTCTAATCCCCCAAGTTCGTCAGTTCGGCTTTTATCTCTGCTAGTAATTATCTATCCTTTACCTGCTCTATGTTGACTACGCTTCTTCCTACGTCTTCATTTAATACTTGGCAACCTCTCGTTGGCTCTCGTCCCCGCCGCTATACATAATTCTATAATTATCATTCCAATAATCCCCGCTATCCTTCACCTCGCATAGACATAAAATATCTATTTTTCCCCTTTTCATCTTTCGCTTTATATTCTCTAGATTCCCTGTCTTCAGCATTGTCCTAACATTCCACGTTCCTATTCTAACTAATGTGGTCTTCTTCTTCTACGTCTTCTAACCTGCTGCTGCCAGTTTTCCATTGCAAGGGTTTCGTGGGATGACGACCGCGGAAGCCTTGCCTCCCCCCTGCCGAGCACGACATTCGGCCAATTTGGCCGAGCCTCGTAGTTGCCAGGACTTAAAATCTCTATATTGTCCATCATTTTTATCTTGGGAATAATAATGGATGTGGTTTCCCGTTGCCTTCCTCAATTGTATTTTTAAGGTGACACCATAACTTACTGGCTGCCCCATTGGGGTCAGACGCCATTGCAGCTGCGTCAGTGAGGAACAGACGTTGCGTGGACTACCTTTTGTCTGGCTGCTAACCTTCGAACTATCTAGCATGGGTGACCCTACCAGGAGCAATTATTATTGCTCCCACCAAGCACAGCTCTATGGATCATTGAAACGCACCAGCCCTTCCACCACGTCAAGGTTGTAGTCCGGGGAGGGGATATACTACGAGGGTCATCCGGAAAGTAGTACCCGTTCGTGAAATAAAGACACAAAAGTAAATATTAACAAACATAAAAAATTTTATTTGAAAGAGGGTACTTTAAACTACTTCTCAACATAATCTCCAAGCAAATTAAGGCATTTGTCATAACGTGTGACAAGTTTCTGTATTCCTGCTGCATAGTCCTTCGCCGCCAGCTCATTGAGATACGCGAGGGACCCATCTTGCACAAATTTTTGCATAATGCAGATGGTGTTTAACAATTTCATGAACAATTGTTCGAGAAACATTGGGAAAATGCTCACAGATGTCATCAATTGTGACGCGCCGATCGTTCCTCACGAATTCGTCAACTGAGCTCACCAGTTGGTCTGTAATGACAGACGGTCTCTCCGAACGCTCATCGTCGTGTGTGTTCCCCCTCCCCATGTTGAAGTTGCGACACCACCGCCGAACAGACGACTCGTCCATTACATTGTCTCCATACACCTCCTTTAATTGGCGATGAATATCACATGGGCGAACGTTTCTTGCATTGAGGAATTTAATCACTGCCCTCACTTCACAACTGGCGGCGTTCTCAATTTTTTTAAACATTGTAAACAATCACAGAAACAACACAGGCAATGCTAGCGTCACGCAACTTGGCTCAGAGAAGGCAGACAAGCCACTGAAGCTATCTGACCTCGTCCAGCGGCTACTCGCGTCGTCAGCACTTCATGCGGCACGAACGGGTACTACTTTCCGGATGACCCTCGTAGATGGACTGACGGGCGGCCGAGAAGGCCTGGGTTCGAGGTAGGAGTCTGAGGAAAATTTGGAAGGCGATGGCAATTCACTCCAAGCCTTTGCGAAATGCGGGTCGCTCGTTTGCGAAACCTCTATGTTGTGACCTCATTACCCAGGTCATGATACGGTAATATGAACATCGCTATGCCACCAAATATTTTGTGAAAACAGGAAAAACCGGGAAAGAGATTCATGACAAGCTCCAGACAATTTATAATGATATATCCATGGTTATATCGATTGTTTTTGGGTGATACAAGATATTCCGGGGGTATAGAGAGGAGGTTGACGACGAGAATGCCCTGGAAGTCCGTCAACTGCATATTTAGACGAAAATGTACAAAAGGTTATAGATATTGCAATCCACTGTCATAATCATAGGTTGCCTGATAAAGTAAGTTGACGTGCCAGCATCCTCATCAGGCAGGCAGACATGTTGGCATGTCCACCTACTTTATCAGACAACCTACCATTTAGAGGTGACAGATTGATCGCGGGGAGAGTGGTTTGGGAAAATACAAGCGAAATTGAGGGTTCGCTAATGAGGGGTAGCAGTCCTTTCCCGCAAATTGCTGTTATATTTTGTTACATAAATCCGCGATACCAACAACCTCTGAGCTTTAGGTCACATAAAGGCAAGGTACACGCATTCTCGGTATTTGAACTGAGTTCTCTCGCTTATCCGCTGAAGGTTGTTCCTACCCACAAAACTACCCCGACAAAAATTCCATTCAGAAGACAAGTAATTAAAATGGAATAAAAGGGTCAAGAGTCCACTATTTGATGCCAAATATTCCTCGAATGGCAGGGGTCATTGTTGCATCATCTTTCGCTTTTGTAAATGGCGAGAAAATATTATTTACTCATACTCAACTGAACCCTGAGGGTCTAGTGTGCAACTATTCTGGAAATGCGGTTATTTTGCCGCCCCTTGTGCTTGCACTTATCTCGCCCATATGTCCCCCATCTTTTGCGGCATTCACTCTCACATCGTATTTTGCTGCATCAACTGTTCTGTAGAGCAACGCAATTGTGGTGGCTACAAGTCCCATGGTCCCTAAGTGACGTCAAAGGAAACTCGGAATAAAACAATAATGATAAAGTTGAAATAGTATTTTTCCATGAATAAATTATATTAGGCAATTGTATTTACTAAAATTTAGTTTGGTTTGAATGAAGTGGCCACCTTAGACCAGCGAGATAAAAATCCTTATATAACACTTGCAGTATCTTGAAGAGTTGACTCTGGATTTTATGTATTAATTATTAGAAAACTTTTCCAAATCTAATTTCCATCCTTACCCATAAATTTACGAGCAGTACTTATTGAAAGTTAAACACATTCAAAGATAATATCGATCCTGATAGAACTTCTTCTGTTTTTACGTGAATGGGTGAAGTTATTTTTTATTATATTATATTCTAAATTTTTTATAGAGTTCATAATCAGTAATGAGAAAATATTTTGCGAAGAGTGGCCGCTAAGTTTCCATTATTAATGGATATAACCGGTAATTACAGTTCGTTATCTTTCTTAAACAAGGCTTTCTTGATATGCATGCATTCTTCCCTTGTTTGTATGACTTGTGGATAAATCGTGGAGAATAACTATAAGGACCATATAATTCATCAAGTTTTAGAACTAAAATGAAACCGTATGATAGGTTTTGGGCTCCAAATTCATATGGATTAAAGTGATTAATGAGGTCAATAAAGTTCATCATATTACCTAAGAGTTAACACTTTAAACAATGCAGGACACATTATCTTCTTTCGGAAGCCAATGCGTCCTTGTTGAAAGTACTTCACTCGTAGTTCTCTGAATCGGTTTTATTCCGATAATTCAGCCAAAAGCGGGAAAATTAAAGAAAAATTAGAGGATAGCTATCAATTTATTGAGAAGTGGAATAGAGGAAAATTTAGATTTTATGGGCATAAATTTATTCCAATCTAAAAAATGGAATAAACTTTTACAGCTGTATTGCAGAATGAGAATAAATAATTGTGCTCCCATTAAGGTAAACAGCTAAAGTTGTTGACCTAATAAATTGCACCCAGCCTCGACTTGAATTGTATATTTCACAGCCATCTGATTTCATTTAATTCACTTCTATATTACACCAAACATTAAAATTGAAAGTTATACAATGCTGCTAAACGTGTTCGCCAAATGACATATGTTCTAAAGCAGTCATGTCGCAGGTCTTAATGGCAGTTCCAGCCGAACAGCGCAACGGCCTAGAGAGCACACCACATCCCTGGAAACACCTGCTTTCAGTTTAGCGATATATTTTAGTAGGGTGGAGCATGCATACGGTGGCCCAACGTGCGCCGGCCTCAACGCGGAGATGCAGATGACAGGTACGAGGACTGCGACGCGAACGAAAATCCAGAGTCCGACATGAGTTCCCGTGAAAAGGAACAGGGTGAGATGATGGAGAGAGGGGCGAACGAGAGAGGGAGAGAGAGGCAGGGAGTGAGAGAGAGAGGGAGAGAAAGGAGTGGTTTTGCGAGGAGGATAAGGGGATCGATAGGGGCGGCATTTCTGGAGTGGGTAAAGGGATTTCCTTCGTCCTTTCTACCTCGCCCTCTCTCTCTCTCTCTCTCTGCCCTTTTGCCTCCCTTCAAGGTGCGTAGTGGGTGGCTACCTGTACGTGTGGGCAAAGCGTCTTCCTCCTCCGGATTTCGAGAGTCGTGGGGGTGAGTGGCGGCCACACGACCGGGGAGGCGAGAAAGAGGGTTTTGCGGCGAGGGAGGCAGGCCGGGTGCGAGGCGTTGGCAAGGCGGGAGACCACGTTGGAGGGTTTCGGGAAGGATGGGCCCACCCCTTGAATAAAGGACCGAGGGGCCAATTTAGGAGGAGAGGGAGAGAGGATGAGGACTCGTCGGTATCTTGCGTGATCGTTTAACCCCCTTACGCCCCCTCCCTCGCACCCACGCCACTGCGCCAATTCATCTCCCGGCCGCCTCACGCACACGCCCCTGCCAACCAAGGGGTGTGCTCATCTCGCTCTCCCTCCATGCCGCCGACCCCAGAACGGAAGGAGATGTGCAGAAGAGAGAAATAATTGGCATTTGGTCAGGATTTGACCATATGAAAAACTCTGCATGTTCATGTAACAACTGCAAATAAGGAATACATTTTTTTAATCGATGGACGACAAATAATTGTGTCATGAAAAATATGTCTATAGGAGGGTAAAAAGATCAAACATTTCCACCAAAAAGATTGTAATATTTGACGACCATGGTATCGATGCTGCGCATTACCATCAACCGATGGTGCTGCGCAGCGTCGAAACCATGGTCGTGAAATATTACAATCTTTTTGGTGGAAATATTGTTTCTTTTTACCCTCATAATGAAGGAACTCCACAAAGTTAAATCTGAAACTGTTATAAAACTTGTTGTCTCAGGCGTAACTTTATGGAATTTGCATAACATATTGAAATGAAATGAAATAATTTTCTTTGTTATTCCACACACTTTATTTTAAAAAACACGACCCAGGTTACCTGGTGATGACGTTCGACGTCGAAATTATTTCATTTCATTTCAACTGAAACGGTTATGTTTATGTCGATTGGCTCCGGAAAAATGATGCATGTTCTTAATAAGTTCCAGATTCTTCAGTGAAAGCAATAAGTAGCTTCCTCAGCGTTAGATTATTGTCGGAAAAGGAGGGACATAAATAATAGCAGATCTTTAGTGATTAATGGGATGATATTAAGGTAAATTAAGACTAGCAGTAAAGCACAAAGAAGAGAAAACGTTGACATTCTCATGCACGGTAGCACTTAAGTTGCACTCAAAGAACATATCCCAGTAGCTGTGGTAATTTTATTGTTAAATAACAAATTGACGGCGATTGAATGTCATATCATCAATTATTCAATTAATTTGTGCCATTACTATGGTTAAAAATTAATTCTAAAATTACTTGAAAAAAATGACTTAATTGATAGCAATTTGAAAAAAAATTAATAGAATTTCACATTTTCTCTTAATATCGTGCACCATCTATCCATAACCATACCTTTGTCCGCTACAAAACTCCATGAAACATTAAAACTAAAAGAAATGGATCTTCTCGTATGAAACTGCCAACTAGTTCAAAAATCCAAAATTGGTCGTTAAAAATTTTTAAAAAATGGATACTGCATGGAAACAGTCAAAGCAAAACTCAAAAATTGGTCCTTGTCTACTGCACCTCTGGAAAAGCCGTTTATCTCACCGGCATCATAGAAACCTTGCTCGAATTTATTACAGGAAGAAGGTTCTAAATTTGACTGGGCACATGCGCTGTGGGGTTAAATTGGGATGCTCATATATCTCTCAAAGCGGAAAGAATACACTTCAATAGGCAGAGAAACGGAGGGTATTCCACTGCATTTCTGACGACGATATGCTTTATAGAATCCCTTAGCGATATAGTAGCAGGTATCCCCATTTTCCTTTGCATCCCATAACGGATGCATAGATCATAAAAAAGTGAAAATATATGCTATTTCTTTTTCTAAGCAGTCATTTTCCTGGAAGGAAATTCCTTAAAAAACCGCAATAGCTCACTAGGATTATATTATCTATTACATATTCCTTGGGCCAAGTGCTCTTGTGGCGGCTGTGCAGGGATGCAGGTTGAATGTGCCGAGATGCCAATAGAAGGGCTTGCTAATCGCAGGTAATGATAGGGGCGGGTGCCTTGGTCCCCCGGCGGAGGACGGCCGATGATGACGTCGCGTTGGAGGGAAGAGTGCCGACCCGGCGGCCTGCCGAGTCCGGGGATACTCAAGATTTGGTGGAGGGGAGTTGGTTTGGGAAGATGTGGATAGGGTGTGATGCACGCTTTGGCGGGCAAATTCAAAAGAGCATCATTCGGGCAAATAAATTTTCATGAAGATGGAGGGGAAAAAACTTCCTAGACGTGAATTTCAATGATGTGTAGTTCTAGTACCAGTTTGCCGGAAAATTTGGGCGATTTTGACTAAGGTCACCAATAACGTGTGTCGTCACCTACTTTAATGGGAAATATTTAACCCAAATTAATGGACTTTGAACATTTCTCACTTTTTTATTACTAGGTCAGAGAGAGTGGTTGTCAAATGACGGCGATAAAAAGAAAGGGGATCGTGTGATGGACTAAGTGCGGGCCCTGGAGGTCATGGCCAGAAGTGCTAAGTGGCCACTCATTCCTTCCTACAAGGCCTGTCCCAAAAGTAGGACTTAATCGATTAAAAAAAAAGTATTTCCAGAATTGATACAGTCACTCAAAAGTCCTAGGAGTAACATCCTTGTGCGTCCACACACCGATGCCCGCGGGTTATCCACGTCTCGAAAGCCTTCTGGAAGGCGGCGGCGCCCGAAATGCTGTTAAGTTCCCTCGTCACGGCCTATTGTAACGCTTCCACCGAGCCATGGTGACGTCCTTGCCGCATGAATTGGAGGCGGAGGAAGAAGAAGAAGTCTGGTGTGGCATTGCCTAAATCATTTGGAACCTCCTTCACCTGGTCGAGAAGTTCTGCGCAGATCCGCGTGCGAGTTTCATTTCGTTCGTCCAAGAGCACTCGCGGCACCGAATTCGTACACGCCTTCCTCATGGCCATGTCTTCGATCACAAGTCAATGCACTATTTCTTTTTTCACAAATCTTTTTGGGATACCCAGTTAATAAAAAACCATTCAACCAATTAATTTGTGCGAGCTCTGTCCAACAGAGCCTTCAATCTCGCTAGATTTTCTTCCCTTTTTGTGGTCGAAGGGCGTCCTAAAAGTTCGGCGTCAACATCTTCTCTATCCTCCCGAAACAACTTGAGCCACTTAATAACGCCGGATCCACCCATTGCATTATTACTACAAGATGCTGTATATGATGAGTATCTTTTCCGGGTTTTCTCAGTTTCAAGCAAAATTTGAGGGTGTGGCGCTGTTCCAAGAAACGGTTCATGATGAAGCGTACCGAGGTCACTTTATAGAGGTTTCGCAAGCGAGCAATTCGCTCTCTGTAAAGGCTGGGAGCCAAATGTCATCGGTCTCCAGCCTTGCCTGAGACTCCCTGCCCTCGGACACAGCCAGCGAAACGGCGGCCAAACTGTCCGTCAATTCGGAAAAAATAATTCATGCTACTTCTAGGACTACGCTTGTATCAAGCGATTTCAAAACAGGGATAATATTTCATATCCGGAGGCACTAGACCATCGGAAACAGAGAAATACGAAAATGCCTCTAAAGGGAAAGACAACCATTTAATTTCTCATATTTTCCAACTTTTTAGTTTTGTTCGCTAATTGTTTAGGTAAAAAATAATTATTTAAAACATTTACCTCAACTAGGAATATAATTTTCTGTATTTTTAGAAATCCACATTTTGTCATGTGTAAACATTTTATTTTCTCTGCTAACAAATGTACGGATCCTGGAAGTGAGATGCGCTTGGGTGTTCACACCCAAAGCCATGGAATATATGGTTTCCGATAGTCTGTGTGCACCAGGTAGACCGTAAGTGGAAGGAACTTGAGTGTGGTCACCTACATCTTTCTCAACTCACGCAGCCTATCATAATAAATCGCCAAGCACGCCGTCTTCTCCGTATCCTTGTTCGATTCAGGTTTGATGGGTAACTTAATTGCAAAGCGGAAAATAGTCTGTTAAACGGAGTGCGCACTAAGTCGAGAAGAATGATTTCGGCTTGGCTGTAGACAAATACCTGATGGTGGAAAAAGAGGATTTAATCCCAGTATTATTCACTTATCCATCTGTACGGTGGACATTAAATCTCCAGTAAGTTAATTACGTTTGTACACATTACTTAATTTAGGTAGTATATTAAAATAACATTTTTTCGGAAGAAAAAATTTCTGAAAGAAGAGAGAAACTTGGGAAAATAATTCATCCTCTAATAAAATAATCTATAATTTATTTTTGAATATTTGCAACGAGAAAGAATTTTGTGTAGGGGGAAGGAGTACTAGAGCTGGGTGGCAGACACTAGATGTGATTTTTGAAATAGAGGTGCTTGATGACTCGTACCGTGCAAAAACTTTGGATTTGGTAATCATTTCGATTCTTCAAAATATATCATACTTCCAGGCACGTTTACTCCGAAAGTAAAGTATTCTTCCCATGGCATGACAACGGCTTGGACTACAGACTGTATCACGATGAAATTAGATCTTTATGAATCCATGAAGCTATCATTATTTTTTATTATTAGACCTCCAAAAAATACTTCAGTTATAATAAATAAATAACTCATTACAGATGATGAAATCAAGTGAATAAAAAAGTGCATTCATTTACTTTGAAGGCCTTAAAGCTGAGGACCTAAAAGTAAGTTCTGAGATATGACCTGAGACAATCTTTAAACCTGTTCTCCCCGGTTCAAAAGGGTTTTATATCTTTATAAAATATATATTTTTTGTTAATTGTTTCCATTTCAAAGCTTTGCGTCATGTCCAGGAACTCTTGGTGAGCACTATGCTGTTACTGACACTCCGAACCCAAATACGAATCCAACCATCTACATAGTAATATGCAAACACTTTACGGGAGGGGCAATAAAATAACTGGTGTGATGTACCAAGAAATATACAATTAGAATAAAGAGAAGATGAAAATATAATCTAAGGGAATATTTTGAAATAAGCAATTGAAAATGACAAATATTGAAATAAATTGAACAAACTTACAGAAGGTGTTGAAAATGACAAAATCTGGCTAGGAAATAAGGATAGTATGAAAGGCGATTGCCATGAATGCCGAGGTTAGCAAAGAGATGATGAATGATTGAACAGGGAAGAAGGAAGTTTTAAGACCGTGGTTAAAATTTAAAAAATCAGGGTACATATTGATGATTGACAACTCTAAAAAAAGGAATTAAAATATTCTTTAAGCTTGTTCCTTCAAGTTGTCAAATCGAGGAAATTGTTTTGATAAATTGAATATTTGCACAGGGAATTTCAAAATTGCATCGGACGCTTCATGGAAGTCGAGAATGAGGACATTTTCGTTCGAATTTGGCTCAGTGGTCACTTCCACATTTGAATAAACCATCCGTGCCACACCAAGCAGTCCAGAAGGAATAAGCATTGTCACGTGATGTGATAGGGCCAGCTGGGAGGGGCGTCGGGTGAGATCCGAAAGGGCGCGAGGCAAAGGAGAGCGATGAGGGGGCGGGGAGAGGGAGCAATGTGAGGTGAGAACTGGCCTGGTTTGACCTGAGAAACGGCCATGGAGGTAAGGAATAAGGAATGATTCCTTTGGAAATGGCGGCGTTCGGATTTTATTCTCTCAGCGTGTACGATGCAGCAGGGGTAGAGGGTACTCTCTTCCCACACTCGTCTGCAGTATTTCTAATGCCGCACGCCTCCATTATAGATGAGAGAAGGCCACTGTGGAGGGCGGATGCCCTCTTCTCCTCGTCTCGGTCAAAAAGTCTCCCGTTGCCCACTCTACCGCCTACCCACGGGCCGTTTCCGTGACCTCTCGATGGAAACACGCACCACTTTCCTTCTTCTTCCCCTTGCTTCATCCCCCTCCATTACCCTCCTTCCTTCCTTTCTAATCGACTTCTCCTCTTATCACACCTATGCATTATTATGCAATATGTCATGGGACTCAATTCTTAGATTATTCTCATTTGAGACCATGCATTTGCAGCTGTATTTTTCTCTAATACCGAATGGAGAAGAATGAAGTGCTGCAATGAAATCAATCTTAGCTCTGGAATAGCAATAATGATGATTTTTCAACAGGTAATGAATAGCAACTCTTTGATAGTTAATACTTAATACTTATGACCGTTTTAACAGCAAAAGGTTTCTTCGAAGATGCACTACCTCATTTTTCGTATTGTACTGTAGCTCACGCATTATAGGTCCCTCCTCGTGGTAAGAGTGATTTCAGGGAAAATCATGCCGGGTTTTCGATCATAATTTTTTTGTTTTCGAAAAATGTCACCGTTTTAAGCTTAGTATTCCTTTTCTAAACCATTTTAACGCGTTAACTTCATTATTTTTTTTTATTTGGAAAAATTGTATACGTAAAGTTGTTTAATTTTTCAATTGGAAAAAGGAGCGATTTTAGAAAAAAAGGTTTCAAATAGTTTTTTTTTAAAGTCTGAATTAAGACTATGATTCGCCGAATGCCGCCAGTCATCGAAATTCTGCTCCTGCTATGCAATTATAAAATGCGGAGAGGTTGTGGACATCTGGACAATTTCTATTCTTAGTATTACAGATTTCTAGGAATTATGTACTTCAAAGGATTTGATAACGTGCGAGCATTTATTTTTCTTTTTCAGCCTCAAATCAATTGCTATTATTCTTTTAACTACTTTGTATTTTCCAAAATATATCTTCGTGACTTAATATCGTTCAACTTTAAGTTAAATCAAAAGCCTTAATTATCAATTAGTGGAGACTGTTTCGCAAAAAATGCTTATTTTGAAATATCACTTAATTATCAGCGGTTTCTCAATCCATGCTGAACACCGTTCTTAAAATTGTACTTTTTTTTTCTTTTGCCAGCAAAAAAAATGTTTCAAAATATCGATTTTATTGAGAAGCTTGCACAACCTTGAAATTCAATTTTGTTGAAAAACTTAGGGATATATTTTTGGTTAAAATATTGCTATTGAACGTTGAATGATTGATCATTTTATAATGGTTTATATTTCATGTTAGAACAAATTTGATCTCCGGTGCCTTCATTTTCCATTTGCATAAACAAAAGTTGAAAATATTAAGTCCCTAGCCATAAATCCGGAAGAGGGAATTGCGGCCGACGGGAGAAGTTTCCAAGGCTCTTAAATTCAACTTGAAGATCCGCAAAAACTTTTCACCTTGCCTGATTTCCAATTTATTCAATCCATGCGTAGGGAAGTTCCTTCTTTTCCAGTTCTACTTTCTCTCTCTCTCTGCCCCACGTTCCACAAATCTTAGTGGCTGGCTCATGGTATACCTGCCCCACGTACTCTTAGTCTCCCGCCGAGAAACCTTACCCATTTTTCTCAGAAGAGAAAACCATATACTGTTCATTGTTGACTTTTATTTTCAGACCGAAAGAACTAACTCGAATAACTCTGCCTGTTCCATAAACTTTGTTTTTCAGTGTTCTGCTCTTCTGTTTTTGTTTTCCAAAAATCAACCAGCGTGTCTGCTCTGCATAATGAAGCTGAGCGAAACTGTAGCCATAATGATGGGGAAAATTCAGGTGGTGCTGATATGAAAAAATCGAATTGCATTTAACTTACGAACAAAAATATAACATTTTATGAGCACAACCGCGCCAGCATTTTAAGTGTGGTGAGCGTAATAAATGTCCCGATATGAGAAATATTATTAGTGAAACCTTCACCCGCCTAAGTGGCAAGGAAGTAATCTCGTCAGAAAACATTCGGCCGTCTTCACCTAAGTAAAAATTATTGTAATTATTTTTAAAGAGTATGAATGCCGATAACTTTTGGCCTCTTAGCAGTCATAGAACTTTCATGAAATAATTCGTCACAAAGGTCATTGAGGAAGATTTGATCAAAAACTAACGACATGGAAAAGTGCAGTATTCATAAAACCAGAGTGTATTCTTAGAGAAGATTTAGCCAATGAGAAAGGTGTGCCAAGATGGTCCCCATGGTGATGTTGGAAGAATGCTTGTGAGACAATCTTGTCATGGACCTCTTGGACCACTGTTCAAGTGACCCGAATTTTTTAGAATAGTTGGTTGCTGGTGACAGCCATTGGTCTTTGAGTACGACTCAAATATAACCCCTTGGAGTACCAGTTTGGACCACTGGATTATGCCAAAGAGGATATGACGAGGTGCCTCAACGACGGTCCTGTTGATGCCTTACAGGAAGCATACCACAACTGGCGGGGGCACTGGCATTGGTGTGTCTATACATGAGGGTGCTCCTATAGAAAATTTTAGCAATTTGTACTATGAACTGCAATACAATTTTTCCCCAGATTTAGAACTTTTAAGGTATAAATTTGAAAAGAAAAGACTTAGCAGCAATAAAAAGGTGAAATATATGCCCCTAATTACACCTGCTGCCTGATTCTCCGAGTTATCTAAAAGTCTTAACTTTCCCTTTTGGGTTCCTTTAAAAATTCAAATACGTACATCAATGAAATCAAATCATCATTTTGGAATATTCCGAATATTTATATGGACACATTTGTACATATTCCTATTTCAACACTTGATTTGTGAGTTAATCATTTGTTATTTCACTCATGGCGGGAGTCGGTGATGCAAAAGTGTGGTTTAATATTCTTGATTTAATTTCCAGCTATGCGGCATAAAGATATTTAGAAGTGATGCGAGGTACGTTTTTAATAATTCGGTGTTACTGGCTGTCGTTAGGATGGAATTTTACCTGCTGCGTGGTCATCGCGAGATGACGTACTGGCACATCCACCAATGCCCAATCAAGGGCAACGCGAAACGGAGGGTTGGCTCTATGCTAGACTGCCGTCTTGTCCTCCGTGGCCCTGCGGCTTCCTCCTCGCAGACACCGCCATCCTCACCCTAACTTCCTCTCACCTTCCCCTGCATCTCAAAATATCCCCTCCGATCTCCAACCATCCATCCCAACTTTTCCGTTGTCCTCTTGAACTCAGCTTCGATTCTTTAGCGGCATATGTTTCTTTTCGACTTTGTCCATCTCCATTTACCTTTTCCTTTGACAACGGCAACATCTCCTCCTTGTCGTTTGCGATGCTAATTTGTTAGTCCCCCTTGGTTGGCGACTTTTCAGCTCTTAAGTTTACAAAGTCCATTATCATCATTTTTTACCGTCACATTCCATTGTAGTTATTAATCAGCATCAGAAGTTAACATAATCTCCATATTCCTCCCTTTATGAAATTATTCTTAATTGATCAGCCATCTCATATGTATTCCTTTTTTTCCAAAGCTTGTATCCTTTATGTTTAGATAAGTTTAGATAATCACTCTAGCTAGCGTTACTATAATATCTCCATAGACGTTATTAATATGGCACATGGCAATTGGAATTAAATGCTTAGCAATACATTTTTGGGGAAAGAGTAACACCCCCCCATTTAGTTACAAAGTGAAACAAACCGAAATGGCGAGGGTAGATTCCTTTAAATACTTGGGTGTAACAATTACTCAATCTATACTGGGTAAAGCACTTACGAGAAATATGCGGACGGGCTAAAAAAAAATAGGGACTCGAAAAGGAGTGCTTGGTAAATGCAACGAAAAAGTAACGGAACGATGTTTTCTTGCCCTAGTCAGGCCCCACTTAGAGTATGCTGCCTGTATATGGGATCCTCAAGAGATAAATTTGATTTCGAAATTAGAGCGAGTTCAGCGGAGGGGGCTAGCTTTGTCAAAAATTGTTATGACCAACGCAGTAGCGTAACTTCTTTGCTGGAAAATTTAGGCTGGGATTCCCTTACACAGCGGCGTTTACAATATAGATAAAACTTATAAAAAACATTTAAATATGGGTCCTTTTCCAATGACATCAATAACATAATACGAACCCCAACGTATTACGGGCGGAGGGATCACGAATATAAATACAGAGATAGACTGCAAGACTGATCCAAGAACACTAAGAGACCAGAATGCCTGTAATCGAAATCCCCCACTAGTCGGCTTGACATAATAAGTATTAACCGACATGGTAGGGACTGCGCGTGGTTATACATGGATGACCTGAAAAGTTTCCGACCTAACAAAGAATGTTTTTATGAAATTATATGACATTTTTGAGGTCGGAAACTTTTCAGACCGTACTCGTTTATATATATTTCTGTAGGTTCCCCCCACCTTGCCCCACCCATTTGGAAAACGCAACCCTTTCCTCCTGGTTCCGTACCCCCTGCCACAGACCTTTTTGGTGGATCGCAGGGTATTAATATATAGATGTTGATGCAATATTGGGTGTCCAAACTTGTTTGACATTGTTGGAGAAATTATCTAGTGATAAAGCTGTGTGCAAGCGAAAGTGAAAAGGTCACCTTTACTAAAGTGATATTGTTTCTACAATCATATTCGGTCAGTGTTATGCAGGTATTCAACATTATCACAAGCCTCAAAATTGACGCATTTACTTTTCAGTTCCTCAACATTAATAACATGAGTGGTGAGAATGCTCAGCAAGGCCTAGCTGATTCATACTCCAATAAAAATCACTACGAAAATCACGATTTTGTTGAAAAAATGTCGCTTTTTCCATTAATAATAACTCGCCCAAAGGATTTTGTAATATTATTTATGAATGAATATTTGAGTTAATACCTACCTCTTTTGATAATCTTTTAGGGCATTAGGAATGGAGCACTGGTGATGCAGCCATGATCGATAAAAAAGAAACCTATGGAGGGAAACTCATATTTACTTTTGGTTTAAGGAGCCCTCGAATGTATAGTATATGGGCTTTATAGGATATGATGTGCTGGGATGCTATTTTGCATGAATTTTCAATACCTTATCAGTAACGCCGTACATAAATCGTGCAACGTCGCCTTACCAATTTCCATTAGTTGAAGCATTACATTAATATATGCGCTAAAAATAGTAAACACATATCATCGCTTAATTTAACGGAGAAAGTTTTAGAATTTTTAAATTTTTTAAAGTTTAATGAAATTGACATATTGATGGGAAACTCCTAGAGCTATAATAATTACGGCTACCAGAGTTTTCCTTTGTTTTTCTATTTTACGAGATCTTAGAGCTCAAGTTTCCTAGATTGTAATGAGGGAGATCAAACAATTACCCTTGCTACTGATAGATCTAGAACTAAGACTCATCGTTTAATAGCTCAGCAAGGTTTAAGATAAGATAACTGACTCTTAAATTTTATAAACATTATGACGATGCATTACTTTTACATAACAAATACTTAAAACCACATCTATATCAAAGGGTTATTACCCGTATATAATTCAATTGTCTTTTGTTTACATTTGATACCACCAAATTTCTCGTTTTATCTCGGCATTTTTATGAATATTTGAAAATTATAAAATAGCAAAGCAAGCAAAAGCAAAATATACATAATTAAAAACCATGAACAACCTTAAAGATGTTCTATAGCTTCAATAAATAACACAAATATGTTGACAACATATATCTTTTTCATGGAAACATTTATTTAGAAATGTAACTTAAAATATGTAAAGTAGTTCCGAGGTAGGTACTACACTTTTCCGTTATATGCATAGAAAAATTTCAAGTTTGTGATGCCTGATTTTCCAAAACACACAATACTTACATGCCCACATTTATTTCAAAGAAAAAAGCAGCTGACTTTGGTTCATAGCTACGATTTTTTCAAAATGTCCATAAGTGAAGATTAAAATCAAAATTGATGGAAAGTCATCCCGAAATATCATTGTATTTTGAAAAAAAAGAATTATTTTCAACATTGACAATATTTTTTCAAAGAATTGCTCAAACCCAAAAAGGCAACCCAGTCAGAAACCACATTTTGCTAGCTAGGCTTTATTTAAAATATACTTCTACTATGTGGGATCCTGATGAAGTATACCAAAATGAAATTTCCCTTTGCTTCCACCGGAATGAAAAATAAGATATAATATCTCGTTGAATTAAAAATTATATAAGACATTGGTAATGTTGAAAGAAGGTTGTCAAGTCAGTCCAATGAATTTTCCTTGGGTCCAGAATGACATACATTTATTGCTGATTCAGAACCATATATGCACATGTTTGTATCTCGACCAAATCTTTAGCCACTTAGGTGAATACTTGAGCTGTGGCAAATATTTTGAAACCTCATTTACGCATGAGAACCATAATTGAGCTTTTCTCCAAAGATGACCTAAATAGGCTCTGTGAGTACAAGCGGAGTAGCGCTACTGATTTCGAAGTAAAAATGGACGCGCAGCCGATCACGGAACTCGCAATTCAAGCTTGCTCGGTAATCCCCAAGGGTTGAGAACCACTGACCAGGAGTGAATGAGTTTGGACTGGGCTCCTCGTCGTTCGATTAAGGAGACGGAAAGAGTTTCCCAAGAGGGTGCAGTAAAGCAGATAACAGCAAATTGAAAAGAAGAGAAAAGAGATACAAGGAATAAGGATTGAAGTATTTGTGTACAAATATATTAGAAAGAATGAAAATATCAACTGGCAGAAAACGGACCACGTGATAACCGAGGAAAAAAGGAAGTAGCATATAGAAAGTGATAAAAGGTGGTGTGGAGTCCATCAGAATGAAGAAATTTCGAAAGGGATATCATATGATCGGAAATGCCAGGGATCGATTGAATCGGCACACTAGCCCAACAAATAAAAACACTGACTATCATTTGCCGAGGACGTCTTTGACTCATCTGACATTGAATAAAATCAATATAATTTAAATTGAGACAAGCTCCAAGTAACCATTATTAAAAACTCATGCCAATTGATAAACAAGCTAATATCAGATCAAAACTTATCAGTAAATAGTAAAAGATGGTGTCCTTATCGCAAAAACATTTCCCGAAAAATTTGGAAAAGAAGATCTCTGCTAAAAGTGAACAAATAGTTAAGGAAAGCTTCTGTCCTTGTCTTGGACTCGTTCCTTTTTTGATTAATAAACAAACTAGTTCGAAAAGAATATAACCTCTCACCAGCACTATTCAACGTGTATCTAGAAAAACCAATAAAAGAGGCACAAGAATTGGGCATCAAAGGAGTCAAAGCGAATGAAGTTACTTAAATGTCCCAGTTCACAGATTACATCGTGGTAGTAACAGAAAGACGAGTGGATATCTGAGCAACAATGAAACCTATGAACTAAGAACTTCAGGAGTATAATATGAGAATTAAAACGAAGAAATCTAAAACCACAGTGTATGAAAGTGATAAGTTTGAGACAAATATCACAATTCGAGGAGTGAAACTAGAGCAAGGGGAATTATCCATCTATTTGGACAGCATTATGATTTAGAATGGAAGATATTCGACCTATTTCTAGCAAAGAATAGATCAACCTAAGCAGGCACTCTTAAAGAAGAGGCATGTAATAGTGTCAAGGATCTTACGGTTCACAATATAAAGACTTTATCAAAGCGTTCGTGTGAAGCAATTTGCCGATCAGAGACCTGGAAGATTGGAAAAGTTAAACTGCGATGAATAAAACTCTTTGATACATGGTGCTGGAGGAGAGTTCTTATGATTTAATGGCGTGGGTGATTAAATAAATAGGTAGAGTAACGACGACTCACAAGATATGTCGGAGAATATATAAAATTTTTGTAAAAGCAGAAATGGAATGGATCAAATTACTAAATCTACACACTACCCTGCAAGTCGTCGAAAGAACGTGGGGCAGGGGGCTTTAGATTACCAAACATATCACATTTTATCCAATATTTCCACAAACATGTGATAACCCGTGATTCACTCGAAGAGCGCGAGGAAAGTGGGTCGACCAGATATCATTCATGTAACATCCGTTACACTAATTCCAACTGGCATACTGTTAGTAACCACTTTACTGACTACAATAGGAACACAAATAAGGAATATCATTAAAAAGATCGAGTTAACGTGCAACGTAGGCAAAAACTATCAGGTATCATGCCTCCGCACGAAGACGCACAATTTACAAAAATTAATCCAAAACCAATTTACAAATGTAATTACACAACACCCCGCCACCCGGCCCGAGAGCGCGTGGCGAGGGCCGTTAGCACGCCCGCCATAAACTGATTTTCCCAGCGATGTTCAATAAGTTGGATACCCTTTTTATAATGAGAACTGTCTTGCTCCTCAAAATAGTCACTAACTGCTGACATTACTTCTTCACATTTGGAAAATCTTTGGCCACCGAGCTAAATTTTCTAGTATGCACAAAGAAAATAATACGAGGGAGCTTGATCTGGCGAAAAGGGTTCATTATGTAGCAATTCAAACTTTCATTCATGAATTTGGGCAATTGAAATAACGGATTTGTTAGCTGGTGCATTGTCTTCATGAAACAACACTTTCTTCTTACCCGAATGCGGCCGCTTTTTCTTGATTTCTTTGCTCAAACGTTGCCTGAAGTTTGCTTAAAACTGGCCGTTAAGAGTTTCTCCTTTTTCAAGATAGTCAATGAAAATTATCCCACGCGCATCCCATCAAACCGACGCCATGACCTTGCCTGCAGATAAAACGGTCTTCGCCTTTTTTGGAGTCGGCTCTCCCTTTTAAATCCATTGTCTTGATTTTTCTTTTGCCTCGGGTGTGAATTAATGGACCCATATTTGATCCATGGTTATGAAACGGCGAAAACATTCTGCTTTGCCGCTGTGAAACTTTGCTAATCACCACTCAATTGAAACATCTTCACGACACTGATTTTGCTCCAGTGTGAGCAAACGGGGCTCCCATCTTGCAAACATCTTCCTCATGTCCAAATTTTCAGTTAATATGCAATGTACCGCACTTTTTGAAATGCCTGCTATGTCTGCTAGCTCGTGTACTTTCGATCGACGATCATCCAGTATCACATTGTGGATTTTCGTCACCGTTTCTGAAGTCGTCACCTTATTTGGTCAACCAATGCGATGCTCGTCTTGGCAGCTCGTACGGCCTCGTTTACACTCTCCTGCCAAATATTTTACTGCTGTAAACGAAGAAGCATACTCACCCAGAGTAGAATCTAGGTCAGCTTTTATATTGGTTAGGCTGAGGCCTTACAAATTAAAGTATTGTATCTAATAATGATGACCAATTTTCTCCATTTTAACAAATACAATAAAAAATTTACTGTTGATGGCTGCCAAACAACTAACAAACAACGTAGCGTCTTGAAACTTGAAACATACGCTTTATCGATTGCATACTGCCTAATACTGAAATTGTTTTAAACAAATACCGCCATCTATAGATCAGGCTGGGTACTAATTTGACCTCACATGTAGGTCAAATTTAAAGCCACCGATTGTTAGGTTTTATCTTACTCTGACTATGCGCATATCTAAAGGTCCCCATTCCAGATATTTTAGTAAATAGGTGACACTTCGTGTTCTTTCGATCGAATTTTACGCGAGTCTGGCAGCCTTATCTGTGCCTTTGCCATTACTATAGTCAGAGTTTTCTGAGATAGAGCCCATATGCTCACGGCATACTCCATTTGGTGTCTTCCTAAAGGTAATAGCACGCCTCCTGCACTTTCAAATCGTTGCATTTTCCTATTATAGGAACTCTAAGCTGGCCATCTAAATAAATCGTGGACTACGAAACATTTCCGAAATCTTTCTCAGTTTATAGGAATAATTGAGATGATAAGAAAAGATGTGTTTATTACTGTTGAAAACTCGCAAATCAGCGAACTTGAGACATTTCCGGATAGTGAAGTCGAAGGCATTTGGTCTTCCATCAAGTAGCCGCCCACAAAAAGTGCGGATCCAGTATGCTAAATTGGCCAATGCTTCGTGAATTTCAGAGTAAAGTACTATTTGAGTACTTGAAATGTGGCCCTAAAGTTTACTGGCAATAAGTCGGGGAGGAACAAGGAAGTGAGCAATCCGTGGCATGCATAAGATGCTCTAACTATATTATCGACACTGATCGCAAGAAAATAGTTAATTCTCCCAAGAACTTCTTCAAAAATATTTTTACGAGCGATGTTGCCTCCGAAAAAATGTTATTAGTCTAGAAAAATGATTAATGAACCGCGTAGTGGTCGGCCAAAATGTCCCACTACCCCGGAGATTATCGCAAAAGTGCATGAAATATCCACGAAGGATTGCCGACTGATACTATGAGAAACCGCTGAAGCCATAGGGATGCCATCTGAACGGGCATATCAAATGTTTACGCTGTGATTAGATATGAAAAAATCATCTGCTAGATGTATGAATCTTGACACAGGATCACAAATGCATCAGTGTGAAAATTTCTGAAAAATATTTGACCCGTTTTAGGAGCTACAAGCAAAATTCTCTGAACACAGATGAAACTGATGAAATGATACAAAACAGCTGTCAAAGCGTACATAAAAAACAAACATTGAAAAGACGTAAGGATGGCCTGATATTTGCGAGCACGGTAAATGGCTAATTCTTGAAACATCATTGGATGTGTTGCATAAAACAGGAAAAGGTGAAAGATAGTGAAGCTCGAAGTGAATTCAAATTAACTGCGGGTATTGTCACGACAGTAACTTTTGTCAGAGTCATTAGCTAATGCGTATTAAATAAGAGGGCATAGAAATCATTCACCTTCACCAGAATTCAAATCCGAATCCTCGGATGCTCGGTCGAGTTCTTTACCTTAAGAAAGGTATAGATAAAGTAATTTGTGTAATTATTAAATCTGGGGAAGAATGATACAAAGTGATTAGAAGAAATTTGCAGAATTTGAGAGAATGTGGACTGGACTGAAAAATTTTCTTTTTCTGAAGTTTTCTGAATATGGTGTAAAGAATGTATCGGTATAATAAGGCTAGCGTAAGAGTGAATAGAAATTTTGATTGATAAATTAAGCTAAAGAATTGCATGAAACGGAAATACGATTTTATCATTGCTTTTTAATGCATAAATGTAAGAGAGAGCTGCATTGATAAGATGCACAATTACTGAAAATTTTAATGTTTCCATGGCAGATGTTGTAGTTGGGCCGGCTCAGATCCCGAAAGTTAGAGCTCCAGCTAAGTAACAGAGGAAACAAATCCAGGGGAAATTTGTCTTGAATTAAAGCAGTTATTCTCATTCGTAGAGTGAGAATAAAGACGGTATAGTAAGTGCGTAAAGCAAAATACCTAAAAATAGGAAGTAGAAGAAGAAATAAATAAAAATAGAAAGTTTCCTCATTAAGAAGATAGCCCGAACAAAAGCAGTGGGGAATGTGATTTCGCCGTAAATCGTTTTTGTGTCTACTCTACCTATTATAAAGCCCTATGTTTCCAAAACTGTACTTTATACGGAAATTTACGCGCAACATGTTTTAATGTAAGTTTTGATACATGTGATGTCTAAAATATTATCGTGTGCAAAGAAAAAGAATATTTTTTATTTACAAAAAACGGATAAAAATTAAGAGAAAGGACGCAGCAATCGGAGACTTTTTCCTCCAAATGACGCGATACTAAACACCTCTGTGCCAATGGATAACAATCCACTTGAAGGGTGTGGCATGAATGGAATCTTCCCCTTGTGAGTGACAGTTGTTCAACCGCGAAATTAGGCGCAAGGGCATTTGAGCGTGATTGGATGGGGTAGGCTTACGGTGACCTTAATTTCCAACCAAAGGAATAGATTAGGGGAGAAGACCTCGTCTTCCATTGTCTTTTCAGCCATGATTTCTGATTCCCGCCACGGAATTACTGGCCGGCCACCCACGGGCCCCCTTTTTTTCGTTTTCCCTTTGCCTCCGAGCCTCCTCCATCCTCCCTCGTGCCAATATTCGCCCTGCCCACTCACCTCGCCTCCATTGGGGTCGTCCACTCGCCACTTTATGTGCCCTCCGCCTTCCCTCGTCGCCCACGGTTTGTCACGCATTTTACTACCTCTCTTCTTATATTCCCTTAGCAACTACTTCCTTGGTTCAGCCTTCTCTCTCCCACACTCCTTCAGGACTTGCCTTCCTGCTCCAAAGAAACTCGGTGGCCTACGTACGTATTTCCTCCTACCCTTAGGTATCTTTATACTATTGATTATTTACTGATTGCACTCTCTCATCTTTACAGGTAAAGCTGGATAATTCTATTTTTTAAATAATTTTAGTAATTTAGCCTCAATCGATAAAAATGCAATCTAAAGAGGATTTCATATCTGAGACGCCATTCGAATGAAGATCTTTCATTTGGTGTAAGAATATTGATGGACAATACGCTTTCCCTTAGTTACGGTCACCACTCAAGTCTGAAATGATATGTTCTTAGTTTATTTCGGTGATATCATCCATAGTATTTTATATCAATTGCCTATCTGTGATTGCTGTCAGAACAGCGCAAAAGTCGGAGTTAAATGGGCAGTGCTTTAAAAATACTGTCGCATAACATCGTTGGCAGTGCAATAGTTTCAGTTCCACGTGCTAATTATATTTCCTTGCATACGCTGGTAATAACACAAATTTGTGGATGAGAATGTCTCTTAAAACTGCCCAGAGGATCACAAAGTTTTCCTGGAAATCGGATTAGTGAAATCAAAAATGTAGCCGGCAAGCCGAAATATTCCTATTTTGTGTGAACGAAAACCCAGCAATAAAACCTGAAAATGTTGTTTGAAGACAACAAATGAATGAACAGTGAATATAAGGTTGTGTATTACCAAAGAGTGTCATTGAATGATATGAATATTCTGCCACATTAATGCAAATTTTACAAATGTTAGAGTAATCAAATATGAAATATTTATTACATGAATGCGTTTTATTACAGAGAATAACTTCTCATTCACATGCGGTTTCAATGTGAAACTACTTATCATTTATTCCACACAATACTCCGTATTACATGTACATCCAAATATTTTGCCTTTCTATAAGCTCTTATTGGGCTGGGTATGTTGTCAAAACAATGCATAAAATGTGGGCACAAGTAGGCAATAGTGAGTAGGTTGATGTAAGAATTATTTTAACTTCATAGGATGCCTTAATACGCATTAGTTTCATTCTCTACATTTAAATTAGGAACAAATAGTTCAGTCTTCAAAGCAAAGAAAGTCTATGCCGTTAATTATCTTTGCTGTCCCAAAATGGCCAACCTTTTGATCCCACGTGTCGACCCTTCAGTCTATTCCCTGTGGAATCAAAAGCGGATTAGACACGAAGAGGAGGCATTAATATTAAACCGAAAGGTTGCAACCACAGTTAGATAATGAGAAGTCAGTGAGCGTTTAGATGACCCCACACGAATGAAGAGACAAGGGCTTCAATTTTTAATACGTCTCGACAACATTTGTCTCGTAACATAAGCATCTTCCCTGCATATTGCCTCTAAACCAAGTCCTTCGAAGAGATTACTTATCCAAGCAATAAGAGCTAGGAAGCAGCCAACGAAAAAATGTCCTATTTAGAGAGGGTCCAATTGTCTTTTCGAAATTTCCCTGTCATTATACGTTTTATTTATATTTGTAGAGTAAACAGGCGATTTTGCTACGAATTGCTTTTTGACTGTGATAAAATCATCATCAAATTTCCAACAAATATTAGGAATAATTAGCCCTTAATTTGAAAATTAAATCCACTAAAAAATGTAGGCAACACAAAGCATTTTATTTCATTGTTTTAAAATAAATGTTTGAGTAATGATTTTATATGAAGAATTCTTATGAATGTCTTCCAAAAAGAATTTATGATAATTTGTAGGCATTTGTTTTTAGTTATTGCTGCATACAAATCAGGCTTCTCCTCAGTAATTTTAATAAACTATTTATTTATTTTGATGAATATTTGGTATTTTGGTAAAAATGTTAAAAATCTGCGGATGAGATGGTAGGGATATCATTTTCCTAACAATATGAGGCAGAAAAATTAGGTAAGGACTCCATATGGGGATGACGTTTCGGGTAAAATGTAATATCTAGCATTGGAAATCAGACAGGAACACGGAAAATGTATATCATTGACATTAGCTGTGAATTGGCACGATTAGAACTGAATCCATATTAATCAGCCAAAAATTAGAAAATTAATGCGAGAAACTTATGAAAAGATACAAAACTATTGAAATGTAGGTTGAGATGAGATCGGAGAAAATACATGGAGGGAGAAAGAAAATCCACAAAAAGGCTTTGAAACGACTGAATAGGAAATTTTCTGAATTGAATTAATGTACTATATGGTGCAGAAATTGAGTGGAGAGGCAATAAAAGGCTCGTTGAGGGAAACAATGGCAACAAAGAAAGGAGGGAAAACATGAGAATATGAGAGGAATACATAAGTTTCGTATTACTTTAAAAAATTAAAAAATAATAAAAGATTCTCAGGAAATCTTGAAAGCTTACATGTCCAAAAAATTAATGGAGTTATCAAATAATGAAGCAAATGAGACGTTGAAAAAAGCATTCGTATATAGGATGTGGAAAACTCAGTTTGCGTAACTACGTAGTCTCGGACACACATAAAAGATGAAAAATAATTTTTCCTGCTTTTCAGGAGGTATCGACCTATTCTTTAACTTCTCATTCTACTCATATCTTTGAAGTTGGTTCACATTTCTTTATAAATGTCCCATATTTCACCAAATCTACGACTTTTTTCTATTAGCTATTTTATTTCTATTAGCTATTATATTTTCTATTTCTATTTCTCTTATAAACTATGGCTATGGCATTCTTTTTGGTGAGCGGAAGGATGAGTCCGCCTTTGTCCGACAGTCTGTAGCATTCTGATGACTTGAGTTCGCTCGAATTACGTTGGCAGCTTGGAAATTTGATTTTTGCAATATGAGTGAAACGGCAAGGTTTATATTTTCTGCAGTATCTTTAAAAAAATTTTAATGACGACATTTTGCCTCAATGATGATTTTTTAGATGGAAGTTCCCATGATAAGTTATGCCTTTTCGTTAAAACGGTCAAGAAGTTATAATATGTACACACATATATGCATATATATATATATATATATATATATATATATATATATATATGTATGTATGTATATATGTATGTATGTATATATATATATATATATATATATATATATATATATATATATATATATACATAAAACGCAGATGTAGATTTTTAAACCATAGAGACACAAAGAAAGGACACTCACAATACGTTGTTTTGACGTTTCGACGGTTCGGCCGTCGTCTTCAGAATGGCATTCTCGGGGAAGAGTGGAGTGAACATGTGCGGGGGAGAGGTGAGGGAAGGAAAGGTAAGGGACTAATAGGAAATGAACAAGGGGGTGGGAGGGAATATTTAGGCAGCCTTATGATGCATTCTGTGGGCTTGGTTAGGCCCGGGCGGTTTAAATGACTGGGTCACCCAGATATGCGCCATCTGGCGGGTTCTCACCTCTATTAAACTAGCATATTTTGGAAGGGTTTCAATCACCGAACGGAGAAGTAGTCATCAAAAGATTGATTGTGGGAAACAGTGTGAGTAGGGATGGGATACTTAAGGAAGGTGGAAGATTTGGTGGAATATCGGTGGTTATTCATGCGGAGGGAAAGTTTGGTCGTGCATTCGCCCACGTAGAAGGCAGGGTATAAGTTACAGGAGAGGCGATACATAATATTTTTGAGGAACAGGTGGCGACCGGTTGGGAGTTGGTACTAAGTGAGGGGGAGGGTCTTATGAGATGGCAACATTTGCTGCGTGGGCGGTTGTATGGTGCGGATAGAGGCGGGGGAAAGACGGGGGTGCTCGCAGTTGGTTTTGTTGACTTGAAGATGTCTCGCGAGTTCGACGGGTGTTTAAACGAAACAGAGGGACAATGTGGGAATATATGTGATGAGAACTGAGTGTTATAAATAAATGGGAAGAGGTAAAGCATTAAATGTTTGATTTTGTGTGTTCCAGGGAAGAAAGTGGTGATAAATTTAGGGCATTTTGGGCGGTTTGGTTTGGGGAGGGGAGTGTATTGGGTTGACGGTATGAGGATTTCACTGTTCAGTAGTAATTCAGGGTACCCAAATTTTCTGAGAGAGTCATGTAGCTGGTAGAAGTATTTCTGTTGGAAGGGGGTGTTGTTGTAAAGACGGAAGCCACGGACTGAGAGTGAGAATGGGATGGAACGCTTTGTGTGAGGTAGATGGCAGCAGTCGAAATGAAGATATATATAAACATATATATATCTTCATTTCGACTGCTGCCATTAAATATATATATATATATATATATATATATATATATATATATATATATATATATATATATATATATATATCTTCATTTCGACTGCTGCCATCCACCTCTTAGTATACGTTACATCTCTGTACACCTACATTCCCCACAAAGAAGGCTTAAAAGAAAAGCCCTGCAATATTACCTCTCCCTACGAACCACACCACACACCCCATCCAAAGATTTCCTCATAGAACTGAGCTACATCGTTCTCACCGAAAATGCTTTTCAATTCAGCGACAAAATATATTTAATAGGCTCTGCAATAGGCACGCGTATGGCTCCTCTATACGCCAATATTTTTATGGGTAAACTAGAACATGACTTTTTGCAATAAGAAACCCTCAAACCACTCTTCTGGGCCCGCTATATTGATGACAGTTTCCTCCTTTGGCCCCACTGACGCGAAACATTATCCTATTTTATTTCTTCTCTCAACTCCTCCTCCTCAGTATCTTTCACTTCTTCTATATCGGTAAATATAGATATACTACCTTGATCAAAAAGTTCCCGGAATAACCACCGTGTGGCGCTCCCATCGTTTCGATTTGAGTTCTGTTTTTTTGTTAAATTGGTACATCTGTTGTTGATATTCCCTTTAAATCTTAGTGTCATAACTTGACATTTGCAAAAGTTACGTAGCCAAGAGTACATCTATCTCTGTGTGTGTTGGCGATTTTTTACAATTGCAGAAATGGATTTAAATTTGCAACAACGAACTTGTATTAAATTTTGCGTAAAAAACGGATTTAGTGGCGCACGGACGTTGGAAATGTTGGAAAAGTGTTTCGGCAACGATTCTCTAAAAAAAACGGTCGTTTACCAGTGGCACGAGCGGTTCAGAAGTGGTCGTGAGTCAATCGAAGATGATGAACGCAGTGGCAGACCATCGACATCGAAAGTCGGTGAAAAAATTGATAAAGTAAAAGAAATGTTGGTCAATAACCGCAAATTAACCATCAGAGAAATAGCGGAGGACTTGAACATTGCCTATGGATCCGCCCAAGACATTGTGGTTAATGATTTGGGTTTCCGTCGTGTAGCAGCAAAGTTGGTGCCAAAAGACCTCAATTTCATGCAAAAAAGAGACCGTGTTGACGTCGCAAAAGACATGATTTGCGAGGCTGAATCCGATCCCACATTCATCAAAAGGATCATTACTGGAGACGAGACGTGGGTTTATGAGTACGACACGCAATCCAGACATCAGGCAAGTGAATGGCGTTCACCAAATGAGCCGAGACCAAAAAAACCACGTCGTTTTCAGTCAAAAAAGAAGGCAATGCTGACGGTTTTCATGGATTACAACGGTGTAGTGCATCATGAATTTTTGCCAGAAGGCCAGACAGTAAACAAAGAGTATTATTTGGGCGTTATGAGACGTTTGCGTGAAGCAATTCGCCGAAAGAGACCAGAAATGTGGGCAGAAAACTCGTGGATTTTGCACCATGATAACGCACCGTCGCACAGTGCTATCATTATTCGTAATTTTTTGACGAAAAATGCAACAAATACCATCCAACAGCCACCGAATTCACCTGATTTGGCTCCCTGTGACTTCTTTCTGTTCAATCGAGTTAAAAAACCATTACGGGGAACGCGTTTTAGCAGCCGAGAGGAAGTAATGGAAAAATCGCAGGAAGCACTGATGGACATACCGAAAACCGAATATAAAAAATGTTTCGAGGATTGGATCAAGCGCTGGCATAAGTGTGTTGCAGTCGATGGGGATTACTTTGAAGGGGACAATATAGATTTAGATGAATAAACTTGTATTTTTAATTTTCTGAATAAATTCCGGGAAATTTTTGATCAAGGTAGTATACATAAATATATATATATATATATATATATATATGTATATATATATATATATATATATATATATATATATATATATATATATATATATATAATATATATATATATATATATATATATGCAGAGGAAATGATTAAAAAGGCATGGGAAGAACAAGAGGTAGAAATGGTAGATGGTTGGGAATTCATAAAATCAATCAGGTTTGCTGATGACCAAGCTTTAGTTTGTCAGTCAGCCAAGGGGCTGCAAGCATTGCTTAGTGAATTGGAAATTCAGTGCGACAGGTATTGGATGAGAATCAATATTATTAACACAAGGGTTATGCGATCTTCTAGAAAGAAAAAGGCTAAGCTTAACATTAAAATAGGAGGGCAAAAACTAGAGGAGGTAGAACAGTTTACGTATCTCAGTAGTGTTTTGGACCAACACGGTCAAAGTAGTAGGAACGTGAGGAGAAGAATTGCGCCAGGCAAAGAGGCTTTCACAAGGAGGAGGAAGTTGATGACAGGGACGTTGAGTAAGGATGCTAAGAAAAGACTCGTAAAAACTTTGATGTGGAGCCTAGCGATCTACGGCACGGAAACGTGGTTATTGAAGCAGGAGGATAGGCGTAGACTCGAGGCTTTTGAAATGTCGGTGTGGAGAAGAAAAGAGAAGGTGAAATGGGCAGAGAAAAAAACAAATGAGGAAGTACTTGGTATGGTGGGTGAGGACAGGGGTTTGTTGGGAGAAATCCTATGGAGGCAGGAAAAGTGGATGAAGGGGGTATTGACCGGCAGCCGGATGTTGAGGACTTTAATTGAGGGGAGAATGTTAGGAAAACGGGGATAGGGATGTTGGACGGGTTAAAGGGAGGAAGAAAGTACTCAGAGCTGAAGAGGGACCTGATGTAAAGTGGGATATTGTGGTTTGCTAGGGGTCACAAATTATTAAATTAGTAATTATCCCCATCCAAAAACCTACCTTAACCGGTAGATTACCTAATAATAAATAAATAAATAAATAAATATATATATATATATATATATATATATGTGTGTGTGTGTGTGTGTGTGTGTGTGGGTGTGTGTGTATATATATTCATACACCTGCCTTCTCCATGGTCTGCTCTGTTTGCAGAGTGGTCTGCACACCAGCTTCCATCCTCCATAGAGATGGTTGCCATTTTGATTAAAATACTAGGACAAGAGTTACTTCTACATTATAGTTATATTGGCTCGGGATACTGCTACTTATAGTAGGCCACATTTAGATCTACATATGTGGAACTCATATGTAGAACTACATATCACATTGAAAATATTTAATAATCCACGGTAATCATTTTTTAAGGGTATGACATTCCTATAGAATCGAATCAAATAATTTATCTTTCAGATGAGTTTTACAGGATAAAGCCAAGTGATCTTATTTACAATTTTATGTAGTATTCCGAGTGAAATCCACATTGGAATAAGAAGGAAGTTTAGGGACTTATCTATTATTTTGTATTTTATATTGTACAATAGCTTTGATTGAGTTTTCATAGCAATAATTTTGTAGGGTGGACGTGAAAGCCAGTAACTTAATTTAAAATTAAATAGTACCATTATCAGTACCAAATCTACTTTCTGACGGAACAACATCAATTTTCGCGGCGGTAGCATTGTGATTTGGTTGGTAACGGAAAGTCACCTCTTTGGGTTCTTGAGAGACAGCAGGAGAAGCATTTATGATGGTGTGTAAAAATAGAAATTTTTAGAAAAGGAATGTTATGAGGAGAAAAAACCGATTTGAAACCATTTAATCAGGTGACCTTCAGACATCATAGTTTAAAGGAAGTAAAAAGTATAGGATGCATAAAAGGGACGAACTTCGGAGTGCGATTACGGATTAATGTGCTATGAGCAAATGAAAAGATTAGCAGGCTAGGAGAGCTTATTTAAACTGGTCATCCGATTGGTCGTGCGATGTGATCATGACGGCACTTGACCATTATACATTGTTATAAAACTATGACTACTGCAAGTAAGTTGAAACTGCATCAAATTAGTCTCTATTATACTGTTGGTAGAATTGGGCCATTAAAAGGATCAATGGGAAATTTTAGAGGGAATTATAATGAAAGAGCTTTATGAATTCCTTTCGGGTCTTCCAGCAGGTCACTTCTTCCACCCCCACCGACGTTTTAATGACCAACTTGCTCATTGTCTTCAGGGCTTCTGCATGGATTTTAAAAGTCCTGGAGCTGATGAGCAAGTCGGTCATCGAACGTCGGCGGAGATCTTGATCCGGTGGAAGACCTGAGAATATTTCACTTGGGGGATTAGATTTTTCAATTATAATGCATTTCAGCAAATTAGTGATAAAAAATTCTTTGCCTTCAATGAAAATGGTAAAAATTCTTAAACTATGATATTTATTGCACGATATATAATGACTTTAACAAAGTAGAGGTCCGTATTTTTCTCCTAGTTTAAGAAAATTGCACATACACATATAGGTTATTGAAGTAATTTTTTATGGAATTTTTCATCGAAGAAATTAATTTGATATTCGACCCAATAATGATTTTATTTTTGATATCACTATTTAATGGAAAAATATATACTGCCGAAACTCAGAGATGAAGATGAAGAGGGACCTGATGTAGAGTTGGTTACTGGATTTTGTGTTTTGTTAGGAGTCACAAAATATTTATTTAATTAGTAGCTGTGTCCATCTACCTTAACCGGTAGATTACTAAATAATAATAATAATAATACTGCGCCAAAAGAAATCCTACATTGATTTTGAGAAGTGTTTACAAATGACAATAATTCAATGAAAGCCTGAATATATTTCAGGAGAAACCCCATCAGGGAATTTCATTCATGTTAGCTTAAATTAACTTAATTGAAAATATTAGAAAAATCCATAATGAAACTGATTTATAAGGAATTCACATCAAAGATTTTAAGGTGTACCGTATTCATATTATAAATCAGATAAAGGTAAATTGATCCTAAAGAGACCTGAGATTTAAAAGATTATAACTATATATACGAGATGTATTGACGACAGACTCCATAGTGAGAAAAAACGGTTTTTTAAGGATTTTTATACGCCTGCATGAATGATGGGCACATAGATGAAATTGTCCTTAAGCTTTCAAGATAAAATGTCCCCGTTTAAGTTCCACTACTTACAATACATTATTTTAAAAAGTTGTTATAAAAATGAAAACACGCTCAAATCTCAAAGAGGAATGCAAGGAGTTGGAGTACATGCCAACAGAGAGGAGATAATTGGAGAGAAACGCAAAGGACTTGAGCTACAAAGACAAGAAGAGGCCGGCCGAGAGCCAAGGGCTGCAGAAAGCCAATCTTCCCTCAAATGATGGAATTCATTCACAAATAATGTCGCGGTAATTTTAATTCAAGCAGCTTTGTGATGAGGACACGCTCGTTTCATTGGGTCTTTGTTCTTGGAGCACCGCGGACAATGGAAGCGAGAGGCTTGAGTGGGAGGAAACGGATGCGGGGAAGGGGAGGGGGCGGGGGAAAGGAAGGAGGAGGTAAGGGGGGGAGATTGAAAGGGCATGTAAGAATGGGAGGGTTTTTCGTGACATTAGGATTTCCGAAGGACGTGTGCAGAGTTTTGCGGGTGCCCTTCACCCACTCGCTCTTCCATGCTCTGCCTCTGTTGCCCACAACGCCACCCACCACTCGTGGGGGGTGGCACTCCCCCCGGGCCCCGGTCCCTGAGGGTCCCACTGAGGCCGCTCCTTTCCTTGCTTATCTCTCGCTCTTTGCCAGATTGTAGCAATGGCAACAGCGGCGAATAGGAGAGGAGCAGACGTCGATTTGATAATATGCAGCGGGTGGAAGGGGTGAGTAGCAGGGGGTTGTTGGGGAGGGGAGAAGGAAGGTGGTTGGGAAGGGATAGGAAGCGGTTCTAGGTGGGTGTCATAGGCATCCTTCCACCTTATAAGGATTGAAAAGATATAAATTGACCTGAGGAAAGTAAGCGAAGAAGTATTAGGTTTGATGGAGTGAGAGAGAGGGTTTTGGGTGAAATCCATATGAGGGACAAAAGGTGATGCAAGGTACAGTATATTGTTTGTCTATGGAATATTGAAGCTTGTGATAGAGGGAATGGTTTGGAATGAAATGGTTGGGAATGGAAGAGAAGAAGAATGTAAGTGGAATGGAATAAACGCTCAATGAGGTGTGGAGAGACAGATGTAATCTGGTTAGACGGGGCTTGTAAGTGTGCTGAAATGACCACAATGTTCATTTTTTTACCATCCAAAATAATAAATGGGCGATAAACAAAATATAATGACAAGAAAACAATGACACGGCTAAATGAAGTTTATAAAAAAAGACCTTTTCAGTATATGCTTTGCTCTTTTAGACGAAATTATTATTATTATTATATAAATCTCGTTGCAATTAGTAAATTGTCCTGGTGGCAACAGTCAAGTCTGGTCAACGGTCGCTCTTACAATACACAAACATGCATACACAAGAAGAGCAGATGTGAGACAAAATGCTCTTATATACAGTGACACTTAAAGATTGCCAAGCGCACCTTTACCATCACACACGGGCTAGGTTCACACCATACCTACATCGCTCCGTCCATCGCAATACTCCGTCCATAATCACGCACTCTTCAATTTCATAGAGTGTCCAAAATCACGCGCCATTAACACATCAACCACTTTTGCAATACAGCTGTTCACACCGTCCACATGATATACAAACAGTATTTTAGTAAGTACAATAGGTGGAAGAAGGGACTATTAGTCTCAACCCTGCCCAATTAAGTCGATAAATAAATAAATAGTATCATAATCACTGATCAATGAAGTTTATCACTCAGTGGGTGCTTTACATCTACTCTAAAGACTCCTAAAATTGAATAGACAGGGCTCATACGAACCTCCAGGCAGCTGGTTTCATTCCACAATAGTTCTGTTCAAAAAAAAGCATTTCTCTTATTTGTTTTTTCGTCCTTTTTTAAAACTGTGGTCGTTTTTTCCCTCAAAGCTTCGTTTTTCTATCTCTTTCGATTGTTTTTATCTCTTTAAATTGTTTTAATGACGGCTATTGAATTAATTGACAACTATATTCTGTTCTGTATTAATATGAAGTGCTTCTTCGTATTTTGTTTCAGGCGACACTCTCCACAACACAGAGGACATGAAAACCAAACAGATTACCATCATGAGAGATGAGGAGGATTGCAGTTCAGTTTCATTATTTTTTTAATTCGAAGATTGGCGGTTAGAATTGACTTGTGATAAAATTAAGCAAAGAAAAATGAGATGCAATTGAAACACAATTTCAAGAAAAAAAGAAATATAACTCTTTTTTACATTGTCCAGTAACCATTGCGTTTCAGAGCATGGCAACATGTATATTAGAAGTTAAGTTTTTTAGACAAACCAAATACATTTAAGAATTTATGTTTCAAAATATTTTAAGGGTTCATCTCGAAAAATAGGGGATGATAAATTGGAAGAAATATTCCGACGATGACATACCTTAGGAATGTCAAGTAAAGAGCGACGTTTGAAAGATAATCCAACCGAGGGAATTCTAATGAGCATTTTTATGATGATGGTCTTATCTATGCAAAAAATTATTTCTCAACAAAATCTGCCATAATATGCGTAAAATTATTATAAAGTACGAAATGGAACCTCATTTACCTTCGTTTTACTTAATGGCATCAGTATTTTATTTTGTGTTCTGAATGTCTATTGCCTGATAATTTTCTCTTTGAAAGCTTTGTTATATTGCCGCTTTGAGACTTAAGTTTGGGATACACGTATATACTCGTAGTGTTTGAAAATATGACAAAGGAACTCCCAAGTTGTTAAGAAATTGCGTAAAGAAGTTTTATATTAATTTATGCCGAACCAGAATTATTTTGCGGTATAAAGCACATTACTGATGTTTTTGTTGAAAACGGCTCTGTGAATTTATTTGAATGAATCTTTGTTTTTGGATTAAAGAAAATATTTTGAATGTGTCTCCACTTCATTTAACTCAATGTAGGGGCAAATTATCTTCCACTAAAAGAGCCATGACGTCTCTTTCTCACAAACATATAAACAGAGAACTGCCATAATGGTAGATTACTTGGAAAACTACGGTGACCACTAGAATTAATATTGATTAAAACGCGTAGACTGTGTTTATCCTTCAGATAGTTCTTAAGGATTTTATTAGTGTAAAATAATACTGGTGTGTAAAAGCAATTTAGCTCGATCTCGGATGAAGGAAACCTCATCCAAAGAGGTTGTTAGGAAAGCGTGAAGAGGAAGGTTAGGCTTTTAAATAAATTAATTTTGTCATCCTGTTGCTGGGATAGTGGAATCAGAATCAGATCCAATGTTAGATGCATCTATAGTTTCCGTCCGGCTAAACTAGTGGGGTGGGTGACATGCTCGCCTGCTAACCCAAAGGATGCGGGTTCGAGTACCGTCTCGGGCCAGTTTTTGTGTCAACTCTGGAGATTCAGTCTCTGGAAAACTTGTTCGTAAGCCAAAGGCTAATTTGGGATCCCGAGCGGCACACGGGCCCTTAGAGGCGTCCGGGGAGCAAAAATGACCGAACTTGTGATAGCATTTTGCTCCAAATCTGAGGCAAAAAGATATGAAATAGGACCCGACTTTGCTTAGGTAAAGATACTCAATTTGTACTTTATTCCTCTTAAATTATTTACCTTGAATATGTTGATTTATAAGTACACTGATTGGAAATAGTAGAACATAGGATATATTATGGTCAATAAATATGAAAGGCCGTCACGTTCAACACTTAAAGCTTATATCACTAGGTATTTAATGTGTCACCGAAAAAATGTAAATTTACTCCAAGATAGATTCTGTTCATGTGTCGGTGCGCATTGTCTTTGCAATGTGCATGCACCTGTAAGAGGTATTTTAAGAGTTTTGGCAATTTCAGCGACACATTTGGAAGAATATTCTAAATATTGTAGCCCTTGAAATCCTGTTCCAAGAGTGACTTGAAAAGAACACTAAAAACCAGGTTGGGGAATTATTTGCTTGACCATTCTACTACTTAGTATGAGCATAAGTTCTTGTAATTTAAATATAAAATTTCTTAGTTCTTATTTTCTAAGTAATCGGCAATCCTAATTGTGAAGTTAATGATTTGCTTGGTAAATGGTGTAAGTTTACCAACTACCGCGGTCCCTTTTCCAAATGCCTCCAACGTACTTATGTGGGGCAACACCTGCGGAAAAATGATTTGCTGACGTCACGCTAAAATGATGGGAGGGTGAAGGAGGCCGATGACTAAGGCTTGAGAGCCAGATCGAATTGAGACAGTGCGGAGTAAGGAGGACAAAGGTTCCAGAAAAACAAAATGATTAGAGAAATCGAGGTTACTTCAATTAGTTGAATTTACAGACCAAGCACCTGGTACCCATCTGCCATCTAGTAATTCAGGCGACGATATGGACGAGTCATGAGTGGAAAATCTAAAGCTTTACAGACACTTTCGTAAATCAAAATTAATCAAAACTTTTAAATTGAAATTTACCTGGATTGAATTTTCTGTCTAACTTTACTCAAATATTTATACTAGTTGAAGGTAAAATTTTATCAAAAATTTAATTAAATATCGCCATTATTAACAAAAATTACCGTGGTATTGTCGGGTTGTGGTCGCCACCATGCTTGTTGCGATAGAAATGGATTCTAGGAAGTGTTCCGAAATTCTTGCTGTTGATTCGTCCGACTGATGGCCAAATATTTATAGCTAGAAAAAATAACGAAGGTAAATATAATTCAATGATGAAATGTTTTGAATGAAATGAAACGGCATACTTCACTGTTTGTTTATTTATCATTGTTTGCATTAGTATTTGTTTGACTCAGGCCGCATATCCGGGGATTCGATAATAATTAAGGTCGGTATGTTCAAAGCAAATACCTTCTCTCGAACAACCGATAGGTATTCGCGTAATGAGTAATAAGTAACAAATAATACCGTTCTATAAATATACGAAGAGAGCTGTAACAGAAAATATTACTGCTATATTTGTAAGAAAATCATACGTTTACTGATGAAGTGGTGGTAGATGGTTTCACAATGTGACGCTTGCTCAGATCCAAGAATTACACGAAAACCTTTTTCAAATTCACAGTCGTAACACAATCTCGTCTATCTACCTTCTGGCAAATTAAACAGCGTGTCTGAAGCCTATAGAGCTTTAAAAACGTCGCTATATTAGTCTTCATAGAGAAAACAGATGAGAAATACATGGTTTATGAATCCTTCTATTCACTGTATTTTTTCTAATAAGAAACACTGATTACAAAAAACATTTCAAAAATATTGATGAGTTTTCCCAATCGAGGTCTTTCGTGATATTAGAGGATTGATAGTCACCCTCCATAAGCTCTAAATATTACAATTTGTGAATGATTCTGATATGAAATAGCATTCAATCATATTTCCAAGTTTTACGATTTTCAAAAAAATATTGATTTAATAATATTACAAAGTCTAACCTCGGGCTTTCCTACTTGACCACCGAGTATTCTTAGTTAATATGTTTCTAGAATAAGTTATGGGATGACCATTGGCGTGTGTTTGTATGGTCAAGAGAAATTTCCTCTTCGATGGACTTTGGCGCATGATACTACAGCATACCGTAAAATTAATAGGAATACCAATTTAGCTGCCGTATCTACATAGATAAACGGCGTAACATTTGAAGCAAAGACTTATACCCTGACTTGTGAGTGCGGTAGCCACTGCAGCGCATGTGGCATAAGGAATGAGTTATGCAAATTTTGCCGATTAAATTTACACTAAATTCCAGTAGTTTATTTGGCGGCTACATGGACGGAGTACTCAATAGTTTCAAAGGGTAATGCTCAGCAAAGCGCGCTTGGGCATTATAAGATTAGGGAACCGTGTGGGTTTCCCTATCCCAGGGGAATCATAGATGTAAGGACTTCCGCGCAAATCAGAAGTCAAAGATGAGACTAAAATATGGAAAACTCCATTCGCAATTTCATGAAACTATTTCTCATGGCGTTGGATGCAACCTCCTGCCAGAAATTCTCACCCGGGAACTTTATGAAGACTCCGTCCGTGCTGTGCGAGCAGGGCATTGCTGGCTCTTCTTTCGTAGAACCCAGTGTTTTTCACTAATTTCCTGAGCTCAAAGTCAAATTGTTTTAAAAATCATGTCGTGGTCGAGAGTAAATTAACGTAATAATCGACGAGGTGAGCACAAACGCGAAAGGAAACGGGCAATTAAGACTAATTACATTCTCGAGAGTATAATCGGAAGCGAGATTAAAGGAAACGACGTCCTAAAACGAAAAGGCCCGTGCGGGGAAAGAGAATCGAGACAAAAACGCGAAAGGGATCGGAGGGAGTGAGTTTTGGGTGGAAGAGTAGGAATTTGAGAGCGGGTTGGTTGGGTGTGGCATGAAGCGTCCTGAGGGGTGGGAATGGGTTGTCGCGGCGACCCCCCAGTTGCACCCCTTCCTGTCGCCAGGGGACGCAGAGCGTGCGCCGCCATTGGAACGAATGGAATGGGAGGCTGGGACATTGTTGGACCGCCTTGCAGGGAAAGAGCTCCATGCTCTTCCACTAACCTTATGTGTTTTGCTATAATAACCCATTCTTTCCGAATGACCTCATTCATGTTCTGTTCATCTGTTTTTAAGTTTCCCTTTTAATCCCTCGTCCCTCTCCGCGGGGGCAAATTCCTGCTACCTGCAACGTTGGGTCGCATTCCCTGCCTTTTACAGAATCTTTGGGGGTAGAGTGTTTCGTGGTGCATTTTCATGTGGTAGTGATGTTTCAATTTCTTGCTTGTTGTGTCCTGGCTTCCGTGTTGTAGGATGGCTTTCATGCTGCATCATGGGGTGCAGTTTTTTAGTTGTTTTGCGGTATATGTGTTTGCATGAGTATTGGATGAAGGGATTTTTGCATGAGTGTGTGCGCTGCTGTGGGTGTAATTTTCCGTGTTGTTTTTTTGCATGTGGTATTTTCTTTTTTACGGTTGGTGACCTAACACCCCCCGCCACACGCCCTTGCGGCGGTTTGCGGGGTATTATGTAGATGTAGATGTAGAAAGAGAAGAGGGTAAATGGACGCGAGTACGTATCAGCCCTGTCAACTAGTGGGTCCATCCTCCGGGGGAGGGCACCACTGCTCCGTCCCTTCGCTGTTCTGCCCTCTCGATCTCCACTCGATGCCCTTCCATTGTCCTTTTCCTTCTTAAGCTAAACCTAACACACCAGCCAAGTTTCCAAAAACCTCCCAACCTACTACTTGCCATCCTATCCTTAATTTCCTCCTCCGATCAATTTAAAATATTTCCCGCCAACTTAAATGAGCTCAATTTTTTTAAAGTAAAGCGATGCTCTCATCTCATTTGACAAACAATACCATGATCAATTAATTTCTCTAATTTATTATATTTATTCGGAATTACTGAGTCCTGCCTTGGTTCGTTTCCCCCCACTAACAAGCTCTGCACAAGTGCTTCAATAATAGAATTATTATTCTTCATGGGCTGTGTTTTTGGAGCGTTACTCGAGAAAAATCCAGGGAGGCGCAAACGCGTCGTGACTCAAACCGTGGGCGTCACGAGCTAGCAAGCGAGGTACCTTTGAAAAAATGCGCCCAGATGAAAGAAAATTTAACCCCATGAGAGAAGACAACGAACTACAAAAAGAAGGATAAATTCGACAACGCATGTCCTAAGGCTCGGTAATTACCAATCATCAGAATAACGAGAATTAGTTTTAAATCTATATACACAGGTATTGACCGGCAGCGGGATGTTGAAGACTGTAATTGAGGGGAGAATGTTAGGCAAACGAGGAAAGGGAAGGAACAGGATAGGGATGTAGGACGCGATGAAGGGAGAAAGAAAGTACTCAGAGTTAACGAGGGACCTGATGTAGAGTAGAATGTTGTGTTTTGCTAGGGGTCACAAATTATTTAATTAGTAATTACGTCCATCCAAAAACGTACCTTGACCGGTAGATTACCTTAAAAAAATATATATACAGGTATATTTATGGGTCGCGGTAGTCCAGGGGGTGCTGGAATGCTGACCTGAGGGTCCCGGGTACGATTCCCGGGCAAGGCACTCTGGTCACCTCCAGCTCCAAACAAGAAATGTGATTTTTCGGGTACCAGGTCTCCCTGGGAAACCATAACCAGCACAAGAAAAGGAACTGGCCCCCTGCCCTGATGTGTGAATTTTACACGCCGTATAGGGCTTAGTACTGGGTAAACTCTACTATCACCTAACAAACCGACCTTCGGCTTGATTACTGTGTTTATGGTTATATATATATATATATATATATATATATATATATATATATATATATATATATATATATATATATATATGTTGAATAAAGAAAATATCTTTCTTACAAGACATTTAATACTTACTTTTGTAGTTTTAAAGAACTTTTTTCCTTAATTATTATAACAAGTCAAATATAACTAAAATCGATACAGACATTCTTGATTTATAAATTGTGTAACTAAGCTTTTCACTCATTGTTAGGCGGTACAAGGTTCACCAGGTCAGCTAGACTATATATATAAAAGAATGTCGTAAATCGTGTTAGCTACACCATTTATAACTCGAGAACGGCTGAACCGATTTTAATGATGTTTGATTTTTTCGAGGCGACTCATTCAAGAATAGCAAAATGAATATTATTATTAGGTGCCTACCAGTTAAGGTAGGGTTTTGGATGGACAAAGCAATTTAATAAATATTTTGCGACACCTAATAAAACAACATCATGCGTCCTACTCTACATCAGGTCCCTCTTCATATCTGAGTATTTTCTTCCACCCTCATCCCGTCCAACATCCGTTCCATTCCGTTCCTGCCCTTTCGTCATTTGCCTAACATTCTCCCCTCTTTAAAGGTTTTCAACATCCCCCTTCATGTACTTTCAATACCCCCTTCATGCACTTTAATTGCCTCCATAGGATTTCTCCCAACAAAACCCTCTTTTCGCCCACCATACCAAAAACTTCCTCATTTGTTTTCTTCTCTCTCCATTTCACCTTCTCCACTCTTCTCCACAACCACACTTCAAAGGCCTCAAGTCTACGTCTATCCTCCTGCTTCAATGACCACGTTTCCGCACCGTACATAGCTACGCTCCATATCAAAGTTTTTACGAGTCTTTTCTTAACATCCTTACTCAACGTCCCTGTCATCAAATCCCTCCTCCTTGTGAAAGCCTCTTTGCCTAGCGCAATTCCTCTCCTTACGTCCCTACGACTATGACCGTGTTGGTCCAAAACACTACCGAGATACGTAAACTGTTCTACCTGCTCTAGTTTTTGGCCTCCTAATTTAATGTTTAACTTAGCCTTTTTATTTCTAGAAAATCACAGAACCTTGTTTTAGTAATATAATTCTCATCCCATACCTGTCACACTGAATTTCTGAATCACCAAGCAATGCTTGCAGCCCCTTGGCTGACTAACAAACTGAAGCTGGGTCATCCGCGAGCCTTACTGATTATACAAATTCCCAACCAACTATCCTTTCTACTTCCAGTTTTTCCCATGCCTCTTTAATCATTTTCTCTGCATACAGGTTGAACTGCAACGGTGATAATGGGCAACCCTGCCTTACACCTCTTCCTAACGCTGCCCATCCGGACTATCCGTTCCCAACTCAAACCTGAGCAGTCTGAGACACGCACAGGTTGCAGATTAGCCTCCTTTTCCTCCAATCTATTCCTATTTTCTGCAATATACTCATTACTTTTTCCCAATTCACTCTATCAAACGCTTTTTCGATATCTACGAAACAGGCACATACCTTCCAGTTGTATTCTACCTGTATATTCTTCTCAATCAATAATCTCAATACTGCAATGGCATCACGTGAACGTCTCCCCTTCCTAAACCCAAACTGATCATCCCCTAAGTAATCATTTGCCGTACTCTCTATCCTTTTGTTTATGATCCAGAGAACAACTTTAGCTGCATGGGATATCAAACTTATTATCCTGTACTCCTCACATGATGTAACCTTCACCTTTTTTGGAATAGGAACTAACACCGGTCTCACAAAGTCTTCCAGCCAGATTCCTTCCTTATAGATACTACGAATCAGCCCATATAGCCTCTTCCTTCCCCATTCGCCTAAACATTTCAGGAGTTCCGCAGAAATGTCATCCACCTCCATGGCCTTATTTATTTTCATCTTCCTTAATGCCCTTTTTGTCTTATCGTCGAGGATGCCTAAGCTTTTTTATCTGCGTCATATTCCTTTTCAATGTCTAACTTTGTTGGTCGAAGTTCTTTACTCTACAGGGCTTCTATATACTCCTTCCCTCTCTCTTGGATCTTTCCTGTGTCGACTGCCACCCTGCCCACCTTTTTTCTAACCGTTAGCATAGATCTTCCTATCTTACTTCCCGATGAAGATTTAACTTTGCTGTACAGCGTACCGATTTCACCCTTCCTCTGCGGACTTTCCTTATCCTCACACGGCGCCTTCCACCATGCTTCTTTTGCATTATTTGTTGCCCGCCTCAATTTCTTGTTTAATCCTTTGTAATTCATTTTACCTAATTCTGTATTGACTTTCTTCCATTTTCGCCGCTCATCCATCTTTGTAATCATCTCACCCATGATCCATGGTTTCCTAGTCCTCTTAGCGTTAACGGTTCCAATAGTGTCTTTTGCGGCTTTAGACAACCCTTTCTTGATACATTCCCATTTTTCTTCGACAGTACTTAGTTCTTTACCATCCTCCATGATTTCTTCTACCACCTGTTTGTATTCCTTCCTTTTCAAACCATTTAATTCTTCTACATTCCATTTTCTAACTCGCCGCCCCTGCCTTATCCTTTTGAAACGGACGCTACATTTCATTAAAACTAAATTGTGATCAGAGTCCGCATCCGCTCCCGGGAAGCTGTGCGAATTTATCACACTGTTCCTAAACCTGTGTCTAACCAGGATATAATCTAGCTAACTATAATCTATAATCTATAACTTTCTGAGTCACCTGGCATTTTCCGTGTATACCTGCGTCTTTTGTGGTGTCTAAACCAAGTGTTGGTGATGACTATCCCCTATCTCCTGCAGAACTCAACTGCTTTCTCCCCGCGGTCATTCTTCGTGCCTAAACCGTAGTCCCCCACCTCATCACCATCTCTTCCTTCGCCAACCTTCGCATTCCAATAGCCCTTCACTATAACATTAAAATTTTGTAAAAGTATCGTATCGTCAAATATCGTCGATTTACATGGTATTTAATTTTTTGGATTCATCTTTGCCAAAATTAGGAGGATGACCATTAAATTATTGTAGGATAATCGTATTGTGACAGCTTGTCGGAAAGTATAGCACCGTATCGTCGACATTCATTAAATTTAGTTTTTTGGAATCTTATCAGGCAAAAATAGCAAAATAACCATTAAAATATTGCGAAAGTATCGTATCGCAATATATCGTAGTGTATATTTGATTTTAAAATAGTTTGCTCTTTGGATTTGTCTCAGCAGAGATTAGCAATAATAACCATTAAAATATTGTAAAGCTGTCGTGTTGTAAAATATGGTATCGTATTGCCCGATTTATCACATACTTGGTTTTTTTATTTATGTTTGCGAAGGATAACCAATAAAATATGGTAGGAGTATTGTATTTGTACTATCGTATCGTCACCATTCATAACATTACGTATTTTGGATTTTTCTCAGGCTAACATAGCAGAATAACCATTAAAATACCATAAAAGTATGGTATCGTCCACTTTAAAATATTACGTATTTTCGATTCGTCTCAAAACAAATTAGCAGGGTTGGGTTGGGTTTGGTTGGGTTGGGCTTGGCTGGATTATATATAAATGTATATAAATATATATATATATATATATATATATATATATATATATATATATATATATATATATATATATATATATCCATATATTTATATATATGCATATATTTTATATATAGTATGTATACATGTATTTGTGTGTATATAGATAGATGTATATGTATCAGCATATATATATATATATATATATATATATATATATATATATATATATATATATATATATATATATATATATATATATATATATATATATATATATATATATATATATACATATATATATACATATATACATATATATGTATAGATGTATATGTATATATATGTTTGTATATATATATATGTGTATATAATATATATATACATATATAAGTATATACTTTTACACATTTCCCTTTTTTATACCTTAACATTCATCCATTTAAAATTTTTCCCCTAATATTAAAATAAGTCAGATATGATTAAAATTTGGTCCATTGTCCAGATTTATAAATAGTGTACCTAAACTGTTCATTGATTGTGGGGTGGGGTACGAAATTTGCCGGGTCTACTTGTCTAAAAGTATGAAACGAAGTCTTAAATCGTGTTAGTTAAACCATTTATAGCTCGAGAACGGCTTAACAGATTTAAATGATGTTTGGTTTTTTTATTTGCATCGCCCCTGAATAGCAGAATTATCATTAAAATATCGTGAAATTATGGTATCGTAAAATATCCTATCGTATCCCTGATTTTGGTGATATTTGGTTTTTTTGGTTATATTCCGCCCAGAATAGCAGAATTAGCATTCATATTTCGTAAAAGCATCGTATCGTTATATCGTATCGTATGACTTCATCGATTAAATTGACCCGTCAAAAGCAAGGCGACGTGTTTCCTGGTCATCCGAATGAGCGTTATATTAATTTGTAACCCAGTAATTTGTGCTGCATTTGAAGAGCTCTATTTGCTTGAAAACGATAATTATATGGGACATGACAATGGCTGAAGCAACTCTTTCTGCTTCTCCAAGTCAGATACGCACATAATTTGCTATCATCCTTTCGACATGCTTCCCATCCAACCCACGTGACCTGTGCAACAAATAAAAGGATAACATATCAGAAGACATTTTACATCGCAATCGTGTAAGTTCAAGAAATCTCGGTATTGAGGTAAATGAGGAGATGCATTAGAAGCCTTTGCTGTTGATTGAAGACCTCCTATGCGGTCGTTTATTAGTGTGTTAGGAATGCCAGCGCCAGATCGCGGAATGAACGACGCTTTTAAATTAAAATTGGAACGCGAACATGAATCAGACCAATCAGTTCAAACAAATATACCCCTGCTGAACCCCCAACAGAAAGAAGTGCATGATACATTAATGAAGGCAATTGATGATGGACATGGTGGCTTATTTTTCCTGGATGCCCCTGCTGGAACTGGGAAGACATTCCTCACATCAATGTTTTGAACACTGTTCTTCCGAGATCCGACATAATGGTAGCAGTTTCTTCTTCTGACATAGCGGACACATTGTCGAAAAGAAGCCGTACGGCTCAGTCAGCGTTAAATTTGCTGCTATGCCTACAAAATTCTGAAAAGGTGACATGTAGCATTTCGAAACAGTCCGCAAAGGCCACAGTTTTAGAAGCATCTAAAATCATGATATGGGACGCATGCACGATGGCTTACATAATACGCGTGGAAGCACATTGGAAGCGTGGACATTGAAAGACATGCGCAATGACTCGAGATACCTTGGCGGCGCAATGATTATACTGTCTTGCGATTTCCGCCAAACACAGTCAGTGATTCCAAGGTCGACTGCAGCCAATGAAATAAACTCTTGCCTCAAATCATCAAACCTGTGGTACTATGTGAAGAAACTTCAACCGACAACAAACATGAGAGTTGAATTTTTGAACGACGCATCTGTGACGATTTCCAAGCAATTGTTGAGTATTGGTAATGGCCTTTTTCCTGTCGACAAACCGAGCGGATTGATTTCATTCACTCGTAATTTTTACAATTTCGTTTCATCGAGAGATGAGCTCATCAACAAAGTGTTCCCGAACATCATTGATAACCACAATAGTCGCAAATGGTTAAAAGAGCGAGCAATTTCGGTGGCTAAGAACAAAGATGTGGTTGACTTAAACTTCGTAATTCAGTATCAAATCGTTGGTACTCTACATTCATTTAAATGTTTTGACGTCGTAACAAACGAGGACGAAGTCACCAACTAAACTTTTGATTTTTTAACCTTCTTGGATGTGCCTGGCTTACCACCGCACAATTTACAGCTGAAGGTTGGCTCGGTGGTCATGATGCTTCGAAACCTATATCGACCAAAACTATGCAATGGAACGCGTTTGGTGATGAAAAAAACTGATAATCATTGTGATATAAGCGAATATACAGAAAGGAAAATTCAAAGATGATAAAGTTCTCATTCCGAGGATTCCAATGATCCTAACCGGTATGCTCTTAGATTTTAAATAATTTCCCTTGCCTTTTGGTGTTGTATTCGCGGTAAAGATTTAAATAATCACAAGAGAAATTGTTGAGTATTTGTGGTCGGCTTTATTTGTATCTGCACCGGATAACAAAACAAAAACTGTTTTATATCCGAAGGTGCTTGTCTCAAGAGAATAAATCCGAAATATGTGTGTGTATATATATATATATATATATATATATATATATATATATATATATATATATATATATATATATATATATACACACACATATATAGATTGAATAAAGAAAATTTCTTTCTTACAAGCCATTGAAATACTTATTTTTGTAGTTTTATTGATTTTTTTTCCTTATATTATTATCACAAATCAAATATGATTCAAATCGATAGGGCCGCTCTTGATTTATAAATGGTGTAACTGAACTGTTCATTGATTTTTAGGTGGTACGAAGTTCGCTGGGTCAGCTAGTAAGTTAAAGACGAGTATTTATGACGATGGTATCATCCCGAAAAAAGCGCATCTTGTTCCTGCTGCGCTGTGTTCGCTAAGCGCTACGGCTATTTGGCATCTGACGGCTAAAACACTGAAGTATATGTATTTTCTCATAATATCGATCATTTTCACTGTGCTAATCCCAATGTCTCTTAAGCATAGAAAAACATTCGCCAGCCCGAATTGTGCTATCTACGGAAATGATAATGTTATCCCTCGGTAATTGCCTCGGTTTCTATGGCATAAAATTTAATGCTGCCCACTAATTTTGCTTCACTGTGGCGTCATCTGGACTATAAAATATGGACATCTGGACTGAAACTTGTTGACAGTAATGAAATCTATCTTGTATAAATGCAGTTATTTTTATTCTTTCTCTTGTATGGAACTTCACAAAGTTGCGGCCTCAATCATCCTTCAATCTCGTGTGCACAGTTGAGCGACTTGAACAAGTTAATGAGGAAATAGACGTTTAATCGGAAATCCATATTGTGTAGAAGAAAGCGTTATGGTGCCAAGATATTTACAGAAACATGCCAACCATTCAAATAAAAAACAAAATAGACATTAAAAAGAGAGAAAAATTGAGCACTGAAGAAGAAAATATATTTATACAGTATATATGTGTATATACGTGTATATATATGTATATGTGTATGTATGTATGTATATATATATATATATATATATATATATATATATATATATATACACACATTTATATACATATATACATATGCATATATGCACAGAAACAAAAAAACCCAGGGATAGGACACTGACATATTCAGTGGACATTTCGATGGCAGTTCTATCGAAACGTTACCTAGATTCTGTGTATAAATATTTGAAACGAAGTTTATATATGTGTATAAACTTTAACCGTGATCTCATCAATCGTGCACGGGTGCACAACCCTCCGTTATATAACATTAATGAATGATATTCCCTCCCTCTGATGTCCAAGAGTATCGTGTGAGAACACCATACTTGAGAATGAGGGGATGAACTAAATAAAGCAAAAATGGCAGTACCACTACCGGACATTATGCCAGAGAACGAATCTTCGGCGCCAGCTTTTTTCCCTCGGGTTGATTTATAATCTTCATTAAAAAGTATGCATGAGCTCACAATGTATGCTGAATGCTGAGCTCAAGGGTCATCAGATTTAACCGACAGGCGGAAAGAATCCATTTCCACCTCGAGTTCATACTTGTAACAAGCAATAATGGAACGGACTCTCTGCGAAGCAGACGTGGCCACATTCCAAAAATTCAAAATACTAAAGCGACGATTCGACAATTTCAGACCGTAAAACTCATCCACCCCAGGTTCGAACCAAAGATCCCTCAATGTACGGCCGAGTGCTCCAGTCAGTCAAGCTACCGATACGTCATTAAATGACGAACACAATGTATTTCTTCACTCTTCGATATTTTGGCACTACTAGTTTCAACGGTTTGGAGTCATCATCATGTACCGGATGATGTCGCCTAAGCGTTGTAACTAGTAGTACCAAAATTAAGAACAGTGGAAAAATACATTGTGTTCATCATTCCATTTACATAAACTTCCACAAAGTTGAGCCTGGAACAATTGCATACCGATACGTCCCTCGACATGCACTTAATTTTTTAATATTTCGAAGTGTAAGAGTACGCTTTGACGAATGACTTTCATATTGTGCCATTTTAATGCGCATTAACGAATGACTCCGTTAAAAATCATCGTTGCGGCATCTTCCGCTGTTCTTTTGAATACTACATCGCATTGAGAACCGATGAGCCTAACTTTAATTGCTTAATGAGTCTAAATGAAATTAAATAGTAAAAAATCAGTACTTGTGAAAAAATATTGATTTTTCAACATCGGCTTTTGACTTATCTTCAATAGTATTGCTTCTATCTACGTAATAACCTTTTTAAAACTCCAATCCGTCATCTCTTCATCGACTCCTTCCGTCCGGGAACTCTTTCATCACGAGTCAGATAGAGCGCACTGCATTTTACAGCCACCGATACACCGGAAACGGACCGCTGCCCTCGATGAATGACCTCGTCCCCCCTACGTCAGCTCCACCTCCCTATGGTTTGGATGTTTGTATTCACTCCCGATGGAGGTCCTCCCTCCTCTCTCCTCATTGACGGGCATTCCATTTGCTTGGAAGATCCCATCACGTCGACAATCCTCTCCACACATCGCATTCATCGCTTTCCACCGCTGCCTCCTCCAACCCCTTCAAGCGCCCTCTCGGCTCACCGGTCCACACAAACGCATCCCCCCCTCCTTGTCCTTTCGCAATTTCATTTTCTTCCCGTCCTCTCATCCCAGGCGAGATATCTAGCTAGCAGAGTCCTCCGTATCGGCTATTCGGAATCAGCCAGCGATGAATATGTCCGCCATTATGAAGACCTCAGAAACTCCCAGATAAGGGGTCGAAACAAGGTTTTGGGTCTGACTCTGACGCTAGCTCCGGAGGTGGGGGATTGCAGCGAGGCAGTTAGGGATTTGCAAGAGCGCCATGAAAATGGCAGACGGGCGAACTGATACACCTTTGAACAGGAGAATCCGGTCGCAAGGACATGCGTTTTGTATTGCTACCAACTACGAATGTGACCATGGAAATTATAAGAGTCGGAATTTTTGCTGCAGTTCAGTAGGAGGAAATATTAAAACTTCACCCGTATTGCTTCTGATTAATTATTCCTTCTCAAGAAACCCATAAAGACGATCCGCTAGGCTCCACAAAAACTACAGCCATTAGTATAAAAATAATATAAATATAAATTATATATATATTCAATATATATATATATATATATATTTATATACATATAATTATTTTATTATTATTAGATACTCTACCGGTTAAGGTAGGTTTTTGGATGGACACAGCTACTAAATACATATTTCGTGACTCCTAACAATACACATCATCCTACTCCAAATCAGGTTCTTCTTCTACTCTGAGTACTTTCTTCCCGTCCAACATCCCTATCCTGTTACTTCCCTATCCTCTTTTGCCCAATATTCTCCCCTCTATCACAGTCTTCAACAACCTACTGCCGGTCAATACCCCCTTCATCGACCTTTCCTGTCTCCATCGGATTTTTCCGAACAAACCCCCCTCTACGCCCTCCATACCAAGTACTTCCTCATTTCTTTTCTCCTCTGTCCATTTCACCTTCTCCATTCTTCTCCACACCTACATTTGAAAAGCCTCCAGTCTATGTCTAGCATCCTGCTTCAATGACCACGTTTCCGCACCGTACATACAGGGACGCACCCAAGAGTGGTAGGACTGATTTTCTCTGGCGCGGTGGAGGGGGGTCTGCCTGGCAGGGTAAGGTGTAGGGGGCTCTTAGTAACAGACCGACACCAACCTCAGTCACCTACGGGCTGTCCTTGAGTGAGGACACCGTTTTTAGGAAAGCAAGTTTTTTGTCCGCGTCGAAAAACAAAATGAATCTGAATTTAGAGCAACGTTATTCCATGACGTCTTGTGCGAAACTCGGGAAGACGGCAACTGAGACCCTCGATATGATCAAGCAGGCTTATGGGGGCACTGCCTTAAGCCGTTACACAGAATTTGAGAGGCACAAGTTGTTTAAAGAGGGTAGGGAGCTCGTTGAAGACCACCATCCCCCCGGACGGCCGTCAACGGCAATAACCGACACGAATGTGGACAGAGTGAGGACACTGCTGCACACAGACCGACGCTTAACCAGTGAAGAAATTGCATACCAGTTGTTTTCTCCTCGGTACATTTCACCTTCGTGATTCTTCTCCATAGCCACATTTCAAAGCCTCGAGTCTACGTCTATCCTCCTGCTTTAATGACCACGTTTCGGCGCCGTCATCGCAATTCTTCTCCTTACGTCCCTACTACTTTGACCGTGTTGGTCCAAAAGACTTCCGAGATACGTAAACTGTTCTACCTGCTTTAGTTATTGCCCTCCTATTTAAATGTTAAGCTCAGCCTTTATCTTTCTAGAAAATCGCATAACCTTTGTTATATCAATATTTATTCTTATCCCATATCTGTCCCACAGATTAGCTTCCTTTCCATCCAATATATTCCTATTTTCTGCAATATACCCATTAGTTTTTCCCAGTTCACTCTATAAAAAGCTTTTTCGAAATCTACGAAAGAGGCAAATACCTCCTGGTTGTGTTCTATATTCCTGTCGATTAAAAATCGCATTACTGCCATGGCATCACGCGTACCTCGTAAGCCTCTTTGCCTAGCGCAATTCTTCTCCTTACGTCCTTACTACTTATCCCGTACCTTTCGCACTGAATTTCCAATTCACTAAGCAATGCTTGCAACCCCTTGGCTGACTAACAAACTAAAGCTTGGTCATCAAAAAACCTAACTGATTTTACGATTTCCCCGCCCGCGGGAGAGGGAATGATTCATTTTAAAATTGTAAGATTATTTCTCTCCGTAATGCACTTTTGTTTACCTTGTGTAAGTCAGGAGGTGGCATATCCCGCCTGGTGGGTGGGAAGGCGACCACACTTGGGAGACCGCAATGAACTCTTCATTGGCGGATGTAATCGCACATGTTGATATCAACGAACGCGCAAGTTGGAGGGACCACACTAGAAAGAGTTGCTCTCGGACGGTGTTCCCAAGTTCATCCGGTACAAAATGTATTCGTTGAAGAACCTCTAATAATTTGCGTTGTCAGTAATTGTTAAGGTATTACTAAGAACATAGGAATTCTCAATATTAAAGACAGATATAATACATCACATAGGCAAAATAATCATTGGAAATAGACAAAAATAATTCTACTACTGCTACTGTGCTGTCTTATTCTGTTACTGTTTTCATAAATGAAATATGTTCTTACTACGGCCTGTTACTTATCGAAACTTGTGTCATTAATATCAAATCATCAATAATTAATTTATTGTGTGCTTTTAAATAAGATCATAAACCCTTTATTCCGTGAACCATTATGTATGTTTTTTTACGAATTATGCGCCAACTTTGCAAGAAAATTTGACGCGCAAAATGACCATACTATCATGAAAATCTTCATTACGTTATAATTATCAGTTTAATATTCCTGAGGTGGTTCGGAATCACCGAGGTAAAAATTCCCTGAAAAAATGTAAAAAAAAACAATTGAAATTTTAAAAAGGTCAATCAGATTATATCAGCACAAGTTAGGCTAGAATTAATGGAGCGACTTTTCAAATGCTCAAAAGGAGGGTAACAAGTCTGAGTTTGTAGACTTTGCCACTGAAGCCTACGTATATAACCTGTTCCCAAGTATTTTCAAAATATCTTGGACCGTAAGTTAGAATTTATAGGCGAGGAGGAAGTTTTTTTCAAAGGTAGTATTATAGGCCAAACAATTAGCTAGGCTAAATATCAGTTTATAAATTAGAGATAAGTGCATGAGACTTTGTGTGCATTAGAACATTATTTAATCGAAATATTTGTCTTTGCTTCTTTTATAGAATTAAAGGTTGAGTCAAAAGTTTAAGGCTAAAATTACAATTAAAAAGATTTCTCGATATTTAATCTAAGAGTAAAACCAGTGTTAAAGAACGAGTGTTATAATATCTTCAGCGAAAACTTAATACTAAAATCAATCTAGCTATTATTAGTTTTAAGGATTTTAACATCAATTTGATTTAAACTTTAGTTTTTAAGGCGACTAAAGGGCATATATACTCATTTTTTTTAACTTTACCTTTTTTATTGCAAATATAAGTACATGACAATTTTGGAGGAGTGATTTCATTTAAGGGAGAAAAAAAATCAATTTTTTTCGACACTATTTTCCTCCGGTAGAGGCGTATTTACTACCATAGTACATACAAAAAATTGTTGCAACATTAGAGTTTTACCACATTAATTATTTATACTTTTATAGTGCTTATGCATCTTTATTCTCCATTTGTATGGCATAACATCTTTTAATATTAAGTGCACAAATATTTTTGAGGTTTTGTTGATTGTTCATTCCAATTGATGGATAAAATTAAATTTGATGCTCCATTTAAATTGAAAAAGAACCGTAAATAGTCTGCTTGCGCTGATTTTACCCTCCGATATTTGATGATGCAGTTTTTGGCTGCTATTTTAAATAAATAAATAGATAAAAAATACGTCTGCGCTGGAAAAAATTGCGCTAGAAAATATTTCGGAAATGTTTCAATCTTTAAAGGGAAAACTTTCCTCGAAAATGTTTTAATAAGTATTTAAATCAAATAAAAATATAAGGATAAAGTTAGATGATTTTGCTTTAATTAATGAGAAATGCCAAAAAATCACCCTCTATCCGTGTATGAAAACAAAATGACATTTTTTTTATTTTCTAGAATGCAGGAATAAAGAATGTTTAAACTTGTGATATTTGAGGTTTTTTAAAGAATTTTAAACTAAAATATATTTTAATATTTCATATAAGAACCTGTAACATTTAAATTTGCTAATATCCTCGATTAATTTTGCATTAAATACTTATTCCTTTCTTACATACGATGAAATGTTTTCAATACAAATGGCTCTTGCTGTTGTATATTTTCTAAAAACATTTAATGATACAATCATATTTAAATTTTGAGAGCATCTAATGTAACATGCAAAACATCTTAATGCGACCATTACATTTGTGATCGGATTGAGGAATACCCGAAAGTAAATTTTGAAAAAATCATACACACTATATTCTTCCCGTATGTTACTTGCTCGCTATTTATTTAAACATAGCCACTTACTTTTCAACAAGCTATGGTTTTCGTTCCGTTGAAAAATGTAAATATGATGAATAAAAACTGCAAATTTCGTCCATATGTGGTATAATATCAGCTGTATCTTAATTATAAAACCATATACCATGGGAATCTACACCACAAAATATGAGTAAAATGATGAGTTCAATGCAACAAACATTTCCTATCCATCCTTTTCAATTCAATCCAAGAAGAGAACTGACCACTTTAACTGTTAAATCGTTCCCAAATACAGACTGAAAACAGAATTGGCCTTGGAAATAAATAACAGAGGATCTGAAATCAGTTTGATTACAAGTTGCCATGCGTTTAATTCCAAAGATTTTTATTCCCATGCTTGAAACTGTTATTCCATCGCGTTCTTTTCGGCAAACCATCTCCCCAAATTTCGTGTTTCAAATTAAATCACACGAACTCACCAGAGAAAATTGGATTATCCGCAGATCCAATTTTTTGGTAAAGCCCCCCGCTACTCAATTTACGGCGATTCCATTATATCGCGTCACACGTACATGCCTACACACGGGGAGCGGCAATAAAAACAAAACAAATAGCGCCCGGGATTAAAAATATTCACATATCTCACTCCATCCTCTCTCTACGTATTTTTCCAATCGGAAAATTTTTCAAAAATGTTCCCTTCCTATATTTTTTAAATTTATATTTCTTTGATTTTTGGAAAAGGTTTGGGTAAACAGAGCCATAACCGCGATGCGCGCACTCTCCTCTGATCGCTTGGCACACACACACACACACAAACGGAGCAAATATCTTCTTATACCTGTATACACTTCCAGATTAGAGAAAATCAGAACGGTGGCGTGACCAACCATGGTTCTACGGTCGCGTGACCAACCTTTCGGTAGCGTGATTGACACGGAAATAGTATTCCCACCTCCTAAATATTTCCACACCGCCCTTGTACCACTCCCTTGCCTTCGGTACCTCAATACAAAGCCCGCGTAGGAGGGACAAGGGATCCTCGCGAATTTCTTCTACGATTCAAGCCCCTCTATTTTTCGTTTAGTAACCGTCAATAAAAATTCAACAGGGTTGGGAGGATGCAGAATTAACATTCCTCCCGGGAATTAAGACCGTGCACGAGTAGTGTTTCAATAGGCGTCTCTGGCACCACAGGGATGTGAGGATGCGAATTCCTAGATACATGGAATCACGTAATCAAGGGTCCTGCCATATTCAATAGATTAATGCGTGATGCAGTGGAAGTTCGTATGAGTAGCAAATTGGCAGAAAATTGGAAAAAAAGAAATCTGTGAATAAAGTGGAAATCTATGGAAAAGTCTTGTCATGATCGAAGAAAACATGGGTTAGAAAAATGGAATGTAGAAGCATTAAGTGGATTTACAAGGAAGGAGTACTAACAGGCTGTAGAGGAAATCATGGAGGACGGTAAAGAGCAAAGTACTATCGAAGAAAAGTGGGATTGTATCAAGAAAGGGATATTGAAAGCCGCAAAAGACACTTTTGGAACCGTTACCGCGAAAAGAATAGCAAATCATGGATCACGGATGAGATGATTGAAATGATGGATGAGAGAAGAAAATTAAAGAATGTAAACGCAGAGTAAGGCCAAATAAAGTACAAAGAGTTAAACTTTAAATTGAGGCGTGCAACAACTATAGAAAAATAAGCATGGTGGAAGACGCAGTGTGAGGATATGGAAATTTTGTAGAGGAAGGGTGAAATTGGTGCGCTTTACAGCAAAGTTAAATCACTAAGTGAAAGTAAGAAGGGAATATCTATGCTAACAGTTAGAGATAAGGCGGGTAAGTTAATAGTTGACACAGAAATGATCCAAGAGGAGAGATGGATGGAATATACAGAAGAACTGCATAGTAAAGAACTTAGACCAACAAAGTTAGACATAGAAAAGGAACATGACGTAGAGGAAGATAGCTTAGGTCCAGGCACACTCGATGATGAGATAAAATGGGCATTAAGGGAGATGAAGCTAAATAAGACCGTGAGGGTGGATATCACTCCTGCCGAACTACTAAAAGGTTTAGGAAAATATGGGAGGAAGAGGGTGCATGGGCTACTCATAGTATCTATGAGGAAGGAATCTGGCCGGAAGACTTTGTGAGATCAATGCTAGTTCGCATTCCGAAAAAGGTAAATGAACATTCGACTTTAGGTATGACAGAAAGGGGTTTATGGTCCCACATTTTATAGACAGGTTAAAGACTATCCAACCATGATTTGATTGACTATTAGGATGAGCAGCGGTTGTTATACTCCAGTGGAGATGGATAAAAATGTTAGTTCTTTCCTCGAACAATTACCAAAAAGGAAATCACTAATATAGTATATCCAGCGTTAACCAAAATAACGTAACTTGTGGAATGCATTAAACGTTTATTTAAGTTTTCGTATTAATGGCTTGAGTGTATTTTAAAGTAAAGTAAGTTTAAGGGAAGGAACAGGATATATGTGTTGAATGGGATGAAGGGAGGAAGAAAGTACTCGGAGATGAAGAGGGACCTGATGTAGAGTAGGATACTGGATTTTGTGTTTTGTTAGGAGTCACAAAATACTTATTTAGTGGCTGTGTCCATCCTTAAATCTACCTTAACTGGTAGATTACCAAATATAATAATATATACAAATATAATAAATAACACATGAACGGATACATTTCAAAAATTTTAAGATATCGGCCTTCTCTGACCTCTTCTTTAGGTCAGACCTATTCAGCATATATTTGTGTATAATATATATATATATATATATGCATACATATATGTGTGTGTATATATATATATATATGCATACATATGTGTGTGTGTATATATATATATATATATATATATATATATGCATACATATGTGTGTGTGTGTATATATATATATATATATAATTATTTCAATCCTAGGATCACGTTGCCTTCTACATCGCAGTACTGCGGCGGATACCGAGTACTTCACTCTCGCCCGTAGCTGTGAAAGCTGATGCCCGGCCGACACACTCGGTCTGCACCGCAAATGTTGAAACTGCTGCCTTTCACTATGGGTTCAGAATAGCTTTTTAGTAGGAGCCTATTTTTCTCGTTTACTTGTTCCGAAATACCATTTTTGTGTTTGTTCTGCTAATGTGCGGTTGTCTCGTTCCAAAAAATTATCACGGTAATCGACGCGAAGCGATATTCGGTTCCACAGGCAGATGGGCTACCCCTGTTCTATCCCCGCTCCCTAATCGTATCAACTGTATAATATATATATATATACATATTATATATATATATATATATATATATATATATATATATATATATACATATATATATACATATACATATATACATACATATTTACATATATATACATATTAATATATATATACATATATATATATACATATATATATATACATATACTTATATACATACATATTTATATATATATATATATAAATTTGTTTCTCAATAAATGTGTATGTAGATAATGTTGGCCTTAAATGCAAAAGAAGATCGAGTACTGCCACATAAGTATTAACAGCTAATTAATTACGTCGAGAATTGTTTAACTAGCGTGAGAAAAAAGTACATATAATGAATGTGCCCTGTGGACATTCCATTACAATATTTATTTGATTCCTCGACCTGGGAACGAGAAAACGTTTTATCAGAGCATGCAATCGGAGATGATTTTCTTGTTGAAATATGTAGAAAGCATGTGAGCCGTGGGGGATAAACAGGCGATAGTGTAATAAATATGACGTAACATAGGGATTATGAGTATTAAAGAGGCAGGTGGAAGCCCTGATGAGGTTCAAATGCGTTCCCAATAGGCTGAAAATGTAAAATTAATGTATGCAGAATAATAAGGAAATGGGATATTCGGGGTAAATGAAGATGGGATAGAAGAAAAAATTTAGAATCAATGCACGATCACTAAGAAGAGAAAAGAAAAGGACCAAATTATTCATTTGTAAAATATATTAATGGGATATTTATTTTTAATCTTATATGATAAAATTGGCTGATGGAAAATAAAACTGCATAACAAAGTAAACTACAAATTTAAAACCAATTTACCAGCTAAATGAGATTGAAAATATGTATGTTATATTTCGCAATCTTTTTTTTTTAAAGTTATTGCAAAAAATGACCACATATTGATATATTTGCATCTGTGCTGTACATTCTGTGAAAACATCAAGATAAATTTGGACAAATAAATGTAATCATTGAACTTTTTAATGTAATGGAGTGATTAAGAACAATTTACTTTATTTGATTAAATAAAAATGCTTTGTCTTTGAAATGCATGCATAAGAATCATAAACGTCTGTTTAGAGTAACCAGTAAATGTCAATAAATTCCATAAGATTGCACTTTCTCGGTCCAGAGAAGATTTTTGGTTATAATTCCATCATCCATAATTACGACAATAATACTTTAATGTAGCAAATTATGTCCGTATATTTGATACACAATCCAATAGCTATTTACTGTGATTTGTGTTTAAATAGTCAAATATATTGAGATTACAATGAAGCCTTTTAATCTCAATATAATCAAAAATGACAAACTATAGAAGAACGATTAATAACAGTGAAGTATAGTCTGTGATGGCGTTTTATGCCATCACCTTCCTCATCAGCACTACTTAGACAATCTACATCGATCAAAATCACCTCATTAACTGACTTGACTAAGATGTTTATTTTTAGTGCTTGATAAACTAAATTTGATTTCTGTCATACTTCAATTTCCTTAATATGAGTGGAGTGAATGCTAATTTGCTCCCTTATGTGTGTGATCTGATTTATTTGGGAAACAGCTATTTCCTCTTCTTTAATGTGTAAATTCATAAACGGACGGAAACAACCCAAATTTACCATGGAACCTAAACATGCCGATTATAAAGCAGAGGCATCACGTATTCTTCTAGCTATGAATGAGGCCGACAGGCAAAATTAAGATTTAAATAATTGCGCGATCCCTCGGCCGGGAAAATCGTTCGTAGACGCACTCCTCCAGGAGTTAACCTTCTACATCTATACATCGTCGCAAGACGTGTGGTAAGGGGTAGTAGGTCACCAGCCATTCTGCATACATTCCTCCTACCTTCTCATGCACCTAGCACCCCGCGATCCACCCAAAACCGCGGGGACGGACCGAACACCAATCATGCAACATGCCAACATTTATAACGAGTATAACATGATTAGCAGCTATTCCTATGCCTACACAAAGGGGAGAAGAAAATACGGTAAAGAGGGCAGGGACACATGCAAGTCAGACACTTATTATCGGTTAATATTCTACGCATTCCGGACGGACAATTCGCAAATTCAATAGGCATGAAATACATTCAACTACACCCCACCTGGCTAGAGGGCGCACGGCAGGGGGCGTTAGGACGCAAGATTTGAATTTATACCAGTATAGTGTATTTACATATGTAGTGTTTTGTGGGAATTCAATCGTGTAAACCCCTATTTTTGACTAATAATTTTATTAAAATTGCTGTGTAGTGACTTATTCCTTCCGTTACAAATTAATTTGTAACGATTTCGGGAAGGTTTAATAAGCAGAGATCTAAAATGTTTTTGCCCCTGGTTGGTGTTCTAATCATTTGGCTCATTGTGCTGACGGTAAGAATGTTAAGTGTAGCCTCGAATGAATCGCGGTTTCTTGCAGCAGTAGAAATGCAGTATTTGTCCAAGTCTATTGAAGGACGATTGAAGTTACCCCTTAACTCTAATATCGCTTTTCGTGTTTTTTTCGGATAAAATGCTTACATTTTTTAGTTTAATTCTGATTGCCAAGTGTCGAACCAGCGTTTTATAGCATGAAGGTCATCTCACCAATTAGTGTTATTGAGTTGATCCGTTTCTCGACGTGTACTTTGTTTATTTTTGGTTTAACCTGTCCACCAATTATATGTCGTTCTAAGGCAATTATTTATTTGTTCTGTTATTTTTGGACTCGGAGATTCATAGCCTGATCTCAATTTACAAAAATCGTGTGATCCTTTTTTAGTTCTCCCAATACATGACCTGCGCTCTTGTCTACCATCTATGCCAAACCCTCGAAACGTGTTCGTGTATCCTGCGCGCTACGAACTGCGATGCCTCGGCAGTATATTGAACCCCGGTGCGATTAAGGGGTACTCGACACGATGAGATGGCCGGCCTCAGATCGACCAAGTCCCCTCAAATATCCCGGCAAAATCCTGACAATCCCTCGTTTGCACCGTTAATTCGGTTCCAGACGAGCCTTCCGCGGTCAATGCACGGCACAATGCTGCAAACGGTTTACTTAATCGGGATCTTTAATCCCGCCTCGAATCGTTTCACCCCCGAGTGCATCTCCTTAAAGGAGCGCAGGATCTCTTCAGATCTGGGCGTTCCGGGGCGTCGTTTGTCCCCACATGAGCGACAATGCGTAGCTTGGAGCAACCTGTATTATTGACGGCCGCCTTCACCTTGTGTGGATGGCAATGGAAAAGGGGAGTGGCAAAGAATTAAAAAAGGAGGAAATGGATGTCTTTCAATCTTGAAGGATAAAATACTCGTATAAGCTGGTGAAAGAAAGAAGAAACCTCCCGCTCGGCCCTCCTCCTGCTGCCGCAAAAAGGGTTTGAGGGTATGAGCCCAAAATTAATAACCGAAAAGGGGGAACCCGGTAGCCAAGAAAAATGCTAATGAAATGGGGCAGTGGTTGGCTATCTCAGTAACAGGCTCATCAGATGTCGGTGTGGAAAATAATAGTGAGCATAAAATCTAAATACCTGTAAAGGAATTCAAACGATAATGTAGTAGTATTTAGGGGAGGCGACCGACAGCTGAGGACATTTGCGCCATTAGGGATGGACCGGAAAGGATGAAGGGTGGAGAGAAACCCGGCGTCGATATTAGCCTACTTTTTACGAAAGGCGCCACGGAGTCCGCATCTTAACGTCCCATCCGACGGACAGTGTACTCACTCAAAGCGCCTTCCACAAAGCACCTCAGGTATCGAGATACCACTGAAAAATATTAAACACCGCCGGGATTTGAACACGGGCCCTCAGGGGGGAGGGAGCCAGTACGATCCGATAATGTATTAGGCATGGTAGAAGGAAAGCAAAGGTTGTTGGATAAAATTCTTAGAAAGAAGGACAACAAACCCAGGAAATACTGAGGGGAAATTGGATGTTGAACACAATGATGTGGGGAGGCTACCGGGAAAGCGAGTGCAGAGAGGAAAAGAATAGTCATTCAGGCTAGAACTAAGGGAAGTAGAAGGTATTTAGGGAAGAGCTATTGAAATATGTACATGGGATATTTGGATTTTTTTGACATAACACTTAGAGAAAACGGGTACAGTACTGTTTATTTTCTGGTTCAATCATAAGGCTACCAAATACCATTGAATACATATATATATATAATGTACTGCCCCTTTCATTTTTATATTCATTATTTACTGGTCTTTTTTGAAATAACGGAAAAAATGACGAACCAGTGATATCACATATCCATTTAAATACTTTTTGGGTGATTACGAGGAATGTGGAGTAAAATGTTTTTGTAAATGAACAGTAAGATATGGGATATAAATTGAAGTGAGTAACTTGGCTCTGGGAACAGGCTATTTTAGGCTATTTATTGTTCTGATAGCATACTTTTTTAATTATTTTTTTTTCGCCTTAGTCAATCCTTTCCGAGGGTTTGCATGGCCAAAGGCATCAAGTTAGCAAACATATCGTTCATACCATTTTCCTTGTTTTCAATGTTTTACCTCAGGAAAGAAATTATTAAAATTTGCCAGGCACTTACACTTTGCCCGTATCATATTCACACTTCTTTCCCAGGAAATCAGAAAAAAAGATAAAATTTATCAAAGCTTCTTGGGTATTTTCCCGACATTGCTTTTTCCTCCACCGCGGAGGCATCGCAAAGGTGCATTCGCAACAACTCCCCTATTATCTTAAAAACTTACTGATTGACCTTTTTATAAATAATATGCATGTCACACTTATGCAAACTTTTTAAATTACCTTTGTCGAGCACAGGTTGATTTTAACACTACAAATCATTCTTCAAATTATTTAATTTTGCAGCTGTAAAATATTTTTCCAATTCCTCAGACGCATAGCATTGGAATTAATGATTTTGTAAATATACTAAAGATACCATGAATTTACTTATAAACTGGTAAATTATGTCTATTTGATTACCAACCCTCACGCCCCATATGTAACATGGATTATCAAAACTTAGACATAAAAGGTGCCATCGGTAATGAAATTATTTCAAATTGGCAGCGACATACTGAAGACACTTGCATACGCCTTTCCACGCCACAGCCTCGCGTTTGAACTTTGTATAGACTGCAGCACTGGGCATATTGTGTGTATTTCTATTATTCATTATGATCAAAGAACAAGATTAAAGCACATCAACATACGTGCATACTGTAGTAACTTCAGTCCGGTCGAATAACCAACAATTGCTAGAAAATTATTTCAGATTACAAAAAAATTAGAGTAGATTGTCAAACTGTTATATTTAAGTATTCATTTTTCTGCGCACCATTCGTGACAATAATAAAAAGGTGAACAGCAAAGAAAATAAATGTAACAAGCTGGCAAAAATGCGGGTATAGAAGATTAAATTCCCACCAAATACCCTCCGAGTCTGGAGTCCTACGGTTCCCCGCCGTGCGCCCTTGTGCCAAATGGGGCAGGGATGTAGATTTATATAATGTCTATTGTATTTATGAACTGTCCGTCCGGAATGAGTAGAATACTAATCGATTATAAGGGTCTGCATTGCATGTGTGCCTACCCTCTTTTAACGTATTTTATTGTTCTGTTTGTGTAGACATAGGAATAACTGCTAACCATGTTATACTAGTAATACATGCGGGCATGCTGCATGATTGGTGTTCGGTCGCCCGCTTTCCACGCAGTTTTTGGTTGATCGCGGCGTGCCAGGTGAATGAAGAAATAGAGGGAATGTATGCAGAATGGCTGGTGACCTACCACCCCCTGCCACACGTCCTTACAACGGCTTTCGGGGTATTATGTAGATGCACATAGCTGTAGAATTCACAATAATTTTTTTGTTAACTTTTAAAACCTTCTCTTCACTAAAAGTGAATTTACCGTGTACAGCTTTATTATTACTGATTCCAACCACATATACTGCATTAAAAACCTACTCAGGCCCGTTTGCTGCTAAAAGATAAAGAAGTGACTCACCTCTCCTCATATTGCTAATTGATGCATAAGGTAATCAGCGAATGTGTTACAAAATGACTCGCAGATGTTTTTATCATTTGCGCCCGTTTTGAAATTATACTATATACTCTTCAATAGAACAAAGGAAAATTGAAAATTTCCAGCAAAGATCACATCACATGCTAATATGATTTCGCCTAGTCCTCTCCAGTTCCAAGAATGAGTTTGTAATAATGGTAGACTCCGTAATTTGCTTTAGGGAGTCTATCATTAGTGCAAACATAGATTCTTTTCAACGATGGATTTTCGGAGTAAAACCAAATGCTTTCTACTTCGCTATCTGGAAATGCACCGCTTTGCTGAATTGTGAGTTTTTAACAGAAATAAACTCACCTTTCCATACCCTCTATCTTTCTAATTAACTAAGAAAAATTTCTAAAATGTTTCGTAGTTTTCGATTTATTTGAATGATCAGATGATCAACTCCTATAGTAGGAAAATCCAACGACAAAAAAGTGAAAGAGGCGCGTTATTTTCCTTCAGTAATATGCAGAAAAGCATTTTACTATGGATTTGAACAAGGGCCTCCAGATTCGTGAAACATTTGAACAAACGAATACGAAGTTTTACAGATTTACTTCATGACATAGGATGGAAACCCTTAGATATGCGCTGACTCAGAATAAGATTAAACCTATTTCAAAAGAGACCTATCGTGAGGTTTTTCATTCGACATAAAACATAGAATTCAGTCCCGTGATTAAATATGCAATGCAGACAACTGCCATGAAATGAGGGAGATTAGGCTGCCGATCGAATAGATTCTAATATACGTTTTTCCTGCGCACCATCCGTCACCATAACTCAAGGGGAAGCACTTAGAAAGAAATGGGTCGGAACTGGTGGATTTAGGTAAGAATTGAGGCACCTGTATTCCAGTTAGAACATGTCTCTCAACTCAGTTTACGGCGGGCGGCTCAACTCCTGTTGTCCAAGTGGTGGGGTGTCGTGCAAATAAATTTGTATGCATAATAATTTATATCTAATACTTCCTTAGTTAATGGACCGTTCTGCATGAGTGGGATGAGAGAGATAGTTGGTGGGTGTGTCGCACGTTAGCCCGCCCTTTTTAATGGTATTCCTCATTTGCTTTCTAAGGATAGTCAGCGAATTGGTTAGTTACAGTAAAAAACTTGTAATGTGCATAACGAATGCTGTATGAATGATTTCCGGTCGCTCCTATCCACGCGTCCTTCAAAGGGTTCACGGAGTGTTTGTAGACGTATTTGATTAGATGTTGTATGGCTGGTGGAATAATACCCCCTGCCACACGTCCTTATGCCGGTTAGCGGGATATTAAATGAATGAGTGAATTATAAAAGAAAAATCTACGCTCTGAATAAGTTGTAATTTTGTCTTAACTACGGTAGTTAATTGCTGTTACCGAGATCTTTACCATTCTATGAGAAATTATTCATAGTTTTTGCGTGAATAATCTATATTTTTATGCATAGATTCCAATTTTTTGATTTGTTGTTAATTATCTTTGGGATCTGAAATCATAATCAGGTCTGAAATGAACGAAAAAACTGGATATTACTCTATTTTCTCCGATATTAGACCTGCACTTATTTCCTATATTTATTCTAGATTCATATATAAACCATCCGGCAATTTACAGCGACAAGTATAAAGGGAAAGAAAAAAATAAACTTTCCACAGTTTATTTAATAAATGCTCGTTATAACTAAGCAGAACTGATACATGTAACGGATTTTTAAAGCGATGAAAACTCTCACGTCCAATGTAATGCATGTCAGAACCCTCTCTGACAGTGTTTCGCTTCGCGAAGTTCCAAGTTGCAACCTTTCATCCCTCGTCCCACCCTGCGGGGTTGATGACTCACGCCATAAGCTGTATCTACATAATTCCCCGCAAGCGTCTGTTAGGGATGATTTGCCAAGTGTTCTAAGATAAGAGCATGTCACAAAATGGAGTTTTTGATTGGCTCAAGCTCTTCAGTCATGGCCGAGAGAGTGTAGAGGACGAACGGCCGTCGATGCCAAGAACCGACGGCAACGTCCAGCGTGTGGGTGAAGTGCTGAATTTAGACTGTCGATTTAGTGTGCGCATGATTTGAGATTGTGTTGGCATTGATAAAATTACATTGCACTCCATTTTCACTGAAAATTTGGCAATGGGAAAAATCTGCGCTCTACTCATCCCGAAGGTGTTGACGGACTTGCTTTAAGGCAAACGAATACCTGAAGATGAACGACATTTCGACGATCCCCTAATCCCCTTATAGACTTGACTTGGCACCAATACTCTATTTTCTATTCCCAAAAATGAAAACCTCCCTCCCTCACTGGACATCACCGTGGGACTCTAAGTGCCGTCAAAGAAGATTGCACGCGTACCCTTAAGGGCCTTCCGGAATCCGCCTATCAGGGGATCTTCGAGTCGTGAAAAACCCGCTGGCAAGAGTGTGTCAACGCTCAAGTGGATAGTGTGGTGCTGAGATTTCCAACAGGTTTGCCTTTGAATCGAGCCTGGATTGGTCGATTTGAAGCCCAGAGAAGTTCTACTTAATAGATTGTCACACCCCGAATATCCACAGATTCATCGAAATTACGTTCATCGGTAAAAACTTCCTTTTGTTTAAATAGATTGCAAATTTCAGGAATATTCATTTAAATAAAATTTTGAAGTTCATATAATTATTCTCGAACACTGAAATAAAATGCTTTTATGCAGCGCTGCCGAAATTGTAAAATATTCTTCATCGAACGAACAGAACGGAAGATTACTGTGAAGAAGGTAATCACGCCATCCCCCGTCCAATGCAACAATTTCAGAGTGTGGAAATCATTCGCGTTGACTGGGATTCGAACCCAGATCCCTAAATAGCTTTAACCAGTTAAGCTATGGTTCCATTTAGTTTTATTCGGTCTAGTATGTTACACTGCTAGTGTTTACATTGTACATATTGTCAGCTTACAGATTATGGTTACAGTGTATTTTTTTTCTTCATAAATATATGCATGCACACACATACACATGCATACACATAAAAATAAGCATGCATATATACATACATACATAGATATACATTCACATTCATTGCATAAAACAATTGTGACCATGAAAAATACTCTGGAAGGAAATAATGAAGGCAGGGTTGACAAGATATAGGAGAAAATATTTGGATTAGCAGCGGAACATTAAAATTGGTTGGAGTTATTGATAGCTTTGAAGCACAGCTATTCAGAAAAACAACTTCAACCACGGACGAAGTGTGTCCGGTACCGGGGGCAGCCACATCCGTTCAACCAATGCTTGCATGCCTTTCGCGGAATGTTTATTCGAAGTTCTCAACTGTGTGAATTCCACGATTAGGGTGGTCATTATGAAGGATTTGAGGCTCGGAAAGAGCCGAAAGTTAAAGGTGATCAGATTTATGTCGGTAATGGCACCACCACCGAACATGTCCCAGGTTTTATAGATCTTTTTCAGAGCTTTCCATTCTCTCATTTTATCGTTGCATCCAAGGATCAGATGCGTGACGTTGTCTATTAGACAGTATGACGGACAAAAGGGCGAATCGGCTAGCTGTAGGTGATGCCTCACTTCCCTCGCCATCACTGTGTTCGCGATTAGGTTAAAGATTCCACTACGTGCCTCATCGTTCGCCCTGCTGGTCGCCCAGTTTTTCCAAGAAATCGTTCTTTTTGATGTATTTTGTCGTTGCTCGATAAGCGCTCTGACATACGGGGTCTTGACCCTAATTGCTTCTCCATCTCGCAGGAGAGAAGCGATCTTTCGTTTCTTCAAATTCCCTCCGGTGGCATTCGTCGCGCGCAAGTTCCTGCCAAGCGTCCTTGAGGAGTGCCTTGCGCCACGCGTCGTCACCGCCGAGGATGCGTAGGCTGAGCTTCGCGCAGACCACCTTCGCCTTTAGAACTGTATCGGTTAAATTGAGACCACTCTGCTCAAACGGTCCATAGAGCTGGTTTCTGGACACTTTCTTTACGTAGCCATTCCAGATCATTTGGTTGGTCGCTCTAATAAAGTATGCATTGTATTTGGCGGGTAAGGGCCACAGATGGGCCACGTACCATATCCTAAGGAAGACAATCTGGTTGAGGAGGCGGACGCGGGTCACGGTCGGGAGGGAAGGGAGTGAAAGCTTTCCAACACTCAATTTTACACGATAGTCAATAGTTCCCCAGTTTCGCTAAATCGTGGGAGCCAACTCCTTCTCCCACCAGAACCCTATGATTTTGAGCGAGGGCGCTTCTTACCAAACGACGGAGATCGAGGGCCGGTTGCCTTTCAGCAGCAAAAACCTGGATTACCGGTTGTTGAGGAAGATACCACCCTGCTCATGTGACGTTAATATGTCGTGGGATAGAGCCATGTGGGATGGGTCGTCTAAGAAGAGGGAGATATCGTCAGCGTATGCGGAACCCCTGGCAGACGGCGCTGTGACGGCGTACCCCGATTCCACTGCTCTGCAGTCGTCTAAGTATGGCGTCTAAGGCAAAGGCGAAGAGCAGTATTGACAGCTGGCAGCCCTGCCGAACGGATTTACTGACGGGAATGGGCGGCGAGGTGGCATTCTTTATCCTAATTATAGAATATGTTCCGGTGTACATCGTTGAGACGGCACAAATGAAGTACTCGGGGAAGGCCATCGTCTTGAGCACGATTAGAATCCATTCGATCCGGACAAGATCAAATGCTTTCCCAAGATCGATAACAAGCAGTCATAAAAAACGATCGCCATATAAGGGCGCGGGAAAAATAACGTCGCGAATTAAAAGTGCTCCATCGAAGATGTTTCGCATTTTAGACATGGCGTACTGGGATGGAGAGAGGACGATGTCGAAACCAGCTGTCATTATATCTCGTAGGACCTGAGCCAATATTTTGTAATCCGCTTTTAAAAGGGCGATTGGCCGGAAGTTGTTGAACGACTTTGGCCGCGTCTTCTTTGGTAAAAGCGTTATCAAGGGGGTCCGCTGATTTGCAGTCAGAGAGCCATTAGTTAAAATGCAGTTAAAAAGGTGGGTTAAAATAGGTTTTAAAACATCCCAGTACGCTAAATAAAATTCAAAGGGTAGGCCGTCCAAGCCGGGTGCTTTGACCTTCGGGAACATGGAGGAGACGCAGTCCAGTTTGTCTGAACTTATGCCTCGAAAAAAATCGTCTTTTTGATCTGTGGACAGCGTAGGGAGAGGGGGTGTGTCTCCCTCCTTCCACGGAGGATACCTGTTAAAGGTGTTTTGAAAGTGCTTCCCTAAGGAGGTCGGTGTCACCGGCGGCAGATTCTCTGACAGAGATTCTGCCTATATCGGTGCCGGAGTTGGATTTCATCCAGCGCCGAAGCTCAGATAACGAAACGGGGCTCCCAATATACGTGTCCAGTTCTTTTTGCCACTTTTGGGGACCGTCATTTCTGAGCTCGTGGCCCAGGATAATTTTTTTAGGGACGACCATTTTGAGTGGAAACCCTCGGGCGCCACATCCTTACGCAGGAGCTCTTCTAGCGCTCGCCGGTAGAAGGAGATGGTGTAATTTTTTTCCCTCCGCCACTCAAAAGTTTGCCTTTTGATTTGGGTGACAATGCAGGGTTTGAAAACCTCGTCCCACCACACAGCGAGGTCTGCACCGGAACAGAGTGCCGGGATCAGTTCACACACCCGGGTGCGGATAGAATCGCGACGAGTTGCGTCCTCCAGCACGCGGAGGTCCATGCGCCACGCGGAGCCGCAGCGGTGGACGTGCGCGCCCGGGGCTCTGTCCGGGCACGTAACTCTGATGATCACTGCAAAGTGATCAGAGAAGGACACCGGGATGGTGTTCACTGTCTGAACATCATTCTTTAGGGATACCGAGACGAAGAGGTGGTCAATCTGCGTCCGAGAGTTAGGCCGTGATCGCGTGAAGGGGGCGGGACCGGCGCAGAAAGAACGCATTGCGTCAATCGCTCCAATGGAGTCGAGCATCAGTGAGAGTGCCCGGCTTGGATAGTATGTCACCCTATCCCTGTTCGAGGCACTATTCTCTCGGCGGTAGATGAAGTTAAAATCCCCGCCCATTATGGCCTTCCCCGAGAAGGAATACAGGTAGGGGAGGAGAAGTTCATTAAAATAGGTTTCACGCTCTGCCCTCGCGCGCTCACCGGAGGGAGCGTAAAGGTTTGTGATATGGATACCATACACGATAATGGACGTTATTCGGCCCGAGGGGTGGCGGCGAACATAAGAAAATGGAATGCCATTTCGGACTAGGATGGTGGTGCCAGAATGACTTTCGGCGAAATTGCCGATAGCCTGAAAGATGTTTGCATCCCAGACTACCCCCTTCTTTACCTTTTGAAGGAGGATTACATCAGCCCTAAGATCGCAGAAAAACCGTTGGGGGACTGCAATTTTTAATGCACTATAAACGCCAGCAATATTAAGCGAAATTACATTCATTGGTGGAATGAGAGGACAGCTATGGGCACCGGACATCACTTACCATTCCTGGTCATGGCTTACGTCGCTTCGGTCGCGGCTCGAACCCGGGCGACGAGTGCTTCGCCGCTTCCCGGGACGCTTCGTCCATCGGGTCGACGATCGAGGTCTCGAGTTGTCACCGCATACCTCCCCCCGACCTCGTCCGAAGAGGAAGAGCCAGCCGTGGTCTCTACGGAGAGCGGGTTACTCGGCAGCGTTCCACGGGGGGCCTTCTTCAAGCGAGCACAGCTGGGGACCGTCCCAGCCCAGGAGGGGGCCTCAGGGGGGGGCGAGGGGGGCGGACTGGAGGTTATCTGACGAAGGGGCCCCGTCGGAGGAAATCAGAGGAGATCGGTCGAATTGGTCCACCCCTAGAGGAGCCCCGGGAAGATCTTCGAAAACTTTGCTGTCCTCAATGGAGAAGGACGATAGCATGTCTGGGATTGTTGACGTCGACAAAGTTTTACTTGTACATGTGTCAACTTCCGTGGCCGGTGATACTTCCTTGAGTTTCCGTGATACCGTAATCGAGGGGCCCGCCGTTGGGGATGGGGGGCAATCGCAATCGGATGCTTGCTCCCCCGCTGTCACCCGTGATTCTTGGGGAGTTGGAAGCCCGTGATGCAAGGATTGCGGGGAGAGGGTGTCGGTGGCGTGGCCAGGGAAAGGAATGACGCAGGATGATCCGTCCTCTTTTGACGGTGTCTTGGAGATTGGGGTCGGTGGTCGTGAGAGTATATCCGAGCTGGTAGGGACCGCAGCTTGATCGATGTTCGAAATCAGCAGTGCAGTATCGTCCGTCGTCTTATTTTTCGGATCCCTTTCTTCCTTTGTCGACTTTCGCTCCCTCTCAAATTTCCCTCCAAGAGGAGGGGGATGCGGGGGTTCGGCGGGAACAGCTGGGGGCGCACCCTCGATAAGTAGCAGCGACCGCGCACTCTCCTCCACAGCCATCTTGGACTCATCCATCTCCTCGGCGGCGTTCGGGTTGGAGGCCAAAAACATTGCCTCTGCATAGCTCTACCCTCCCTGGTTCCGTGGGCAGGTCTTGCGCTCGTGGCCTTCTAGTTTGCAACGGGCGCAGGTGCGGCGCTGACCCTTGTAGATGATGATGGCCCGATTGCCGCCAATGTTGAGGTACGAGGGGATATTTCTTTCGACCGTCATCCGCACTACTCTCGTCCCTGTCAGCACGCGCGCCATTTTGTCGCCCTCCAATCTGTTCTCCCACGAGCGATGGATTTTTCCAAAACGTTGAAGCTGGCCTGTTATATCTTCCAATGGGGTCTCCATGGGGAGACAAAAACCCTGACATTTCAAGGGCTATCGAAAGTCTCGTCAATCGTAATCGTCGTCCTCGGATCATTTAGGGATGGAAACGGCAGTTTTCGTGGGATATTATCTAGAATCCTCTTCATAATAGCTTTAGTTGCCAACTTCAGGAATACCAAATGGCGGCTATATCCAAATTGGATCGCCACAATCTCTTCGGGTGTGAGGCCCAGCGACTCTAGTGTAAAGAGGTGGACCTCCAACGGAGTAGGGGGCTTCGCCTTTTCATCAACTTGCAAGGCGAGCGTGTTCATGCGACGTACGACCATTTTGAAACATATCAAACTGAGCGTGCCAGCGCGAAAAAAAAGGGAGAGCGCAACGAAAGCACCTCAAGAAAGAAAAAAACACCCCTGTGCACTCCCTCCCCACTACCCGGCGGTAGCAAATAAAAAGGAGCCTAAGCTCTACACCATGAGTCAAGGTCAGTCTTGATCCAATAAACAATACGAAAGCACGGCCTTCCCGGCAGAAGAAGTCGAGAGTCAAACCGCACGCTTCTTGATGAACTAGGCGGTCAACCGCCGCTCGAAACAAAACACGATTGGATCCTCGATTTCTGAGAGAGTCTGGCAGTGCCGCTCTCCAAATCCCTGCGGTCGAAGCCTCGGACGCCGTTAAATTTTAGACACTCGGTGAACACAGGCACGTCCTGCTATCGAGGCGTCCTCTTAAACTGTGAAATTTTGAGGTTTTTAAAGGAAAAAGATGTTGTGACGAAATACCGTACATACAATGTCACAAGCATTCGTAGTTGTGCGCGACGCGCCACTGTCCACGAGGCTAAAGCCAACTTTAAACACTTAGGCTGTTTATACCTGGAAAAATGTCCAAAGAAACTGCGGGAGATGCCGCAACAGTAACCTTTAACGGAGTCATCCGCTAATGTGCATTTAAATGCGACAATATCAGAGTGTAAAAATCATACTCCCTGACAAGTCGAATGATTTTTACACTCTAAAACTGTTGCATTGAAATACACAATAGTGGATGACTCCGTTAAAAGTTACTGTTGCGGCATCTCCAGGAGTTTCTTTGGAAATCCTCCTATAAGTTTATGCATTAGGTCGATGTAGTTGTTCATTCAAACTCTCGACGATAAAGTCCAAAAGTAAAACCCAAGAATGTGCAACACTCGAATCTAAAGTCTTCGAAAACTGAGAATATGTCTCCCAAGACAATTACGGGTCTCATTTCATGGGGATGTCTCACCCCCGGAGTCAACCACTGTATAAAATGGGCGTGTTTTTCGCAATTGGCTTCTCGAGACGCAAGCAATAATTCATCTCCCTCCTTCCGAATCGAGGCGTAAGGGAGAGAAGGGGAACGGAAAGAGGAGACGGGTGCAGGAGGACCCGGTGGCACTGTGAGGAGGGTAGATTGAGAGAAACCGGGAGGAGGAGAGTTTGAGGGGGGGGGAGAGAAGGAGGCAGGAATTGGGCGGAGTGTGGAAATTTCTTTCTGGAGCAATAGATTGTCCGCGCCACCTCCAAATCCACTCCCGCCCCCCCCCCCAACCACACCCACACAGGAATCCCCTCCACCCAAACCTCCTTCATCCCCTCCCTTATCCCTCAAACATCCACCCCCGTCAAGCCAACACCATTCCTCACAACCCCCACAAACTAACCCTCCCCCACTCCATCCACCGCCGGAGCTTTTGTCTCGGAATCACTAAGTTCCGAAACCTCAAGGCGAGTGGAGCGGGGAAAAGGAACCAGCCTCCCCGCCCCACCTCGAGTTTACCGAGGGGAAGGGTTGGGTGGGCCGAGCGACAGAACCGAGGGTGGGGAGAGGCGCGGGGAGGATCTTAAGGGCCAGGATGGACGCGGAAGGGAATTGGGGGGATGCTGGAGAGGGATGCGTGGCTAGGGGCGGCGAAGACGTATGCGCCCGGCCTGGGGAAAGGGGAGGGGGGTTCGGATGTATTGGACCTGAGAGGGACTCGAGGGGTGTGGACGGGCATCGCGGCGGAGAAGACCGGGATAGGGTTGGACGGGAGGGAAAAGGAATGGGTAGGGTGTCCAGAGAGGGCGAGGAGAAGGTGGATGATGAGGGTACGGTGTGGGCCCTCCCTCTCCATTGTCGCTCTATAAAGGGTTCACGAGAAAAGAGCGATGGGGGTTTTGCTGTGGACGGGAAGGAGGAAGACGGCCGGAGGAGGGTGGGGGTGGGAGGGGAGGAAGAGGGTTCCGAGAGGGGAATGGAGAGAGATAAGTTGCTGCCAATCCCTTCCCAAGAAGTTTATTCTCCGGAAAAGTTCAAACGCACAATAAGGACCTGGGGAAATCGCGGGCCAAAAGTTTTGTCACGCCGACACACTTGAAAACAGCGCTATATATGCTGTGAGAAAATGTTGAATGCGTTCAAGGTGAAAGCGGAGCCGCGGCGACTTTTATCCCTGCGCCTCTTTTCCGTGATGTTGTACACTTACTTGCATGCGTGCAAATATAAATAAATAAATAAACATATATATTTATATCCCTCCCTGGACTACAACCTTGACGTGGTGTAAGAGCTTGTGCGTTCCGATGACCCCTAGAGCTTCCCACTTCATCCACTTTTGCTGCCTCCATAGGATTTCTCCCAACAAACCCCTCTCTTCGCCCACCATACCAATTACTTCCTCATTTGTTTTCTAATCTGTCCATTTCACCTTCTCCATTCTTCTCCAAACCCACATATCTACAATAGCCTCCAGACTACGTCTATCCTCCTGCTTCAATGACCACGTTTCCGCACCGTACATAGCTACGCTCCATATCAAAGTTTTTACGAGTCTTTTCTCAACATCCTTATTCAAGGTCTCTGCCATCAACTCCCTCCTCCTTGTGAAAGCCTCTTTGCCTAGCGCAATTCTTCTCCCTACCTCCCTACTACTTTGTCCCAATAGTGTATTTTGCGGCTTTAGACAACTCTTTCTTGATACTTTTCCGATTTTCTTCGATATAAATTAGCCCTTTACCATCCTCCATGATTTTCTTTTCCGCCTTTTTGTACTCCTTCCTTTTCAAACCATATAATGCTTCTACATTTCATTTTCTAACTCGCCTCCCCTGCCTAATCTTTTTGAAACGGACGCTACATTTCATAACAACTAAATTGTGGTCAGAGTCCGCATCCGCTCCCGGGAAGCTGTGCGAATTAATCACACTGTTCCTAAATTGAATACGTATAAGAATAGCTACACTGCAACGACAGAGTTTCGAAATTGTAAAACGATACTCAAGGTAGGCAGGTTTAAAAATATTAAACCGATGATGGAGAAAGTAAATATCGACATATGATGTTCAAAATAAATGGAAAACCTGTATTTCCAGAAATTATCTTTTTTCTCTGACTCATGTTTCTTTGATGTGCAACATCTTCAGGTGAGTTAAAGATTATTTTATTTGAGTCTCCCTTCCTTGGCCTAATGAATCGGGGATGGCTGCTGTCCGAGACCGCTTCCTCGATGGACATGATTTGACCTTTCGAGGTTGTTTGAAATAGGCGAGACCTACAAGTCTCGAGGTCGTTATCGCCGGGATGGAGGGTAATACGGAGAGTTCTCCACTCCAGGAGAGCAGTAAATGTGGTAGCGACAGTGATTCTAAGCGAGGGACCGCGAGAAGTCGTAATGCCGGAACGAGAGCTGAGACAAAGGGGAGGCTGCGCTCACACTAAATTCCAAAGCTATGAAAGAGGTGCTTGAAATTTTTCCGGGAATCAATGTTGAGTGGTGACTTCTGCAGCCGCGGGCCCGGATTGCGGCCCTCGACCAACAGGATGAGGCGTAAAGAGAGCGTCGTGGACTGCTGCGGCTGGATGTACGGCGGAGAGATCACCTGAGAGCATCTCTCTGGGAATCGAGGGGAGGTCAAGGGGTTGGCGATTTCTCGATCGGTGACGGGAAAGAAAGGGCCGTAGCGCAGAGCACGGGCAGATTCTCGTGCTTGTACTCGTATTCGCGGCATAAAGTAGCAGCGAAGAGGGCGTTCGAGGAGACTCCAGAATGTAAGCGTGGACGGTATGGTCCAATTCGGTGCTCTTAGTACGATATAGAGCCAAGAGAGATACAATTCGGAAGCGGCTGAGCCGTTATTCTGGGAGAGGTCAAGAACAGAACCGATAATTCGGGGCCAGTCACAGCGTGACGAGTTGGCAACCGTGACGGTGAATCGCGGATCATTAGGAATTCTCGGGGGGAAGGGAAGTGGTGTGTTGAAACGTAGAGGGAAACTTCCCGCATGAAGTGCTCATATGTGTACCACATCAAATAAAGGAGTGTCTGGGAAGTACAGATTTGCTGACAGCACATCTATGTGACGTGACTTTCCTCGGAATTGCGTAATCCGTGCCTTTATTTTCAGGTGACGAAAAACGTGACACAGTTTGCACTGGGCCTCTGAAAGAAAGCGTTTATCTTTCTCCTTTTCACAAAGTATTTGTGTGGTAATAAAAAAACTGAAAGAGTACGGTTGTGGTGTTCAAAGAAAATTAGACATAATATAGTCTATTTCAAATATTTATAAGACTGCGCGTTTTTTTTGCACGCATTCGCCGTGCCTATACTTTTCCTTAACGTATTGACAGAGATTTGGACTCTTCATGAAGACACAAAAGTGGGCGTACTTTTGGATGGTGATGGAGAAAATGTGGAGGCGTGAAGCAATCTAACTGTAGACCGTTGCCCGTTTACCCGGCCACCCCCTGATTCCTCGCTCTTTGATTTGGAAGCTGCCGGAATAAAACCAAAACCGCAGTAATCCACGAGAAGTTCCGTCTCGTGAGTCAGAATGGAGAGAGCTTACCTGGTACTAAGCCCAACGGAATGCAATATTCAACTGTCAGCTTTTTTCTGGTCGCCATTTCCATCTTACCTATGCCGCTTATGGCCTGTCAGGACTATTTAGTATCAGAAAAAATAACAAAAATTGGGCCACTGAAGGCCCCCAGAGGCGTCCCAAGAAATCAACCCCGAGCCCTTCGGTCAGTAATCCAACCCCTTGAATACCGAGTCCTCACTGTCACAATGAGTGATCTGAAAAAAGAGGTACTTAAAATGGCGTTGATAAGTTTTACATTGTACCATTGAAACTGTTCAGAATGCAAATTACGTTTTGAAATAAAATATAAACCTAGTGACAAGTCAATATTTTATTATTAACACTTTGAAGGTACAACGTCAAACTATTTTTCTACTCAATTACCATTCTATTTGAGGCATTCATTGTAACAATACGCGAGCTTTTCAATTCTGTATCTGAAGCCGTCAGCCGCCTGTCTTGATCAACTTCTGCTGTCCTCGAGAACATTGGTGCTGTGGTGCTTTTTAAACTAAATGCACCACTGCTTTACTCCGCTATTACTCATTATTCCGTTTCCGTACATTGCACAGAGTAATCAATGAGCTTCAATTGGCCTGTGTGTTTTGCCAATAAAAACCTAATCACTGATCGCACTTCACAACTCGCGGGATTTTCAATTGTAGCGCAAAATTTAACTTTTCACACTGAGCAAAGTAGAAGGTCTGTTTACAGAAGTGAAGTCTACTTACACTACTACAGCATGATGTAAACTGAGTGTAGGGATGTTTAGACACCAAGATGGTAGCTCTAGCCCAACCCGCCGCCACGCTAAATCGAAGCGTAAGTTACTTTATGGACTGATTATAAGTATGTATTCTCTTGTGGACCCCTGCTACGGGCGCACAAATATTTTTAAACACAAGATAGTGCCAAGGAATATATCCCCTATTTCGGCAACCTTCCAGGAGATTGCCAAAGCACTTACAGGAGGAAGGGCGTCGCAACGTAGAGGAGATAGACGAATGGCGATATTCTCAAAGGAACCATCATCTAAGTTTTCACCGATAGGACTTGTAAAAAGGACTGAACGACGAGCTTTTGGGTAGAATATAAGCCTGAAGACTTAAACTCTCTCCCTTACATAGACGGTTTTCTTAATTCACTATCAGACAAAGCCTTATCTTTCACCATAATAGATATGGCGTCGGGATACTGGAAGTGTGTGAGGGGAGCGGTCCGGAAAAGAAAGGCTATTGCAACGGTGACGACCGTTGACAGTGTAAAAAGCCTTTTGAAATGCGCAACGGGCTCGGGGCCTTCCAAATGAAAATGGATCCAGTGCTCCCGGCTTTCAATGGCAGCGCTATTTTGTGGCCAAAAGACGCACGAGGCGTATTCATAAAGCAAGGGCCGTTTGTTTATATTAAAAAATTGGTGCTTCAAAACACAGTTTTACTCCTGCAGCGTCATCTACTGATTCATTGAGAAGCTATAGCAGCACTTTTTTTTGTTTCAGAAGTCGTTTGCTTGTCCGTGCATGCAAACAACCATGTCCTCGACCATCGTTGATCCCGCCAGCTGTGAAGTGCGTTCTGTCATACGATTCTTGTATTTAGAGGGATTGTAGGCTGCTAAAATTCACCGGGAGTTATGCCTATTTTATGGACCTACAGTTATGAGTGAAGGAAAGGTTAAACAATAGTGCCTTGATTTAAAAAATGGACGAACAAATGTCCATAACGAAAAGCGAAGTGGCTGGCCCAGTATTCTGACCGATGAAATTGTCTCGCAAGAGGAACAAAAACTGCGATGTGATCGTCGATTGGCGATTAATGGCCTGGCTGAACAATTTCCTCAACTTGGACGCACTACTGCCTACAAAATTGTCGCGGAAAACCTCGGATACCAGAGATTGTGTGCAAGGTGGGTACCAAAAAAGCTCACCGACCACCACAAAGAGCAAAAAAATTCCAGTGAACGAAAGTTTTTGGGCTCCCCACCCACACCGCACAGTCCTGACCTTGCACCTAGAATCTACTTCCTCTTCTTGCACTTGAAACAGTGGCTCGGGGGACAACGTTTCGAAACCGAAGAGGAATTCAAGAACGGCGTTGTCAACTGGTTCAACTCTCAGGCGGCGGGCTTCTATGCAGAGGGGTTAAAGAAGCTGGTGCAACGGTACGAAAAATGCTTAGAAGGGAACGGCAATAATGTAAAGAAACGAAGTAGGTTTGTAGCTAACCAAAAGTGCCAATAAAATGTTTTTCATAAGAGTATATTTTTTTCTGTGACCACACAGGAAGGGAACGGGGGCGAGTGGGGAACAAGGAGTCCGGATGGGCAGTGTTAGGAAGACGTGTAAGGCAGGGTTGCCCATTATCGCCGTTGCTGTTCAACCTGTATATAGAGGAAATGAATAAGGAGGCATGGAAAGAACTGGAGGTAGGAATTAAAGTGGGCGGGGAATTCGCAAAGTCATTAGGTAATCTACCGGTTAAGGTAGGTTGTGGATGGACATAATTACTAATTAAATAGTTTGTGACCCCTGGCAAAACACAACATCCTACTCTACATCAGGTCCCTCTTCAGCTCTGATTACTTTCTTCCTCCCTTCATCCCGTCCAATATCCCTATTCTGTTGCTTCGCTTTTCTCGTTTGCCAAACATTGCCCTCAATTACAGTCTTCAACATCCCGCTGCCTGTCAATACCACCCTTCATCCATTTTCCTGCCTCCATAGGGTTTCTCCCAACAAACCCCTCTCTTCGCCCGCCATACCAAGTACTTCCTCATTTGTTTTCTTCTCTGTCAATTTCACCTACTCAATTCTTCTCCACACCAACATTTCAAAAGCCTCCAGTCTACGTCTATCCTCCTGCTTCAATGACCACGTTTCCGCGTCGCTCCATATCAGACTTTTTACGAGTCTTGTCATAGTATGCTTACCCAAAGTCCCTGACATCAACTCTCCTTGTGAAAGCCTCTTTGGCTAGAGCAATTCTTCTCCTTACGTCCTTACTACTTATCCAATACCTTACGCACTGAATTTCTAATTCACTAAGTAATGCTTGCAACCCCTAGACTAACTGACAAACTAAAGCTTGGTAATCAACAAACCTAACTGACTTGAACCTAAGGAGAGAGCTACGAGTCGCAAAGGGAGGGAGGGAGAGGAGGGGAGGGTGGCGCAAAGAAATCGGAGTCAGTGAAGAGGGAGGGGGGCCGAGTTTAGTCTGGTGAACGAGAGGGTGGGAGCTGTGGGGGTAGGATGAGTGAGATATGCCCCTTCAGTACCAGTTGAAATAGTTCCTCAGAAAGGCGGTGGTGCAATTCATTGAACGGTGGCAGTCGCTGTGTGAGCGGAGAAGATATTCCCACAATTTGTGTAAAAATTATTGAGCAAGGTTTAGACTCGTGAAGGGGAAATGGGTCAAATATCGTATTGGGAAACAATGAGGAATATCGTGCCACGCACCGTGTCTGCGAAAAATCAAGTGAAAAATTAAACATTATGTAGAATAGCCGATCCTTTTTCACTCCCTTAATGGAAGGAAGGTACGGTTTGCAGTAAATATATGATTATATGTTGCATATCCATGAAAGAGTGGAATTTGGCCTTCTTACTTGTCAAATTTTAGCTTGCACTTTATTGTATAAATGTTTACTACATTCTAAAGTGCAATTGTTTGCTAGTAGATAGATAGTTGATGTATTTGTATGCGTATAAGTTGAAAGGGTTTTTGCATGAATATATACGCCACTTTGGGTATAGGTTTGCATGGATGTGTTGATTTTGCCAGTGGTTTACGTCTCTTTTGCGGGTGGTGGCCTAACACCCACCACCACACGCCCTTGCGGCGGCTTGCGGGGTATTGTGTAGATGTAGATGAAAAATAGGGAGGAAAGGCAGCGAAAGATAAGGGAAAAGTTGCGGAGGGCAGTAGCGTAGAAAAGAGAAGTTGGAGTAAATGAAAAAAGCCGAGACAACGCTTAAGGAAGTATGCGATTGAAAGCGCAACTTGATTTGAAAATTTTGCATTTTCGAATTTATGTAAATTAAAATGAAGCATTAAATAAAACAATAATGTCTACTGAATAGAAAAAGGAATCATACACCATACCCTACACTCTTGGGTAATTCAAATAAATCTTGTTCTGCTTCACAGTGCCTACTTTACAGCTGCATACTCAATATTTGATACAATACACAAAACTCTGGCCTTAGACTTTAAACGAAAATTACGAAATTTTAAAGGATTTTTCAATGCAACAAGTTTAGGTGAAAGACCAAAGTTGCCAAACATTGCTTAGGTAATGGGTACTAACGCGAATTTTTTGGCCTTCTTCTTCTCCCAATTTTTCCAACTATGTAATCTTTGCTTAAAGTTGAGGTATACCTGTTTTTTTGCATAAAATATGAATCCGACTTTGATATTTAATCATGGGTTTTGTCATTTTTGTGTTTTGTAGCTCAGTAGGGTAAATTAATTCCCTTGTAGTGTCATTGGGAACGTCAAATGTACACACTATGGCCTCAGAAATAGCTTCTTTTCTGGAAAAAATATTCAATGAATCCCTCTAGTATTGGGCAGTACCAAAAGCCTGGGAAATAGCCAGCATCACTTTTATGCTTGAAAAGTCGAGAGAGAAGATCCAAGTAATTACCAAACCATCTCTCTCACATCCATCTCATGCAACATATTGGAGCACATAATTGTGACATCAATCATGAAATATCTCCATTCTTAGAATTTACATACAAAATATCAACACTGTTTCCGAAAGGGTAGAATTTTCGAGACCCAAATGACGCTTTTTGTTCATGATATTTTTGTCTCGGGAGAAAATATAATTCAGGGCGAGGCTATATTTCTCGATTTTAAAAAGATATTCTACAAAGTCCCTCATAAAAAGTTGCTCCAAAAGTTAGGAAGCTACGGGATGGATAAATGTTCAGTAGATTGGATTAAAAACTTTATAACATGCCGCGGGCTCTGGGTCGTAATAGACGGGGTATCCTCGGACACAGTAATTGTGACAACGTGTGTCCCACAAGGAAGTGGTATCGGTCTGCTATTGTTCCTTTTATGCATTAATAACATCGGGTCTCAGATTTCTAATAACTTTGCCTATTTACTGACGATGCCGCGCTACATAAGTAAATATCTAGTCATGAAGGTAGCGTATTATTAGCTAAATGCAATTCTAAAGCGGTGGCAGAAATGGGAGCTAGAATTAAATTTGAATAAATTTGTTTCGATAAATTTTTGGGGAAAAGTATTTCACCATAAAACACTAAAATTATACAGGGACCCAACATTATACATTTGTAATCGATGAAATACTTGGGTGTTACAATAACGACGGATATGTCATTGGGAAAAAAAACATTCGTTAAATTGGCGGAATGACTAATAAAAAGTTAGGATTCATGCAAAAAATACTTGGGAATAGTAATGATAGGGTCGAGGAGCTTTGTTGTTTCAGTTTAGTTAGGCCCCACCTTGAGTATGCTGCAATTGTATGGGATCCTCATGCGGGACGCTCAATTTTAGAACTAGATCGAGTGCATCGTAGAACATCTAGATTTGTGAAACGTTGATATGAAAAAGGTAGCAGTGTAACGACACTAGTGGGAGAATTAGAAGGGTAGCCACCAGTTGACGGTAGGCTTAAATACAGGTTTAATTTACTCTTTTAGTTTGAGGCGGATTACTTCTCTGGGGATGTTAAGGTCATATTAAAAGCCCCCAATTACTATGGTAGATAATATCACCACCGTAAAATCAGGGAGATCAATCGTATAGATTTGGACGGATGGATTTAAAATGCCGTTTCCCCTCGAACCATTAGGAATCATAATAGGCATGGCAGCAATTGCGTAAGGGATAATTAGCATTGGTAGTGTATATATCTTGTCGATATCGTATATGTTTCTTCCTGCTTGTTTTTCTTTTTATTTAATGAACCCACCTTTTTAACAGTTCTACAGCATTATTTGAATTCGTATCCTGTTATGAAATATTGTTGCATGTAAGTACTTTATGTCGTGTGATTAAGGCTGTTGTGTGCATGAACAAACCGATATTTGTGTAGAGGTAATATGGTTTGGTTTTGCATCTGGTTTTATTCTAGCTTACGGGTGGTGGCCTAACACTCCACGCCACACACACTTGCGGCGGCTTGCGGTGTATTATGTAGGTATAGATAGATATATAAATCACCCCACAATTGGCGATTATCAGATTAACCAAATGATTATGAAGTCGTAGAAACCATTTATTTATGCGCATTGATTACATACACAAAGACAAAAATCCGCAAGTTTTTTTTCTTTATAGAGTTTTACTAAATTGGCTGTGGAATTCCGACGACTGCTTCATCTCCCTTTGACGACCTTCCTGCCTTTTGCTCCAGGCTAACTACCATTGTATAAAGAAAGCAATGGATTTGCTAGCCTACCATTTACATTGTATAATTCAGGTTGTCACAATAACTCACCTGCTCATCCGATTTCGTCTTTTTAAGCTGTTTGTCGCTCACCATTATTCATGATTTTACAAAATCAGACTTACTTCTCATCACTATACAGCCCGTGATCAAATCTTGACTTGACCATGGGATGTTACAACGTTCTCTTTCCCATTTTCCAATTTTAACTCCGAATAATGGTCACCTAGGTGACCGAAATATCGGTCAAGAATTCTTAAAAATCAATATTAGCTATAGCATTGACACCTAACGATTTTACTGCCAATAGTTTACTTACTCTAAATTTTATTGTACAGTTTTTTAGTATTACAAAAAGCACAAAATTTTTGGAAAGCTTTGTATTTGCAAGAGCCATACTCCAAGAAAGTAAAAACACACTGCCAATTCCTAGAAAGGGTAAATTTTCTCTTATTTCTCAAGCATAAGTAGACTACAGCTTTTACACGCTCAGATTAAACTTGACTCTGTTTATATAATTCTTTCAACTTATGTAACGTCAATTAATGGAAAAGCTTTCGACGAGCTTCACTCAATGAAAAAATGTTGAGATTGCAAAAATTTTCAATTTACAAATTGTTGCATATTTTTAAACTTAAGCTTTCAAATTCTATTTTCCTGTCATCTTCAATTGGCATCATCCATCAAAAAAACATGAATTCAACCCTGGGTTAAAATAACTATATACATTCAGAGCCGCAAGTTTCAGCACCGAGGTCTCGTAAATAATTGCACTCCAACATACAATGGTTGCTTGGATTATGAGTATAAAATTCAAGAAATAGATAAATATAGATGCAAGAATCAGCAGACTCAGTCATTCCTTCCAACTGACAATATTGGATAATAATTGCAGGGTTAGAGATAGCAAAAATCTCACTTACCACCCACAGCGTCCAGGGAATAATTAGTTATTCCAAAATGCATGCACTTTCACTGAAATCGTGTCAAATCCCTTCCCGTATGACCGCATGGAATTATCATTCCATAAATGTAGTGCTCGTTGCAGTATTGCTAGATCTGCTTTGTTGTTTTAAAGCTTTTCCTTCTATCCTTCGTCGGTCTCTGTGCAAGGGGGACGCCTCCGCTGATTGCGGAGGTGTGTCACATTGTGTATTCGGAGGCGGAGACCATCACTTGCATGCCCATATAATAGCATAATTTCTCACTTTTCAATCCTGCATGGCTTGTCTTGCCATGGTGAGGGACTGTCGTATAAATGGCTGGTGTTCATTTTTATTCCCATTCCTCGCATGACAAATATAAAGTTTATCAGGTGATTTAACTCACCCCATGAATTATGTCCTCTTCCAGCATGTACACAAAGTTACAGATTATTTCATAGATTTCTACTGAATATATTTCCCTTTTCCCATCCTATTCCATATTCTCACTTATCGCTGACCCTTCTCAACTGGTTCTTGCACCTGCAGTGTGGGTTTCTCGGAAACCCCCACTATTGGTTAATTCTCCCAAAGAGTACCCCCCAGCATACCAGACAATGCATGGTGATGTAGTGCGGGTTTCTCGAAAACCAAGACAAGACCATTTCCGCTACCCAATTCCTTTGTTGCTACAATACAGCTACTACGTGGCAACTTTGGAGTCATCCCTCCCCCGATGCTTTATAAAGCGAGACAATCCTGGAGCAGGGACCCCATTCCTCACATGATACCCTGTCTCTGAATCCGTCGGTCGAGCCTACGACCACACCAGAGACGCCCAGCCTTACCCTGCACCTTTCCCCGCGTCCCGTGTCACCTCTGTGTCCGTCGGTCGAGCCTACGACCACACCAGAGACGCCCAGCCTTGCCCCGCTCGCTCGTCCCTACTCCCCGGTGTCTGAACCCCATATCTTGAAAAGGGTTAAATAAAGACTCATAAACAGAATACGACTCTCTTATTCTGTGCTACGCTCCCACCAATGATGTCGCGGCCGCCAACCACGCGACATTATTCTGGTGTCAGGTGTGGGGTAGCACAGAAATTTTGAGTCTCGAGCGCGTAACGTAAGTCTCAATCTTAGGTGGTTCATAAATATTCTGATATAATTTTTCAATTTATTATGAGAAAGCTGGAATCTAATCTACCGATAATTTTGTTTTTTACCTTTGTGTGTGTAGTTTGAACCTAATGCTCTGGCGAAACTAGTTTGACCCTTATTCATTTTCATATTTCGGTGTCGCGTGCTACTGTTTACCGTCATGGCTTGGCCTAGTTATTCCCCGTTAAACCCTTTATCTCCTCATTTTGAGTCACCTTCCCTAAGGGGTTCCACTAACCTCGATGATTTCGATCCTTTTGTGCTCAACTCAAATGAGCCTGCCACCTCAGCCCCTCCTCCAGGGAATAATCCATTCACAAGCAACACTTTGGGGAACCATGTCTATTTCATTCCAAATTTTAGCGGTGACGATGATGAGACGGTCGGGAAATTTTTAGAATGCTTAAAAATTACGAGCCACCTTAGCTCTTGGAATGAAACTGAAACTATTTGCGTAGCCCGTTTACGCCTGCATGGCCGGTGGCAGAATATGCTTTGGCCTGAACCCCACAGCTTGAAAAGGGTTAAATAAAGACTCCTAAACCGAATACGACTCTCTCATACTGTGCTACGCTCCCACCAATGATGTTGCAGCCGCCAACCAAGCGACACGCCCTCTGCCACACACTTTTTTGGTAGATCGCCGGGTATTATGTCAAAGTAGAAAGTAATGAAGGATAAGAATAACGGATCTTAAAATATTAAATAGCATGACCAACGTATGTAGATAAGGAGGGTTAAGTGGAAATATTATTTTCCTTATTTCATATTGTAACCGCGCGATCAGGGGTGGTTTATTTACAACATTCGGCCACTATCATTCCCGTGTCTGCAAGTCCTGCATAAGACAACATGATGTTCCCTATTAAAGAGAAAGAGTATAACGGGCAAAATTGAATTTGGCAAGGAAAAAGGTCGGCAGGCGTAGCGTGGTGAAGAGGCGTGGTGGCGTGGATTAAGAAGACGGGATGAGAAGGGATGGCGAGTTGTCGGAGCGCGGCGCCTTGTGGGAAGGGGAAGCGAGGGAAGAGAGCTGGCCTCTTCCCCTTGCGGTTCTCTCCAGATTACGGGCCTGGGGTACGGTGCGGCAGAAGGGGCGACGAGGGAGAGTACCACTGCCACTTCCAGGGAGTGGGCCCTGGAGAGGCAGGCGGCTGAGGTTAGAGGGAGGGAGGAGAGGGCGCGAGCGGGTTGCGGGTCGCTTCTGTATGGGCAGTGATATGAAGGCCTGTGGATTGAACTGTTCCTTCTCCATTAAACCTCTCTCTCTCCTAACCCGCTGTTACTTTGAACGCTGCTCAGGGACAAACGCGAGCGTCCATAAATGGAGCCGAACCCTATCTTCCTCCGTCCACCTCGCGGGATTGCGGTGAAGCAACAGAAAGGTTGCGTTCCCAGGGGGGGGGGGTGGAACTGGGTTGCACGGTGTTGTACGGCGTCCTCACGTGTGCTCTAGAGGAGCTAGGAAAAAGAAGAGGAATACTATGAAAAGACTTGGTGGCAGAAAGATCTCAGTTCATGAATTGAATTTACTCCGAACACCTAAACAACCCATCGCTCTACAGGACGGCATTCATTTAGGAATTAATACATTGAATTTTCTTTAAATGGTTGTTGAGTTGGGTCCCAGAGTGTAAGGTGGGTGAATATAGGCAAAACATTAAAATATGTCAGAGTCGTTTATTGACCGTACGATGGCTAAAAGTCATAAATTTGATTTTTTTTGGTTTCGTGTATCCTCTGTGATCCTTTCTTGAAAACCCACCAAATGGCTAAAAACATTAATTTAAATATAGCTTTAGACAATTGGCCCATTAAAACATAGGGAACAAACTCAAAGATAGCGGGGAAGGTAGAAGGGAAATTATGCCATTCGCAAAAAAGTTTCCCTACCCAATCTTTCCCAAGATATGAAACGAGAACCTTCGGCTGTCCGTCTCCAATCATTGAGTTATCGAGAAAACGTTGCTATCATCGAAATTCACGGATGGTTTATACGTACAATCAAGTGCCCCGTTTCCCCCAACAGATGGCGCTCGGGACCTGTTTCACCCTGCACCAGCTAAATACACAATGACAGGGAAAGTGGTCAAACACAGTCATTTGAAGAAGGTACAGGGCGTTCCAACCACATATTCAAACATGAAAACTCTGCTCATGGCGAACACATATTCGCATTGATACAGCACATATAAAGATTCACATGGATACAAATATAAGGAAAGGGGATATGGGCACATGTAAAACACGAACACAGGAATGGTGGGTAAGGCGGAATCGAGCAAATCACAAGCGTGAAAACGTTTCCTTGAACGGGAATCGAACCATGGATCTTCGAGTTAACTGGACCGACGCTCAAACCATTGAGCTATCCGGGAAATTATACTAAAAGCTGCTTGACCCACCAAATGACCACATTACAACGAAAAATCACCGTCGAGGAACGTCCGCCGAACGCAGGGAGCAAGCAGGTACGAGGCGTGGCCCTCTGGCTCGACATATGAAACTCGTCTGCCCGCAATAAGATTGGATCGGCCCGGCTCGATTGTTTCCTCAAAAATCTTGACCAGAAAGGGTATTTCTCGTAATTGCAGTTTATTCCGCTCACGGCGCTTGCCATCGCCTGTTCCCCCTCTCTCCCCCCCTCACTGGTGAATTTATGTTCTTTTGCGCGGGCGGTGAGTTCAGTGTGCGGGGGCTGACAGAAGCGGAGGGGCGGGATCCACGAGTGGGGTGCGTGTGTGGCGCTAGTGGAAGGCGGTGATGAAGACAAAGGAGGAGGCGCCCCGATGTAGAGAGAGGGAGAGAGAAGTGCGTGGCCGATCGCAGCGCTCTCTCCTCAGGGTGGCAGACCCTTGGACTATGGCGGCGGCGACCGAGGTTGGCCGAGGGGCCCTCCGAAGTCAAGAGAGGGCGTCGAGCGGGGAGAGAGGACAGACCGCAGCAAGAGGGACGATTAAGGGGATTTAGGGTAAACGGTAATGGGATACGGAGATAAAAATCTGAAAGCCGCGAGAAAATAAATAGGCGTGCGAGTTTTTATACAGCCGTGGGCACAATTCCGTACAACTGCGTGCGAAAGTGCTTTCCGAGCGCAGTTGATGTGATCACATGCAAGAGCATTCGCTTTCTTTCTAACCTTATTAGTTTTCAATTGGCTTTTTGCATAATTAGTTTCAGAGTGGAAGGCTGATTGATTACTCCGCGATAGTTTGTGGAAAAAGAGTTGACAATCAGGAGAGCATATAGCGATTACCTAGAGCAACTTAAGCTTCCACGGACAAAATATTCGTGAAAAAGCCATATCGATGAATAAAGCACGAGTCCCTCTACCTTTTCGTTGCATTTGAATAACGATACGGAGGCTGTAATAAAAAGGAGTTACGCACCCATAGTTTAATAAACATTCGGTCGACGACGTGAAGATTATAAGTGACCCCATTCCGGATTTATTTCCCGTTTAATATTTATGCATTCATATTAATTTTCAACCTCACAATTCTCTTCCTTTTTTCTTAAATTATTTTTTAATATTGTTCACTTTTGATTGCATAAGTCAACGTTCTTCAGGATTTTATTGGCATTACAGCGTTGTCCCGCTTCAGAGTGCCACATCGCGTTGGATGTGGAGAAAACCTATCACATCGACAGTGCTTGCCGAGAGAAATTCTCAAGATTGGGACAAAATCGAAATATGATAAATAAATCTTTTCCCTTTCGTCCCAGAACAATGAAATAACGGGATCGTTTAGTGCCTGAATTCATTATTTCAGTACGCAAATACGACTGCCCTCGATTGCAAACTCTAAAGCAATACCTGGCAATATTGATTAAAGGATCGATGCATGATCAACATCATCCATAAGACGCAAATAGCACATATGATCTAGGTATTATATTAGTTGCTTTCAACTCTGTTGAAATGTCCGTGTATTTTCTACATCAAAAACTTCCGTTTCTTATGCGACCGGCGTGTTATTAAGCACCCTAAAATTAAATATGCTGATGACAAGGCACATTATAAAATTTCTGAGATGATATTATCAATAAACAAAAGCTTCCATAGCTGGGAACATTAAGTCAGTTTATGAATTAAATCTACATCTGCTAGTAACTGAAAAAATAAACAAATATAGTGAAATTAGCTTAAAGTTCACATTAGTGTACATTAAGTATTAGATAATATTGTAATTGAGCAACATAATCCTAAGTAAGACATGTACGTACGTGTGTGTGTCACGCCTCGTCTGGGCAAGCGTCAGTCGAGTGCCATCATTTGACTTATTTCATTCGCACGAGGACTTTTCGTCACGCAGGAAATGTCCATCAATTAAATGTAAACCTCTTCAGTCGCGTGAAGAGTGCATTTCTTTACGATAGTTTCCCTCGATACCGCCATTTGACCTTGACCTAGATTGTTTTCGCCATCCCTCTAATTCCTCCCTATCCACTCACAGCCCCCCTTTCCTCACCCAATCCTACCAACCCTCCCTCGCACAGCCGCATTAACGAGATAGCTGTCTCACGTCACTTCCTCTGCGCAATCTTCATTGCATGCGCATTCTCCACCTACACGCCGTTATTTTTTCTCCTTCTTCCTACAGCACGGGTCTTTTCTCATTTTTCCACTTGCCATTTCCCCCTGAACTTATGCTCTTTTTGTTTCAACAATTCAGGATAAAAAACCTCGCAAGCCCGAAGATAACCTAGAGCGTTTCATTTTAAAACACCGTTTTTCTTTTGAAAATTGTGCTCCCGTGAATATGGTACGTCTTAAATTGATGACATTGAATTTTGAATCCCTTTCCACTCACATGACAGTTAAATAACAAAGTAATGTATTCAGCGTCATTTAAAATTTAATTAGATCCAAAGGAAAAAAAATACAATACATCCTTTAATCTTCATTTTTATTTTTAATAAATAGATTTTGAAACGATTAAACACATTGAGTTTCATATCTGTTTCACCTTCCACATCGACTGGCTATTAATGCAAATGACTTTTCTAAATATTTAACACATTGAAGCATTTGTTCCTGTTAAATGCTATCAATGACCTATACAACTGGAGTATGGTCAGTTATAAGAATATTAATCTATAACATTTTATCGGCTAAAAAATTGTAATTATTCTAGGATGAACCTTTTTTCAATCATTTCTCTCAATGATCTCATTACTATATCAAAAACCCTTACCAGATATCACTGAAGCATATGGCGTAAGAATACAATAAGTTACTTAAATCAGACCAAAGGAGGAAGAAAGAAGCTTCGGAAGTAGAAAAGCATCGAAGTTCCATTGAAAAAAGGCATTTAACTGAGTAGTTTCATGCCCATCTTTGTGGAAGTAATGTATACTCGTATTCAATGAAATCGCAAGGTACATTTCCTCACGACTTATTTGAATAAATGCGACCGGTTTCAACTTAGCAAGAAAAATCTAGAAGATGCCTTATCAACGTAAAACGGTTTCATTTATATAATAATATTTTGGAAAAGTTGCTTTTTTGTTTTCTCTTTGAAACAACATTGAGATTTGGATCCGCATCGTGACAACGACATCAGGGATCTACAAAGATCTTGATCCAGGAGTATTCGAACTATTCTTTTTTTTCTCCGCGATCATTGCCAACTTGCCAATTAAAAATATCTTTCTTCATTTTTTGCGTCCAATGTTTTAGGATTGCTGCTATTTCGTACACATTATTTTTCAAATATTCATGATTCAAACCGACGAGGTAGATTGATTATGACACATGATAATATGTGGATAAGCTTTTCATTGGCAAAATTATTTTCTCTGAACTGATATCAAATTTAAAGGTGTGTTCATTAAATGAATTATTTTTGCCTGAAGGTTTTTTTATGTTTGTTGAATCGATAGATAGTTGTTGCATTGAACTTTGACAGAAATTAAATATTAAAAATTAACTTTTAAGTTCTGTGAAACTGAACAAATACTTTTATAACGATTAAGATGCAATGCATATAGTATAATTAACTAGTACAAAAACTATAGTTGAAAAAGTAGTTTTAAACTGTTTGAGTATATTAGGCACAGACTTAACTTCAGTTCTGCCAGAGTGAAGTATTATCAAGTGCCTACTTTTCTTGATATGAACAAGGTCCGTCTCAAAAATAGTATGACACACGAAAAAAGGAAACTCGCGCAGGGTTCGGTCAGGAGCTTCTCGACCATGTAAGTGAGGATCCATAATTTTTATACAATGCTCCACCAGACTTATTTCTCTTCTCTCGCCACAAATCTGGGGTGAAAGGTGGTCACCATGGTTCGGTGGAAGCGTTACAACAGGCCGTGACGAGGGAGCTTAGCAGTATTCCGGGCGTCGCCTTCCAGAAGGCGCACGAAGGGCGACTGGCAGCGGAGCGTGGACGCACAAGTGTGCTACTTCGAAGACTTTTGAGTGAATACATCAACTATGCTAATAAATATTTTTGGTCGACTCAGTCCTTCTACTTTTCGGACGTACCTATTTTTAATGGCGTTAGATCCCACGTGAGCAGTAATTTTCAATTATTTACGGAGGACACGGTGATTTACAGAGACATAAGGACACTATACATTGCGATTTACACTCTAGGGTTTTTAACGAGATATCCAAGTGTGGTAGTAGAATGAATCATAAATTGTATAGCACTGAAGATTTAGGATAAGATAAAAGAAAAACAAAACGTAAGTTTTTAAAATATTGGACGGAACTCAGCAGCTAAGAGCATAGTAAAAAAATTGGGTGTTTTAAATGAAGTCAATCCTTTCCTGGGGTACGCATAATAGAAGAATATGTGGCTCAGGCGTAAAAAAATATTACATTTCGTTAAACGTGTTGCGTGACTTGATAATGGAAAGATTAAATAGAGGTTTTACTCCGCTTTAGTTAGGCCACATTTGGCATACACGTCACGTATTTAGAATCAATGGGAGAAAACGTTAACACAGGAGCAAAACAAGTCCTTGAGAAAATTTGTTGATTTGTTAACATATCCCTGTGAATAGAAAGTAGTCGTGACGTTCGTGTTGGAGGAATTGAGGTTTGGGGTCCCTTGCACTCACATGTTGCCCCAAAACCTCTCACCATTCGCTCTTGCTACGGCCTTCGGGGTATATTGCAGATGCAAATACAACTAAGACGTTGCATTTTTGCTTCATTGATTGAATCAGCGTTCTGCCGATTGATTTAAACCAAAAAATGGTTGGCAGAAAGTATTACTTGGCTTTAGCTTCCCCAAAACAATTTAAAATTCTTCTCGTATATGATGATACCGATGGCAAATTGATTCAATGTGAGCAGTGACAGGCAGGGTTTAAGAGGGGCTCATTCCATAACTAATAGTACCCTTCAATGCATTCATGGAGGTATGGGACAAAGGAAAAGTACTATTATTAGAAAGAGAAGTATATGATTAATTGATATGATTGGTTAGATGTACACAAGATTAGACCGAGGTCATAGCCTAGGTGTCCATATGGTATAACATCATCAGGTGACACATGACCTGACGATGTTATACCCTATCGAAATCTAGGTCGCAAATAAAAAATGTTTTTGTGGAAAAGCCAAGTTGTTTATTTTCAGTTTCAATATCAAGATTTTCCTCCAATAGACGCCAGAAACTGTTTTATTCACTTCATTGTCATTTACCGGAATTTCAGTGATAAGTAACGTAAAAATAAATTACCTGGTAAGTTCTCATGCGCACTATTCTAGGTACCCGAGGGATTGTTAAAATGTAAATAAAAATGACTTAAAATGCATGAATAAGGAAATTGTGCAACCTCATAGTAACTATTTTTTATACACTTTCGTACACGGTCGCGAAGACATGTAGGATACCTTTACTCTAAGAAAAGTCGGAGCTCAAACCTAGGAAACGGTATATACGACTGCCTTTGCGTCATTTGCGCAAGAGGTAATAGTCCAAATGGTAGAGCATGGAGACGGGAGCGGAAAGAGAGAGAGAGAGCGAAACCCTTTATGCGGGGCTCGCATATTCAAGTGTTGAGGGAGCAGTTACGGAATCCCCGAGAGAATGGGAAGCCAGGGAGCCGGGACTGCTGAAATTCGCAAAAGAGTGGAGCGAAGCGTTTGAAGTCGAGGTGACACATCAATGCGTGCGGGAGGCCGTGGGCCTGGGGAAACGGTTGGTGAAAGAGGGCGGGGGGAGGCAGGAGGGAGGTTTGACGAGAGAAGGCCGGGGAGGAGGGAGGGCGGGGTTGGTGCGGCGCCGCATTTGGTCAGTCGGCCGAAGACAACGGACCTTCGCTCCACTTGGGACGATCTGAATCGAGGCCGGCGGGCGAAGGAGAGTGGAGGGCCGCAAGGGAGGAGGAGTGCGGCCATTGATCCGCCCACGCCTTCGTAGATTAAGGAATCCAAATGATTTGGACACTAAAAGAATACTTGTACAAAAGATCAATTTTAGCGCCACTGATCACCTGCACTTCTCCTACCTTGATAAATCCGTATATCTAAGTAGATAACGAAACGTAGTTTCCCGTCAAGAGTGAAAAGTTTATTTGTTATATTGTTATTATTATGTAATCTACCGGTTAAGGTAGGTTTTTTTGGATGGACACAGCTACTAAATAAATATTTTGTGACTCCAAACACAAACACAAAAACCAGCATCCTATTCCACATCAGGTCCCTCTTCATCTCTGACTACTTCCTTCCTCCCTTTATCCCGTCAAACATCCCCATCCTGCTCCCTCCCTTTCCTCGTTTGCCTAACATTATCCCCTCTATTACAGTCTTCAACATCCCACTGCCGGTTAATACCTCCTTCATCCCCTTTTTCTGCCTCCATAGGATTTCTTCAAACAAACCTCTCTCTTCGCCCGCCGTACCAAGTACTTCCACATTTGTTTTCTTCTTTGTCAATTTCACCTTCTCAATTCTTCTCCAAATCCACATTTCAAAGGTCTCCAGTCTACGTCTATCCTCCTGCTCCAATGACCACGTTTCCGCGCCTTCCACTCCATATCAAAGTTTTTACGAGTCTTTTCTTAATATCCTTACTCAACGTCCCTCTCATCAACTCCCTCATCATTGTGAAAGCCAATTTGCCTAGCGCAATTCTCCTCCTTACGTCCCTACTACTTTGACCCTCTTGACCCAAAACACTTCCGAGATACGTAAACTGTTCTACCTGCTCCAGTTTTTGCCCTCCTATTTTAATGCTTAGCTTAGCTTTTTTCTCTCTAGAAAATCGCATAACCTTTGTTTTATTAATATTGATTCTCATCCCATACCTGTCGCACTGAATTTCCAATTCACTGAGCAATGCTTGCAGCCCATTGGCTGACTGACAAACTAAAGCTTGGTCATCAGCAAACCTAACTGATTTTACGAATTCCCCGCCCACTTTCATTCCTACGTCGAGTTCTTCCCATGCCTCTTTGATCATTTCCTCTGCATACAGGTTGAACAGCAACGGTGATAATGGGCAACCCTGCCTTACACCCCTTCCTAACACTGCCCATCCTGACTCCCCGTTTCCCACTCGTACCTGAGCAGTCTGAGACAAGTACAGGTTGCGGATTAGCCTCCTTTCCCTCCAATCTATTCCTATTTTCTGCAATATACTCATTAGCTTTTCCCAATTCACTCTATCAAACGCTTTTTCGAAATCTATGAAACAGGCAAATACCTCCTGGTTGTATTCTATATTCCTTTTGATTAATAATCTCATTACTGCAATGGCATCACGCGTACCTCTCCCCTTCCTAAATCCAAACTGGTCATCCCCAAAGTAATCATTTGCCCCACTCTCTATCCTTTTGTCAGTGATTCCTAGATCAACTTTAGCTGCGTGGGATATCAAACTTATTATTCCTTGGCCCTCACATGACGTAGCCTTTACCTTTTTCGCAATAGGAAGCTACACTGGTCTCACAAAGTCTTCCGACCAGATTCCTTCCTCATAGATACTACGAATCAGCCCATAAGTTATTTGTTTACATTTAAATAATGTTTCCCTTTTCTTTGGGGAATTTCATGGGTGGAGTAATGTGTAACTTAACTCAAACCTTGGATTTTAGAACATTTCGGCCCGTCAGCAGGTAAATCGTTCAGAGTAATATCTCTACGGTCACCACCTTTTCTGTAGTTAAATTGAGAGTGAGAAGCCTTTCGGGAAGCAATGCTAAGAATTGTAAAGATTGCAAAGCATTTCGGAATTAAGGTACGAAGAGTAAAAGGCCTGTAGGTACAAAACAGCTCAAGTTCTAATGATCTCCATGCTTACTGTTGCATGCTGCGTTACATGGAGATATGACGACAAAGGAGGAACCTACGCGAGGAAGAGGTTTGGAATTTGACGCCCTGGGCATCTCTGAATGAAGAACCAATGGAACAGCCAACAAGTAAATGGATCGCCGTCAGCGATTGATAAAACGGAAAAGGCTTAGCAAATGATTTGGGAAAATGAGACAGGAGGAAGAATTCAGAATGGCAGAGGAGGAAAATGTCTTATTGAGTACTACCATAAAAGAAGGTAAGGGATTGGAAATAGCGAGAGAGGGTAGGGTCGTACGATGTACATGAAGGTGAATACAAGAGAAAAATTGCGGAATTATACTGATATCATTTTAAGAGCAAGACAAGCAGCCTATCAGTAAGTAAAATGTGCTTGTAGGTATTAAATAGAAATAATGAATCAGTGCAGTCAACCATTCCCAAATCGAAAGATAAATGGACAGTTTTTTATACGATGTTTATGGATGTCTAGAGTTAACGGAAATATTTGGAAATAGACTAACAAGTACAACAGGCTGTAATTTCATTCAAGACTGCTGAAATAAATAAGGTAGTGAAAAAGTTAAACGAAAAAGGATTTTTAGCCTTGATGCACATGGAATTATTGTGTTAGGTAGCTAGAGACCGAGCATGTTACCGAAAAACTCTTGAATACAGGAGAAAAAACACACGCAAATGAAAAACAGTGATGAAATAAACAGTTAAATGCGGAGCAAGATAAAAAAGAAAAACAACATCATCCAATCTATTTCACTGCAAGTAAGTTATTAACTCGTTGACGTCGCGATAATACGAATACAACAATATCACGAAAATCTTAAATCGCTGCTCTGACGCTAAATTCGTCCCAATAACATTGAACATGAAATGAATAATTTTCAAAATACTTAACAAAGTACTTTTCTTCGTCCTCTGTTTGCAAAACTGAAACCCTGGAGCCAACCTGCACACTTTCTCGAATGAATCCAGAGACAATCGTGGGTGAGGAGGCTCCTGCAGGAATGGCAAGAAGGGGACGCGGTTCGTTGGAATTTTGGGAGGAGGGTTGTGTGTGTGATTGAGTCTCCGTGGGTGGCGAGAGACCTCTGCCCCGACAAAACATTCCTTCGCCCCATCGCGCCTCCACAACGCCAATGCCACCGTGAAGCTCGTCTCTCTGCCAGATGCTGCGCCATTACTTTTAGAAATGCGAGGTGGAGGGAACGATCCTCGGATGCATTAAACACTCACAGGGCCCTGCATTCGAGGGACAGGCGGGGGAAGGCGGTGCTGGGGAGGAGGAGAGACGAGGTGGCAGCTGAAGGCGTGTGTGATGCCTCGGGAAGTATTCGCGAAGAGACGAGTTTGCTGCTCGCGAGTCAAAGGGCTAAACGAAGGAAGCATACGCCAGCATCCCACCGAAATACGATTGTGCGCTTCCGTTCATCCCCCCCCCACCCGCCTGCATTCCCAACTCAATCCTCTCATTATTCTTTCTTCCTTCATTGGCGCCACTTTTGAATCCATCCGCTCACTCAACGCGGTTCAAAGTGAGGCGAATCGGAAACATAGAAAAAGGAATACATGTCGAGTGAGGGTCAAAAATAGCGAAGGAGTTGAAGCATCTCACTCTTTTTTTTAAAAAGGACCCAAGGAGACTTTGCGATAACCGAGGCTTCCCCTATCCGTACTGTCGGCCGCTGCATTTTTAGAAAAGATTTTTAGCATTGATAGCACATTATGAAACAAGCCGAATTGCGTAAAACATGAATGAACATGAGGAAATGACCAGTTGAAAAATAAATCAAATCGCCAGTCTTGGAAAATATTGATTAGACTTGAATCATTTCTGAAACTTGCATCTACACACAAATCCACCTATCAATTCTCTTCCTTAGATACTATTTCTGAAACTTGGTTTTCTTTCTGAATGAAAATTCAAATAATTTATATGGTTTTCCTGGAAATGTATATAAACAAATTTTACTATTAATTATATCATGTGTATTTATACAATCCCGAATCAATGCAAAGTTGGTATAAAAAGTATCGGAAACATTCTTTTCCTGACATGACTGCAGGTCGCAGCGCGCTTGCTTGATTCAGAATCGGCGGTGGTTGATCTGTCCTTCAAGACGCGCCAAGCGCCAATCGTGAGCTTTCGTTCAGGCTAGATCGTTTTATATAGCAGGCCCATGTCGAGTGACTCGATGGAAGTGCAAAGTATAGCAAACGATTGGACAGCGGTACACCATTAAAGTTTGTATTGGGCTGGAGAAATCGGGTACGTAAACGTTAGAGATAATTCGCCAAGTATTCATTGTTGGAAACTTGTCAAAAAAAGCAGTATTTTTACAAGCTCTTCAAAGGTGACCGAAATAGTGCGTAGGACGCACCCCGCTCTGGACGACTGTCGACGTCAAGAACCCACGACAACTAACAACGTGTGGGTGAAGTGTTGAATTCAGGCCATCGGTTAAGTGTGCGCATGATCGCAGGTCGTATTGGCATTGATAAATAGATGGCAGTGCACACTACTAACAGGAAAAATTTGGTGATGCGAAATATCTGCGCTAAACTCGTCCCGAAAGTCTTGACGGACGACCAAGAGCATGGTTTAGTGTCTGCTTGCAAATGCCTTCTGCAACGACATCGCAAAGATTCCTCAACCCCCTTTTAGTCCCGACTTGGCACCAGTAGACTATTTCCTATTCCCGAAAGTTAATCCTCCCTCCTCCATCACCATGAGACCTTTAGTGCCATCAAAAAGGCTTGCACGCCTACCATTAAGGACCTTACGGAATCCACCCACTGAGGAGCCTTTGAGTCGTGGAAAAGCCGCTGGCATAAGTGTGTCGACACTCAAGTGGATTCATTTTGAAAAAATTGAGGCTTTGTAGTAGTATCTGAATTGAATATATTTTTCAGGAACTTCTCTCGATACTTTTTACACAAACCGTTGTGTTATGGATAGACACAAATTTACTAACAGTGTGATGAATTCGCACATTTTCTTGGTAACGGATGTGGACTCAGATCATATTTTGATGCTAATGAAGTTTAAATTCTAGGTTCAAGATGATGAAATAGAGATGACATCTGAGACAATAAAGATTTTACGGGGCAAAGAAGGGAGAAACAAAGTGATTGCAGATAAGATAATGATCGAGGAAAAAGAGACGATTACAATAGAGGAAATATGGGATGTTATCAAAAAGGAATACCAAAAGCCGCAAATAAAAACGCAGGAACAGGTTATTGGAAATGGACCAGGAACACATAGCCTACAAATAAGATGATTAGGAAGATGGACGTGAGGAATAAATATATAGGAATATAAGAAATAACTTGGGCAAAAGACGGCACCAAGAGAAAATAAAATGAAAGGGCAACTAAAATGGATAAGAAAACCTGGTTCAAAACCAAGTTTGAGAATATGGATTATTTACGAAGGATGGGATAAATTGGGGAGCTATATAGAAAGACTAGATTCAACTATCACGAAGTTAAAACGAAAAACCCTTTTACAGTATTGAGATACGGCAGGAAAAATATTAATCTTACAGGGAAATAGATAGGATCCAAGGGGAAATTTTATTAGTCCAGCAAGTTCAGACAAAAGAGACGTGATGTATGAAGATTAGGAATGCTTAGGTCCGGGTATACTCGATTGGTAGATAAATAGAGTTTATCAGGGAATAGAAATAGAATAGGGTGGTTGGATTTGAAAACACCCCTGGGTTTAGGACACAGCGGACTAACGAATTTTAACGGGCTAACTCATGGTATCAATGACGGAAGAATTTGGCCAGAAGATTTTTTTGGATAAGATTAGATATTTTCCATCCCAAAAAAGGGAAAGTTAGCCTTCTGTGAGAATTCTTTAATAATAGGCTTAATTTCGCACGCCGCACAATGGCCCTTAGGATCGAAAGGAGGGCAAATGATTACTAGTGGACGCTTAGTTTAGATTTAGAAAGGGTAAAAGCAAACATGGTGACACCAGCAGCAATGGAGTTACTCATGAGAAGGAATATAAGGCACAATAAGGATGCATATTTTTGTTTCGTATTCTTCAATAATATGTTAGGAAGATTTAATTAGAATGAATGAAGTGAAGTGAAAGTTTTAGAGAAGATATAAATAAATTGGAAATACGGGACTTATTAAATTGTTTCTGGCTCAACTTTGTGGAAATTCATGTTTATTAAATGAAGAATACAATGTATCTTTCCATTGTTCTTTATTCACGTAAAACTAGTTTCAACACTCAAACGTCATCATCAGGTTGACCTGATGATGACGCTTGAGCGTTGAAACTAGTTGTACGCAATTAAAGAACAGTGCAAAGATACATTACATTCTTCATTCAATAACAGGGGACTTATTTGTGCATGTTACCTATGCATTTCCTCGACTGTTGAGATGCTTGCGGCGAATGGAGAGGCTGGATGGGCAATGTTAGAAAGAGGAGAATGACACGGGTGCCCATTGTTACCCGAGCTTTTGGACGTAGATGCATCTTTAGGATGGAACTGGTGATACATCCACGTCTACACTTTACTCCGCAAGCCGTCGCAAAAACGTGTGGCAGGGGGTGGCAGGTCACCGGCCATTCTACAAATATCCCTCCATTTCCTCATGCACCCGGCACCCCGCAATCCATGGAAAACCGCCTGGAATGGGCGCGATCGAAAACCAAGCATGCTAAATGCCCACACATTAAGAGCATTATATGGCTAGCAGCCAATCCTACGCCTACAGAAAGAGGACAATAAAATACATGAAAGGTAAGCACGCATGCAATTCAGACACCCATTACCGGTTAGTACTCTACGCACCTCGGAAAGACAAATAAGAAATACAATTGACTTTTCATGCATTCATCTACACCCTACCTTGCACAATGGCGCACAGCGGGGGGTGTTCGGACACCAGACTTGAAGAGTGTTTTCAATGTATACGTAATACCGCCGCCGCAAGGGCGTACGGCGGGGGGTGTCGGGTCACCATCCGAAAAAGGAAAATAGTACCGTATGCAAAACCAACACATTCATGCAAACCCACACACACAGGGGTGTACATATTCATGTGAAAATCTTCTCGACCCACACGCATGCAAATATACATACTTTCAACCAACAGACACATGCGCGAACAAATTTAGTAAAAATCTATGCAACAACGTGTAAAAATAAATAGTGATGAAAGTCGGTGGGTAATTCATTACATCAGCTTTGCAGATGATCATTTTTCATTTAACTAGTCAGCCGAGGGGTTAAAATCATTCCGTAGATCATTAAAAAATCAGCGTACTAGGCGAGGTATAAGAATGAATGTAAACAAAACAATGGAAATCGGTTTTCTGGAAGGAGACATCCATAGTTCAACATTAAATTGTGAGGAAGATAATAGGTCAATTGTAATAGTTTTGATGCCTTGAAGTGTTTCGCACCAAGATGATTAGGTAGTAGGTTTACAGAAATCAGAAGAAAAATGATGTTCGGCAAAGAAATTTTCACAACAGGATAGAAATTGATTAAATGGATGTTGAATAAGGGTATTAAGAAATGATAAGTGAAAACTTTCAGATGGAGCATGGTATTGTATAGTGCGGAAACTCGTTTAATGAAGCAAAATGATAGGCGTAGATTGGAAGCTATGGAGAAGTGGGTTTGAAAAAGGACGAAAAAGTTAACTGATTGTGAAGGAATATCAATAAAGAAGCGAACGGTATGGTATGGGAAAAGAGAGGAATGCTGATAGAAACGCAAGGAAGGAAGGTAGAATTATGGAAGAGGAGTATTGGCGATGGAAAGTTAAAGTTTGCAAATAAAGAGGACAACACTTGCCAATTAAGGAAGAAAGAGGAAAGGATGCTACATTCAACTGTTTGAACATTTTAATTCAGCGTGAGACTTAAAATATCGCATTGCTTAGATGAATATTAGAAATGTAGCAAATTCTGTGTCCATAAGTCTATTTTGAAACATAAGACCAAAAAAACCAGACCAAATAATTTCAATAATAAAGCTAGACGGGATTTGAAAGGCGTTTTGCACATCAAAAGGATATGTACACTCAATGTTTCAGTTTTAGCTCATTGGTGTTGGAAATCATTGGGAACTGCCTTCCTTCGCACAGTGGGGAACCCTGCATGGAAGTATAAAAAATGGTGTGTACCTTAATTTTCGGTCGAGTATTTTTTCGCATTGCTATATTGTTGTCTACTTAGTTAATGCTAATAATAATAGAAATTCGTTGCAGCTTAACAAGCACAATTTAAAACAATTTTCACAAGGGGTTCCTCAAAATTTTTTCAAACCGAAATAGACTATTCGAAGGAAAAAAACACGTAAGCAAAAGTGCGTTGATGCATTGAAAAAAGCCGACAGTAACCCGATGAAATTCCTAAAAAAGAGGTGTTAAATCAAATTTCTCTACTCACATTAAATTATAGATATAACAAACTTAATTTTACTTTAGTTCAGAAGGATTAAAGTTCGGTATTGGGGTGTAAACGTTTTCATACCAATCACAATATGATTACTGAAAATAGTTCTTTAGAAACGCTCAGCAACGCTGGCATTATATGAACGCCTTAAACTATTGCATAAATACGTACAAATCACATGAGGTCTACATCGGGACAGGAGGGAAAAGACCTCATAAAGACCTCACCTTGCGTTGGAAGGTGAGGTCTCTGGGAAGTCGGAGAGAAAGTATGAAAATGTGTGGCCAGCAAACTGATCGAAAAATCTTCTTCCGATGGCCCGGGCCGAGACCACAACAGCAAGCAGCGTAACATGCAATTACCACTGTGCGACTAAAGTAAAACATTGCATGATAATCTAATTTTAATTTTAATTGCTTTGTCTCTGTCCTGTTTCCTCGTCTGTTGAAGGAATATTTAGTCAAAACAAAATTGAATACTCGCACAAATATTGCCTGTCCATCTTCAAAAGCCAACAAAAAAACCGTAAAATATCCACAATCATTTTCACGGATCGTTATTACCTGCCTTCAATTTCATCAGCTTTTAGTTTTACAATGAAATAATTGAAGCCAGTTTCCGCTTTCCACGCACGCACAGTCAAGGTTTCCACTTTAATAGAAACTTGAAAACAAGGTCCATTCGGGATTTTCACCTTTCGAAATGTTTTCCAATTACCAATTCCCTGGGGATCGATATGGTGCGGGGGCTAACGTACTGGCTTCCCACCCTGAGGGTCCGGATTCAAATCCCGGAGGTGTTGAATATTTTTCAGAGGTATCTCGATCCCTACTTGAGGTGCTCTGTGGAGGGCTTTTTGAGTGAGTACGCCGTCCGTCGGATGGGACGTTAAGCTGCGGACCCCTTGGCGCCTTTCGTAAAGAGTAGGCTAATGCCGACGCTTGGTTCCTCTCCACCCTTCATCCTTTCCTGTCCATCCCCTATGGCGCAAATGACCTCTGCAGTCGGTCACCTCCCCTAAATACTACTACTACCAATTCCGTACTGAGCTTCTAGTTTTTTCTTGTCAAATGACACCCCATACTACCCTAACGCATGCACTCATAAAGGGTCAGAGACTAAAATGTAGACGTAAATGTGTTTGCAGAGTTTTTGGGAGGTGGAGAAGCACACTTACAGTATGTGGTGACTATCAATGCAAAGATTTGACGAAATATCTCTCTCTCTCTCTCTCCTTCAGTTATCTGACATCCATTACTGACATCCGTTTGGATGAATATTTAAGATTAAGGTACTAATTGAAAAAAAATATTTTCAAAGTGTAACGGGATTGTAGAGTTTTAAAAATCACGTTTAACACCGTAAAATTAAAAAGGAATACTGCAATAACTGATCCTGCTCAATGATTTCATACAATCTGAAATCGGTTTCGTTATTGGTTGAAAGCAATCTCAGTATTTAAGTTCAACGCAGAAAATTCATTTGATTAAAAAATTTTGAAAGAAAATGATGGTAGCAAAGCATTTCCATTTGTAAATTTGTTATCAAACTTCAACAATTAGATTCCCCCCTACTCCGAATCCCATGAAACTGCATATAGAAACACACCACTCCGACTAATAACCCACATATACTACCACACATAGCTGAAGTTTCAATCTGAAGGATAAGTTGCAATTTTTCGTAAAACCCACAGTTCTCATGTAATACTAAAGTGTACTTTAAGAAGAGCTCTAAATATGAATAATTTTCCACTGTAAAAAATTGAAGCAGTGTCGATGTTGTCACGATCCCAGAGGAGAAGCCATGTGCCGGTCCCTTATACCGGTACCCAGGATTAATGAAATTCGGTGCCTCCGTGAATTTTTCCTGATGAATTTTGTGCACTCATTCCTCCCGAAACTATTTCCACCAGAATTTATGCCTTCATAGGAGAGCGAGCCTTCATGGAATTCCTAAAGGATATTTCACTCTCGAAGCGGAGACCCGCTGGAGCTGTCATCTGAGCAGTTAGCGTAATCCAGCGCATCACTTTCCGTTAAATTTACTAAAGCGATCACGGGAGCTCGGTATCAGCGTCGCCGTCAAATCAGTCTCGCTAATTTAAGTGCCACTTAAATCCCACTCTCTCCGTCGCTTATCAAGGCCACCCCACTTAAAAGGGTGGGAGGGAAGGAGTGCGCGCCGCGGGATGGGAGCGAAAATACTCCGGGCGCAATTAGGCACGCGGGTGCGTAATCCCGTACTCGATTCTCAATCGTTGTGCCAAATTAGAGGAACCTGGAGGCTGGAGGAACCTTCCTGCCCACAAGTAGTGCCTCTCCGATTAACCTGGAACCTCCAGGAACTTGAAAGAGTTCCATGAATTCTACCACCTCGATTCTTTTCCGAAAAACCTAATAAGTTTCCATTCAAGTGATAACCGTATCACACACAACCCTTCTCCCGTATAAGAGTTTCTAGACGTAGGCTAAAGTCCATAAGACTAGGGTTGAAAATATTTAACTTGTCTTCATTTCATTCAACATTCCATCATTTTCGTTGTTTTGAATTTTCACCGTTCTATTTAAATGTGGCAACTAAAAATTAAAGCTTTCCAACTAAACACAATTTGGAGTTTCAAAGGACCAATATATGTGCATTTTCACGGAATAAGTCACTCATATGATAGCCATGTGAATGACTCGTCAAGAAATTTCAGTCAAAGTTGTAGATTTATTTGTATGTCAAATAAGACATTTGGAAAGAAAATCATACCATAAAAATTACCTGTTCCGGCCAAATTCAAAATTGAAATTGTATTCATATTTATGTTTGTTTTCCCTTCTAAAATGAAATTCAACAATGTTTAAAACGTAAGCCTTGACCTTTCTGAAAGATATTAGTCCGCAACGTGTACATGCCTCATACTGCTGATGTGCGAGTGGAAGATGGGCAATGTTGGGAAGCGGAGTGAGACGGGTGGTTATTATCACCTTGTGATGATCAACGCATGTGTGGGAGAAATGATTTAAGATGCATGGGGAGAACTGCGGAGGTAGGAATGAAAGTCGGCGGGGGATTGGTAAAATCTGTTAGGTTTGCTTTAGCTTACCAGTCAGCCAAGGGGATGAAAGCATTGCTTAGCGGGTACAGGGCGGCAAAATAGCAAAGGCGAGATGGGGTACTTTCGGTAGAGAAGCGAGAGAGCTAAGGAATCATGAGATATCTGGAGTAAACGACGATAATGTGGAAGTTACTACGGTGATTTGGATGGATTAAATGGAAGGAGTGGGAATATGGACGGCTTAATATATGGCAATGGCAATTGGGCCAGTGGGAGGAGGAAGGAGGAGGGGTGGTTGTGATTGTGGAATTTCCAAGACGAAATGAGGGGTCGGAGTCATGGGAATTAGGCTCTTTGGATTATAACTTCTATATGATTCGCTATCAGCGGTTAAATATGATACTCTTCTATTAAAGCTGCATTTGAGGATGGGTTTAAAAATAAAACGCCAATCATGAATATTTCAGTTTGATTTTTTAAATTTTGTTTCATGGCTGCTAGGGCACTTTCAGTGCCTAAAGAATCATGTTTAAGGTGGACTCATCCATCTGTTAATTATTTTGATGGGCGCCATGCTGAAATTGAAATACATTTAGTAGGAATGGAACCGGGAGTCAGTAATTCAAGGGAGTTCAGAAAACGTGGCTGATGATTGCTATGCACAGATTGTACATACCTGTTTCAGCCCTCTAAAGAAATATTACAGTTCATTTTACAAGCGCTTATTTGGACCAGCATTTTATTTTACAAGCGCTTTATTGGCATCAGAAAGAGCCCAATTAAATGATAGTATGAATACGGAGGGAGCCAACGAATGATGAAAATTTTGAATCAATCATATAAAAACCGTTTATGACATTGATTGACTGGAAAACAACAAATTAATTCCAATACGATATAAATATGTAATTAAGCATCGAGAGAATTATAGTTTTTTCAAAATATATAATTAATTGTATGTTTATACTTTTTTTTGATTAACCCTTTGGTGAAAAAATAAGAAGAATAATCGGAAATTATTGATACCATAAATAAATGAAAAAATTCCTCCAAATAATTAACCCCTGGGAAAAAGGAACACCGAGGGAGCACTCTAGCAGTTGAAGGGTACCTTTTATGTACTCGACAGAAATTCTTGGGTGATTAAAGGAGTACAATTTATATTGAAATAGGATGTTCGATAGATTTATATCATACTATTTTTATATATTATTTTTATTTGAATAAATTTCAATAAAAAAATTTATTATACACAAATTTTAAATTAGTAAAATTAAAGGAGTACACTAAAAATGATCTGGGGAAAATAATTACGAAACATAACATTATATATAATATAAACCGGATAGCAAACATATTAACCAAGCTAAAATAAAGGTTTTGCTCTTAGAGGCGATTTGAGGTGGGCAGCTTATGTACGGGTTGGTTTTCTTTCCAATAAACACGGTGAAATTAGCCTAATTTTAAGGAAAATAGTTGCTCATAATAGCTTTAACGAGAACTTAAGGTGTGGGATTATTTTTTTTTGATAAAGGAAAAATCGGAATGCGTCGAAAACGTTTCGACTGCATAAGAGAAGACGTTAATGAGCGAATTCATTATAACTAAATGGAGGTTCACTAAATTTACACAAATTCGCTACTAATGGAACGTTTTTACGATGGATTTACTGTTTCCTGATTCTAGAATGAAGGTGTCTTCAAACAAGAACGGGGAATGTGAGACAGGAATTTCGAACCTTAGAAGATCCTCAAAATTCTCCAGAAACAAAACATAATTATTTTCGCCCTGCCCTACACATGCATTGTAGAAAAAAAGAGAGGAATAAACTACGGCGATATGCCTTCGATTCACTAGTGAACTCGCGTTTCATGCAGTTTGTGTGTCCAAATTTTTCAGACTGAAATATGTGAATGTAATCTGTTGTTCTTATTAGGGGCCCATGATATATATGAACACATTACCTAACAACCAATTCCATTGCTACTCGTGATACTTAGGAGTAGGAGAGTCGCGGCGGCGTGTCCAGAAAGGTCTGGGCTCGAGCCTGCCTGAAGCCGCCGTCGGTGCAAAACCTGGCGGTAGTAGCATAAATATGTTGTTTATGACGATGAAAATATAAATGTATAATAACTAAAAAAAATCTCCCTACCCCTTAATTCTTCCTGCTGCCTGGTCGCCCACGAACAAAATCCTTGTCAAACCTTCTGTTTCACTATGGTTTCTCTCATTCTCAGTATTTATGAGGAAGGAATCTGGCCGGAAGACTTTGTGAGATCAGTTTTAGTTCCAATTCCGAAAAAGGTAAAGCCTACATCATGTGAGGACTACAGGACAATAAGTTTGATATCACATGCAGCTCAAGTCGTCCTCAGGTTCATAAACAAAAGAATAGAGAGTAGGGCAAATGTTTACTTAGGGGATGATCAGTTTGGGTTTAGGAAGGGGAGAGGTACGCATGAGCCATTGCAGTAAAGAGAGGAATCGAGAGGAATATAGAATACAACCATGAAGTATTTGCCTGTTTCGTAGATTTCGAAAAAGCGTTTGATAGAGTAAATTAGAAAAAACTATTACTATACTAACTAGTATATTGCAGAAGATAGGAATAGATTGGAGGGGAAGGAGGCTAATCTGCAACCTGTACATGTCTCAGACTGCACAGGTGCGAGTGGCAAACGGGGATTGGTAAAATCAGTTAGGTTCCCTGATGACCAAGCTTTAGTTTGCCAGCCAAGGGGTTACAGGCATTGCTGAGCGAATTAAAAATTCAGTTTAATAGATATGGGATGAGAATCAATATTAATAAAACAAAGGTTATCCGATTTTCTAGAAAGAAAAAGGCTAAGCTAAACGTTAAAATAGGAGGGCAAAAACTAGAGCAGGTAGAACAGTTTACGTATCTCGGAAGTGTTTTGGACCAACACGGTCAAAGTAGTAGGGACGTAAGGAGAAGAATTATGCTAGGCAAAGAGGCTTTCACAAGGAGGAGGGAGTCGATGACAGGAACGTTGGGTAATGACATTAAGAAAAGACTCGTAAAAACTTGGATATGGAGCGTAGCTATGTACGGCTCGGAAACGTGGTCATTGAAGCAGGAGGATAGACGTAGACTGGAGGCTTTTGAAATGTGGGTGTGGAGAAGAATGGAGAAGGTGAAATGGACAGGGAAGAAAACAAATGAGGAAGTACTTGGTATGGTGGGCGAAGAGAGGGGTTTGTTGGGAGCAATCCTATGGAGGCAGGAAAAGTGGATGAAGGGGGTGTTGACCGGCAGTGGGATGTTGAAGACTGTGATAGAGGGTAGAATGTTGGGAAAAAGAGGAAAGGGAAGGAACAGGATAGGGATGTTGGACGGGATGAAGGGAGGAAGAAAGTACTCAGAGATGAAAGAGGGGCCTGATATAGAGTAGGATGATGGATTTTGTGTTTTGTCAGGAGTAATAAAATATAAATTTGGTAGTTGTATCCATCCAATAACCTACCTTGCCCGGTAGATTACCTTATAATAATATCATGACATGAATCAGTATCACAAAAGATAGTAATTAAAATCAGTCAGTAAAAAATCAAACTAAAAGGAAACTCCCAAACGCAAACATCAAACAAAAAAAATCCCCATATCATTCACATCAGTTTCCCAATCAACAAGAAAAAAACTTAAAAATTAAGCTGTTAGATACAATTTTACACAACACCTCAATCAAATTATTACAGAAATTGTTTACATATTTTCTTAAAACTATTCATCCTGTTAGGAAAGGGCTGGAATAGTTTTGCAAGTAATGTGTTCCAATCAACAAATGTTTCATTAAGAAAAGAAAAACGTTTTTATTTGTTTTTTGTGTCCGGCATTTTACCTTAAATTTGTGATCATTCCTTCCTATGAAATTTGGATTTCCTGCCTCTTTCCTTAGTTCTTCCCAATCTTTGTCTCCTTTCAGAACGCGGAACATTCCATAAAGTCTGCTTATTTTTCTTCTACTTTTTAAAGGTTTCCAGCCTAGCGTTTTTAACATGTCAGATACACTCTCCATCCTCCTTTGCTCCCCCAGTACATATCGGGCAGCCTTTATTTGTACCTTTTCCAGTTTTTTGATAAGCCTTTCTTCCTGAGGGTCTCATACAAGAGATGCGTACTCTAAAATTGGTCTTACAAGGGTCTTATACGCCTTTTCCTTAGTTCTCTAACGCTCCCTTTGAGGTTTCTTATCACCCAATGCAGAGTTTTGAAAGCTTTCTTGGCAACGTATTCCACGTTTAGCCCCCACCCTAAATCCTTGGTTAAATATATGCCTAAGTATTTACAGCAATCACTTAAAGGAATAAAATGTTCTGAGAATGTATAGCCCCTAATGTTTCCATGTACCTTGTTACTAAAAGGGATGCTTTGCATTGGTTAACATTAATATCCAGCCCATTATTTGTCAAACAATCCTCCATTTTATTTATTCCCTTTGCCGTGTATCGCGGTCACTGTCATTTTCAACTTTCCTATAGATAATACAGTCGTCCGCAAAAAGTCTTATCTGAGATTTAATATATACTGGGAGATCATTTATATAGATTAAAAAAAAGAGCGGGCCAAGTGCGCTTCCTTGAGGGACTCCCGATGTTACCCTCGTTTTTTCAGTATACACTTCTCCTAACTTGACCCTTTGTTCTCGACCTTTAATGAAATTTCTGACCCACGAGATTACTCCTCCATCTATGTATAGCGGTAATTGGCCCATCTTAAGCATTATGCGATCGTGGTCAACTTTGTCAAAGGCTTTTGACAGGTCGACTATTACAGCATCCACTTCTATTCCCGCATCCATAGAGTCGGGCAATCCTTGGCAGAACCCTAATAGCTGAGTTTCGCTGGGGTGCACTTTTCTAAGACCATATTTGCGACTGTGCAACCAATTCTCACTCTCCCACAAATCCCAGAGATAATCAGTAAGTATCTTTTCTAATAGCTTGAATACAACTGATGTCAAGCTTACCGGTCTATAATTATCAACTATTGCCTTATCTTCTCATTTGAAGATTGGTGTAACATTATGACACGAAAGAAAACTCACATTGCGTTTTTCGTCATTGAGAGGACTTGGGAAAAATAGAGCAAGGTAACCACAGCAAAGGGTAAATACAGTTATATTTATCACTGCTGCCTTTCATTCGAGTATACCATTGATGCCTATCCTACGATCGCTGATGTCAATGCCCCAACATACAAAAATTATTACTAGGTAATCTACCGTTTGAGCTAGGTTTTTTGATGGACACAGCTACCAAATAAATATTTTGTGACTCCTAACAAGACATAACACAATCCAGCAACTAAGTCTACATCAGATCCCTCTTCATCTCTGAGTACTTCCTTCCTCCCTTCATCCCGTACAACATCCCTATCCTGTTCCTGCCCTTTCCTCGTTAACCTAACATTCTCCCCTCTATTACAGTCTTCAACATCCCTTTGCCAATCAATATTCTTAGCATCCATTTTTCCTGCCTTATTATTTTTCTCAACAATCCCCTCTCCTCGCCCACTATACCCAGCACTTCCTCGTTTGTTTTTCTTTTGGGTCCAGTTTACCTTTTATCGTACATTCTTCTCCACACCCACATTTCAAAAGCCTCCAGTCTACGTCTATCCTCCTGCTTCAATGACCACGTTTCCGAGCCGTAATAGCTACGCTCCATATCAAAGTTTTAACGAGTCTTTTTTTAATATCCTTACTCAACGTCCCTCTAATCAACTCCCTCATCATTGTGAAAGCCAATTTACCTAGCGCAATTCTTCTCCTTACGTCCCTACTACTTTGACCCTCTTGACCCAAAAAACTTCCGAGATACGTAAATCGTTCTACCTGCTGTATTTTTAGCCCTCCTATTTAAATATTTAGCTTAGCCTTTTTCTTCCTGAAAAAGTTGTCTCGATACAAAAGGGAAATAATTTCAGTAGTACATTGATGGAAAACATTGAAATAATTCCCACTCACTCGATTTCAATTTTACTATGCAACTCCGCAACGATGCTACCGCTGCAACAGGCACGGGCATGGGTTTCGGTATTGCCAGTTAGCCCAGAGATGATATTAATGCGCCCGAGACCATAAAGGGAGGACTGCCCCAGATTCAACCCGATCAAATTCTCCAATTGGTACAATTGTAGCATTTGATCAGAACCGCATGAGGCCAATGCACGATTGCACAGCATGTACATGGGAAGCAAGCAATACGGCGCTGGCCAGGCGGGGACAGAAAGAGGAGAAAATTGCTCCCGAGAAGGCACGAAAAGGAAAAATTACCTTGAAAGAGAAAGAGATTTCTGGCCCCGAAATTGAAGCTCCGATCCCAACGGCAGACGTGTGGCAAAGCAATAGAGTGGAGAGGAAAGGATTAATTAAAGTAGGCGGGAACGGAGGACAATAGAAAAACGATGAGGCGACTAAAGGAAGCGAAGAGCAAGGAAATAACTATGTATAAAGAAATGAGGGAAGTACTTCATACCTTAACTAATTTCGGGACATTTATATAGCAGCAATTGATAATGTTCCAGCAAGTTTTATTTTAAATTTACGGACATAATGTCAAAAAATCTATGCAAAAAAATGAACTAAGGCACCAGAAAAATTGGTAATTGGCCAATGAATTGCCAATGGTGGCCTACGGAACAAAACACCAGAACATCATGTTCCCAAACAAACAGAAGGTAGATATCTGCCTGGTTTCGGGCAACCATTTAAACTTAAATATTAGTTGGAAAGCCAATGCTTTGCTGTGTGTAGAAAGGACTATGCGGAAAAAAACGCCGAAGAACCCGAGGGGAAGTTGTAATTTTAACAAGAGAAAATACGATGACATGGGAATGAGGAGATAATATTGACACATTTATAAACAGTCGGAATTGAAATACAAACGGATATCCCGGAAATAATTGCATGTTTATGTTATTAAACCTTCAGGAAAAAGTCGGTCACAGATGACCTTGGTGATTAATTGCTGATGGAAAACCTGTAATAATTGGGGGAGATTTCAACGCGAAAAACCTTCTTTGGAATTATCCTAATATCAATTCTAATGGCAAAATACTTTAAGAGTTTGTGGCAGGCAAATCCATGAAATAATTAGCGCCAAATAAATATACGTTGGCGAACGGACACTGCATAAAACCTGGTGCGTTCCGAAAGTAATGCAATTTTTTTAGCAATTTATTGAACAGATTTGCACAAAAACTTAAAATCGTCAAAATACTGTCCCTGGATCTCTACACATTTTTCCCAGCGACTCTGCCATGACCGGTATGCGCCCTGGAAGGTGTCTTCGGTGACCCCTGGCAAGGTCTCCGTCACGGCTGATTGGATTTCATCTATGGATGAAAAACTGTTACCTTTCAGGACTGCCTTAATCCGAGGGAACAAAAAGAAGTCTCCTGGAGTGAGGTCAGCGGTATAGGGTTGGTGGAGCAGCGTTGGCACCTGGTGCGTGGACAGAAACTTACAGACTGTAAGCGCGTTGTGGCTACGCCCGTTGTCGTGATGGAGTTGCCAGGTAGCAGAGATGTCTTTTCTTGTCCTGATGATCCTTTTGTGTGTTATTCTTTCCAGTAGCTCCACGTAGTAGGCAGCGGTAACGGTCTGTCCTTGAGGAACAAACTCCTTATGGACCACTCCTTTACTGTCGTAAACGACAATTAACATTGTTTTTACTTGTGATTGCCTCATTCTTACCTTTTTGGGCTTGGAAGACTGGTCGGTGTGCCACTCAGAGCTTTGGCGTATTGTTTCTGGGTCGTGTTAAAAAACCCAGGTTTCATCACCAATGATGATATTGTTCAAATAATCAGGTTTATTTCCAATACGCTGGAAAAATTCACTTGAAATTTCCGCTCGGTTGGTCTTTTGCTCGTCTGACAACACCTTGAGCACGAGCTTGGCGCACACATTCCTCATCGCTAAATCTTCAGTAACAATGCAAAACACAAAATTAGACGACAAGTTCAGTTCATTGGCAATCATCTTGATACTCAATCGACGGTCAAAGTCCAACAATTGTCGAACACGAGCCACATTGTTGTCGGTTTAGCTGGTTGACGGCCGCCCAGACCGTTGCTCGTCGTGAACCTCTTCCCGGCCCTCCTTAAAGGTTTTTAACCGCCTCGAAACTTGTGAGTATGACAAAGCAATGTCCCCGTAAACTCCACGAATCCGGGTCCGTCGTTCAACTGTAACTTAAAGTTACCGGCCAATCGTAGGAAAACGTAGCAGTCCGGCATATGAACTGGCTTCTACATAATCCTAGATGGCGTGTTTCAGGAACGGCTTTTCCTATCTACTACCCCCCCACCTTTTCCTATCTTCCCCCCTCCCACCTACTCCATGTAGTTCGACACCAACCAATATTAGTGGCGCAGGAATTCAATCGCATTACTATCGGCACGCACCCTTTATGACGTGAATAATGTACAAATTTAACTTGTTTTGCTTCAGAATTTTGCCAGTGGCGGCCATTGTAATGTTAGATACTTTCAGCTCGATCACAAAAGCACTGTATGTAACCCTCGAGGTTTTCAAGGATTCCAATTTTTTCGTGACACGGTGGACGCCTAGAGGTTTACAATAACTGGCGTCCTGCCGCTTCCATAGCTGGGAGAGCACTGAAACTGGTTTCGAGGCAAAGCTTAGCGCTCTGCTAACCCATTTCAACTACATTGATTCCATTTGAATCAATAGAAGGGGCGTGGAAAATTCAATTGTATTATTTTCGGAACGAATTCAGAAGATCTAGTGGCAACAAGGAATAAGAGACGATCTGGAAAAGCATCATGGACGAATTAATAAGCGATCATTACCAAGTACTTTTCATATTAGGACTGATACTGATATATTTAAAATACCTGACCAGCCAAATACACATTGCTACAATTTGGAAGAATGGGAAGAAGTTAGAAAATCTGTATCGAAAGATATGGCTGAAAAAGAAATAGAATTTACGACTACAGAAGCCGTGGAAAAAATGGCCAAGTGTTTGGCAGTCTCAATGAAGAAGGGATTAGAGGGAAGTATCCCAAAGAGGAAGAGAAAGCCCTTTGGCTCGCTGCCACTCAGCGTCGAAGTTATAATAAAAATACAGGGGAGAAACTAACTGCGACGTATCAACGAACATGTAGGAACGAGGCATTATAAAAACAGGCTTAAAGATCTGAACCGGAAGATTCAGAGTGCAATTGAAAGGCAAGGAAGGAGAGATGGTATGACAATCTCAAAGCAATGAACACAAAAGATTGATCGATTTGGAAAACAGCAGAAAAAACTACGCCGTATCCCAAGGAGCGACTCTGTCCATTGACGCAGGAGAAGAAAAATTATCGGATCCAAAAAACAGCGGACGACATGGCGAATCTATTAGGAGCCGTTTTCCAACCTGTCTCTCCTGGTTCAAGAGCACCAGATATTAAAACTGATGCCAACATATGGATGGGAATAAACAAGGGGAGGAAATCTCGAATCTAACCGAGGAGAACGTCAAAAATCTTCTGAAGAGTATTCCGCTAAAAAAAAGCAACCGGGGAAGATAATATCCCTAATGAAGTAATCAAAAGACTCCTTCTTAAGCCAATACTGTTATGGTAGAGCTAGCAAAGGCGTCGATAAAACTCGGACACTTCGCTATGCCATGGAAAAGAGCCATGGTTTGTTGCATTCCTAAGAAAGGAGTTAAACATGTCAAAAGCAGTGAGTTTATGCCGATATCCCTGCTATTCAACCGAGGGAAATTTGTAGAAAGACTCATATTCCCTTCTGCAGTGAAATCACGAAATATAAGAATATCCTCCCTCCCGAGCAGTTCGCTTTTAGCAAAGGATACTCGACGACGCAAAAAGTCCGCGGCAAATAAGCACGCGCGGAAAATTGGGCGTATTTATAAAAATGCGGCATTTCTATGCACTTTTTCATTTCTAGCGTAATTGTTATTTTGAAGATGACACTTGAATGAAATTACATTATTCTCAAAATACTCGATGCCCCACCGTTGAGCATCTGGACCATGAGGACATGCCTCCCGTCGAGCGCTGGTGTCATTTTCTAAATGAACCAAAATGGTCAAATTTTCCTCAAAACGCTTATTACCCTTCGTTAGGTATCTGAGACGCACGGAGTTGCCTCCAAACCTGCGCTGGTGTCTCTTCCAAAAAGGCCTATTATGGTGAATTTTGGTCCAAATACATGTTATCCCCCCTTCGGCACCTGAGTCGTCCGCAGTTGCCTCCCGACGATCCATTGTGTGATTTCCAAGATGAACCAAATTGGTCAATTTTCGTAAAAAAAATTTCCAGACCCCCTTTTGGGCACGTGTCCTGTCCGGAGATACCTCTTGTCGACCGCTGATATCATTACCGAATATACTAAGAGTCTACCATCCTTGGCTATGATACGTGGTTGTTATCAGAACTGCTCGGGTTGCAAAATGGGGTATAGTGGGCATTTTTACGAAAATATGACCATGTTTGATCAAACGAAAGTTAAACAAGCCATCGAAAGAAAGCACCCTTGGAGCACTCAGATTCCAAAGGAGGTTTAAAGCATTTTGAAGTATATTTGGCAATTTTTGTTCAGCCTGAAAATGAAACAAGTGATATTGGGAGGCACCCCTGGACGACGTCGTTGCCAAAGAGGTTGTAATGTCTGTTTTAAAGAAAATTTGACCATTTTCGGTAAATATAAAAATTAAATAAGCTGTCATCAGAAAGTCCCAAACAGCTGAGATGCGAAATAATGGAGTGTTGCCAATTCTTTTACCATTTTTTCCCCACCCGAAAATGGAACAAGCGATTGACAGAAGGCACACCTGGACGGCTCAGATCGGAGCAGTCGAATAATATACCCCGTCGATTGCTAGTGTCATTTTTTAGATGATCAAAGCTATTGACAAATTTTCTTTCATTTGTCACCTCAAAAGTGATCATTCCAGAATGATGTCAATGATTACGAGGGACATCAATGCCAAAGTAGGGGAATTGAACTCAGATGCCAAAGTAGGGGAATTGCGATATTTTGGATGATCCCGAAAATGATATCATCGATTGATTGTGGTAATGCTTGGACGATTAGACGATAAACGTGAGGTTTATCGAATTTTACAAGAACGGCACCATTTTTCAACACCCGTTTGTGGCATGATGGATAAACATAGATGGATGCATCTCTGGAAGTTTCAAATGCAAAAGGTGCAGGCATCGCGAGTTTTGGGAAAGCATTGCCATTTTTGCGGAAATTTGACCATTTTTGGTTACCCGGGAAATGACATCAGCGATCGTGGGGCAGGCATCGCTCGAAGATTCGGATGACAAAGTATTGCAATTTTTACGAAATTTCGATAATTTTTGATAACATCGGAGCACTCCAAAAATGACACCAGCGATCAACTTTGGGTATTCTTGACCTCTTAGATGCCAAAAAGTGGGTACTGCGAATATAACGAAAATTCGACCTTTTTGTTTAACCCCTGCAATGACACCAGCGATCCACGTGGGGAAACCCTGGATGCTTAAATGCCATATTATAGGGAAATATGATTTTTACTAATTTTTTTTCAAATTGGGAGTACCCTGAAAATGGCACCAACGATCGAGGGATGGAACCCCTAGACGGCTGAGATATGAAAAGGGTATTGCAATTTTAATGAAATTTTAACGGTTTGGGATCGCCCTCAAAATGATTCCAGCGTTCGACATCGGAAGTCCCTGGAAGACCGCAATACCAAAGGAGGGGTTTTGCAAACTGTCCCATTATTTAATATTTAGGATTACCCCATAAATGACAATAGTGATTGACAGGGGTTTACCCAGGATGGTTTTGAGAGCGTTTGGGAGGAATTGGTAATTTTTAATGATAGAAGGTGTGATCAAAAAAAGACAGGACTGATTTTATAACTTGTTTATTTCGACGGATACAGCTTACTCGAACTTGTCGCCCTCAAAGTACATGCCTCGGCTGACGACTCACCTTTGCCAACGTTTCTTCCAGCTCTCGAACCCTGCCTGGTTAGCCGCCTTAGGGATCGTCTTCAGGTTCGCCGTACAATTAGTTTTAATGTCCGCAATAGAGTGGAATCGGCGCCCTTCAAAGTTGATTTTAACTTTGGAAACAAAATAAATCCAAAAATGGAGCCACGTCTGGAGAGTAGGGTGGCTGCGGGATCACGCAAGTTCCGGTTCTGGCGAAAAACTCCATCACGATCAGCGCTGTGTGGACCAACGCGTTATCGTGGTGGAAACGCCGTGCATTGTTTCTCCACATTGTCAGCCCTCTTTCGGCTCACTGCGACCCTCAGCCTCTTCATAACCTTCAAGTACAAATCTTTCTTGACGGTTAGACCTTGAGGGACGTATTTGTAATGAATCAGCCCTTGCCAATCGAAGAAACACACCAGCATGACCTTCACATTGGACCGGGACGTGCGAGCTTTCTTGGGTCGCGGAGAATGAGGACCTTTCCACTGAGAAGGCTGGGCCTATGTCTCAACATTATAACCGTAAACCCAGGTTTCGTCACCGGTTACGATGTTTTTAAGATACTCTGGGTCGGCATTGGCTCGATCCAGGAGTCCCTGACAAATGTCCACACGTTTTTGTCTCTGTTCATCAGTCAGCACCCGCGGGACGAATTTTGATAGGATGCGCGTCATGCACAAATTATCTCTCAAAATTGTCTTACAGGATCCGAAACTAACGTTCACTTCCCCGGCTATCTCCCTAACAGTTAAATGGCGGCGCTTTGCCCGCACCAAATCGGTCATCAATTTGACATGGATGTGGTGTGTCGAAATGGAAGGCCGCCCCGTTCGCGAATCTTCAGCGAGGTTCTGCCCGATTTAAAACGACTGTACATCTCAAAACACTGGCTTCGACTCATAGTTTCATTGACAAAGGCTTGCTGAATCATTTTAAATATCTCCGTAGCACTTTTGCCAAGTTTGACACGAAATTTCACGCACACACGCTGTTCCTCTAGCTCCTTCATTGCTGCCGTTGCACGTGGCGACGAACAGGTTAAGACACGTACCGCTGCTGATGCTTAACGAATCGGCGTAAACAAACGCAACACCTCCCGTTTTAGTCATTAGATGTGTCGCCAGATGGCGCATTGCATCTCGTTTCGATCCGTTCAACGGTTTGCGCAGAATAAAATCAGTCTCGGTCTTTTTTTGATCACACCTTGTATTTGGCCTGTGCTGCCGGGAGAGACAATTATTTTTGTAAAACTTGTAATAGGAAATTAGTGGGGAATAGGAGTGAGAGTGCCAGAGAGAGAAAGGCAGGACGTTATCGGAAACGGAATTTGCCAATGTAAATAAGAAGTGACTTTCACCCTTATTGAGAAAGAAAGTGCTCTTGCACTGAGGAAGACAATAAGGAGGGGTAAAAACGGGAGTGGGATCTATCCTCCCGCCAGCGAGGAGGGGAATGAGACTCTACAACTTTCCATCGCCTGTTACATCCGGGAGGTCCCTCCCCAAAACGGGGAATGTAAGAGGAGTACTGGTCGTGGGAGTAGGACTGGCAGCAGCAGTACCCAGCGGGAGGAAGTATTTGGAGTACATCAGGCACGGTGTCCGGCCGTTAGCCGTCCTTAACACTCCCTCCGGCAGTCTCGCTCACGGGCCCCAACAGGGGACGGACAAAAATATGGTAATTAAGCACATTTTTCCTTGTGTTAAAATGTTCTTGGTTTCATTCGTACCAGGGCTCTGGGAAAGAAATCCCATTATAAAATAGTCTGACTAAAGAAACGGTGCATTTTGTTATTTTTACGAAAATTTAAAACACTTGTGTCTAGGAAAAGACAACAGCGATAGAGGGACGGCATATCTAGACGGCTAGGATAAAAAAGAGGTGAAATTGCGATTTCATGAAACTTTTACGAATTTGAATCACCCAATAAATGACACTTGCGGTTGGCAGGGGCCCAATTTCTGGAAGCTTCACCAGTGCCAATACTACTATACCAAAGGGGTAGTATTTTGATTTTTACCATAATATTAAAATTTTAGTTCACCACAAAAATGCCACCAGCAATCCTTGACGTTTTCAGATGTAGAAAATTGAACTTACAGGCTGTATATCCTTCGCCCTAATTAATGGCACCAGCAATCGACGATATGCATCACTTGGTAGCTCACATGCCAAATGTGTGTTATATTACTATTTAATCAAAATTTAACAATTTTGGGTTGCCACGAAAATGACATCAACGATTACAGGGACCATCCCTGGGCAGTTCAGATGAAAAAGGACGCGTATTTCGATATCTACCAATGTTTAGCAAGGGAAGGAATTGAAGAGGCTGCCCAAGGAGGCGTGGGTGATGGCGAATTGCCATGGAAGGAGCCATTAAGGTAGATTGAAAGAACACAATCTGGAGAGCTGCCACGAAAAGATTAATTAGCACTGATTACGGTGATGTTTAAAACAAGTAAGAAACGAGATGAAAGGGGATAAGGGCAATCAGAAAGTAAGCATAGCATAGGTTAATTTAGAACTTCACGAGGAATATTTATGGTAATATCTGATGGAGTTAAATTTTAATTTAAATGAAACACACTAAATATTATCCAAATATGCATTGGTTTTAAACAGCTTTAAGGAATTTCCAAAGAAACTGCGGGAGATACTGCAACAATAACTTTCAACGGAGTCATCCGCTAATATGCATTTCAATGCAACAATTTCAGGGTGTAAAAGTCATTCGCCTCCCCGCCAAGGCGACTGATTTTTACACTCTGAAATTGTCGCATTGAACGTTAAGGAAGATTATATCTCCACGAAAGGAAATAGTCTGCGTAAAGTACAAATGAGTGATCATTTAAGTAATCAACTAAGTTAAAAATGTTACAAATAAAAATTAGCAAGAGCCTTAATGCGTTTTAAACACCTCGCAAATTATCACCCGAATCGTGCCAGAGCTTGAAGATGTGCGGGAAAAAGTCGTTCACGAAGCTGCGCCGCTGTGAACTGAACTTCTTAAGCATGTCTTCCTTCTCCGAAGGTGTCCCTCCCGCTCATTTGAGTATGTCGCCCTTCCAGCCGCCGCGCCATCCCTCACGCCCCCCCTCAGGAAGTAACCACTCTCCACGACCCGCTCACCCCCCACCCCCCGCCAAGAAACACGTCCACCGCCTCAGAGAGAGACAGGGGGCGCTGCCGCACGCCACGTGGGGGCGCCGCCGCAGGACGATGAGAGTGCGGGGGGGGTACAGTACCCCCCCTTCCCCTCCATGCGTCACCCCTCCTGGCGCCTGACCCCTCCCCTCCCGAGCACGAGATGACATCAATAGTTAATATGCAATTTACTCCCCTTGAAAAATTCATCCGCCCCCTGGGAGTCATATAACTTCCTCTGCAGTAATACTTCTTCTCATCTCCTTCCCTTTTCCCTCCGTCCTTCCCTCGGTTCCTTTCTTTATCCTCCCTCACTTCCCTCCTATTACTTCCTCCCTAACTCTTTCCCTCTCCCCATCGTTTCTTTCCAACGCTCACGTCCGACACAAATTCCTACGCCCTGTTGTTTCCCCCCCCGTCTTCTTCCCGTGACCGTGTTTTCTCATGATTCACCCATGCATTTTCCGATTTCAACATTTTCTGCTTTCCTTTCCTATCCTTCCATGTACTTTCCATTCAAAATAAACAATTATTTACGTATTTATCTTATTCACTTCGTTGTTTTACGCCTCATCCTCATTTTGTGATAGTTTGTATCTCGATATGATGATCTCCATACATCACTCGTATGGTAGCTCAAAGATTGAACTAGAAAGTCTTTTACATGTAATTTCTATGCTTTTTACCCAATTTCTCGATGGATCCGGCTGATAATTTCCTGTTCAACGTTTTTCCTACGTTTACTATCTGTCTGGATCCGACCGTCGAGTCGTCCTGACCAGAGCTCCTGTAATTAGCAAGCGGTTTGTTTTTGTCGAATAATACAGGCGACTGACAGATGCGCTGGCGTCGGTTTTTTGACTTTCACGGGAACTCTATAGAAGAATTTTAGTGAATTTTACGCAGCTGTGAAATAAATATTTGCCTCGGATTCATTCAACTTATTTTTGGGACAGACCCTGTTCGATGACGACGGTCTGACGCAACCGTTTATAAGCTAGTCACTGTCTCAATACCTAATCGCGACGTCAATATTCTCATCTATATTTATTATTAAGATTGTACTTGGATGAAATATTGAAATCATATTTGAGGAATGGGTTAGCAATTTGTACAATTTCCTTTAACTAGGTCGTCTTCTTTGCTTTTCCCCACTAGATTGCTGCTTTTGCAAAGACGCTACTAATGATAAAGAATTCTTGGCCCCAGTGGCGGCGGGGTAACGTCCTCGTCTGCCCACGCAGAGGTTTCCGGTTCGATTCTCGCCCAGGTTGCTTTTCCTCCAGCTTTCCTAGAGCTTGTGTGTATATAATTGTCAAATTGTTATGTCAATGTTAAAATTCCGTTGTAAAGGTCGAAGTGCTGTTTTCAGACAAATGTAAAATAAATAATGCAAAATAAAGTTCTTTTCACATCCTTTTCTCCCTATTATGACGAGAGGCGTCGATCGTGGACTCCTGCGACTTCGAGGCCTCCATTCACATTATTTTGCCGACCCCTGCTACACTCCTTTCCCTCTCTTCCCTCCCATTCGCTCCCGACTCACTCCTCGCTCAATCGCAACCTCGAGTGATCGGAAACCGTAAATCTTCAATTTGAAGAAAAACAGGAATTATTTTCTCCAACATTTTTCCAGGGTTATTAGCAAAAACATTCTAAACTCTGATTCCATTTCAATAGAAGAACGAAACACACACAGAAATTCCATTTTCAATCCTCGGCCTTTTCTCAATGACTTGTCCTCCTCTGGCGGATTAAATTCAAATGAGCGCGGAAAACTAAATGCGCTGGCGTTGAAACTCAACGGAACTTTCTCACCACTCTATAATTTCAATGTAAGGTTTATATTTTGAATTTTATCTGACCTTTTTAAAATATCATCTCTGATAAAATCCTGCACCTGATATTAAACTTCTGTTTGGCCAAAAGAATGAGCAGCAGAGTTTTCGATATTTCTGAAGCCTAAGGTCGAACTTGATACTCATGGATGTTGCAGTTGAGTATTCAATGTGTTATAATAGTAATTCCACGAAATACGGAGAGCATTTATTTTTGCTTAAGATTTTACACATGAAAGTAAATATGATACCAATTTGTCTTGAAAAATATTTTAGCACGATAAAATATTAAAGTTAACCGATAAACGTTGTACAAGGTAGCTCTTGTAGCAGTATGTAGCTGTCACCCGGATTTGGGATCATAGGAGATTATGAATTTCGGTCACTCTCAATAATCACTATTTTCCTTATTTTAACAAAAGCTATCTTAGAAGTGTGTATCATAGTGCTCCTATTTAATTGCTTTCAAAATGTTCAAAGAATGAAATAAGTCGATTACGATCAAAGGATAATAGTGTGAACGAGAAAGGGACTTCAAAATGTTATTAACAGTTATTTTACATTCTCTTAAATCCCTATTCTTTCATAAATACACTAGATGTAAAAATAAATTCTATTCATTCTAAAGTAAATACAGTATTCCCCACTGGCATTACGAAATTCAACTCGAAGGAAAAAGTCTTGAATACTTAGAATGTTCCTTTAAATTTTGTAATAAGTAGGTGAGCGTTGAATCTTATATTTTTTAATCCCTTGGTGTTAATTGAAACATTTATCAGAGAGCTTAATTTGTGGCGTCAAAACTATTTTTCTTCTCTTTTTATGAAAATCTAGTTTGCAGATTTCCTCCTCTCCATTATCTTAGAAGTTTCGCAATATATTCTGTCAGCCAACAATCTGTTTATTTCTGACTCTTGCATGGCATTTATTTAAAATTATTACGATTAGGAGCAATACAATGCCAAGAAAGTACATCTACAGACTTCAAATAGAGTTCGCTCTCGAGAGAAATGTCATCTTCTTTCTTTGGAAATGGACACTAACTGAAATTATTCCGTGATTTTTTTTTAAATTTTTGTTAGCAAAATCCAAGTGGTCATTTGTTTTTAGTTGGTTCGTACGGACCAGGATCATACGAGGAACCATAATGTAAATGACATTAACACCTGTTAATTACCATACATCTGCTCCGCCTTGGCATGCTGCCAAGGATCAGCGGTGGAAACGGAAAAGTGGCCGAGCATTTCACCAAACCAAGCAATGAGAATCAATTACTCCGCTGGAGAGCTACAATTCCCATGCGATCCTACTTTCCCTGAGTGATGTTATCGCGTGCATCAAGCATTAAAGCAAACACTTCGTAGTCTGAAAATCAATAGCCCTGGTACTGTAATACGGCGTAATAGAATTGTACATTATAGTGCAATTTCAGCTACTTAAACGGCAAAGGAACCTGAAAATTATGAAAAAAGGACATTAATCAAGTAAATCGAGTTACGTCTTGTTTATAAAGGCTAGTCCCTAAAAAAAATTTCGGATAGCTCATATCAGAAGAGGTTTCATGAAAGAGAACATAGCCATTAATCTTCGCCGATAATTGAGAAGTACGAGTACTATTACTTCCACGAGCTAAAATGAAACTATACAGACTTAATGCTAGAAAGTTATATCAAGCAGTTACTAAACGACACCATTTAAAAATATATTTGTTTCCTTCCTCTGTCACGGTCATCAAGGGTTATCCCTTTTATATATGACTTCACCATCTTAACTCCTCCATCCTCTTTTACTTCCTCCTTGAATTTTGGACAAATATATTCCTCCCTTTCCGCAACATGAATAGAATTTAGTCGGTCCCTTCCTCTTCACTCGGCTCACTTCTTCATTTTCTTAATACTTACCTCTCGAGACTATCATGAAGAAAAATGAATATATCTCTTGCGATAATCAACAGTTGTGATATGGAGTAATTGAACCCTAAGTTTGGTAAAAATTGATGTTGCTGGTAGAGTAAGTATCTCGGTACATTCATTCCTTACATAATAATTTGAAAATTATTATTTTTGTGACATAAATTATTTATATTTCCAAATCTCGAGCATTTATCTTTTATACTTTGAACAAATGTACCAGAGACTGATTAGATAATGATCCTCCTCTTGAAACAGGTGTTTTACGAGATTTTTCAGCAAAGCTTGGTAAAACCTCATGAAAAACTTTCTTTAAGTTAAAGTATTGGACAAGTGCTTTAGAAGCTTTCGTGAAAGATATGGGCAACAAATTACCCAATGAGTGATCGGAAAAAGGTTATTACTATTCATATTGCAAATAATGGGAATAAAAAATAAGGAATAATCGAATCTTGCTGTAAGAGAAAACTTATGTTTTTTCTGCAATTCTAAATGATGTTGGAAAAACAAAAGATAAAATTGTGTTAACTTATCGGAACCCAAAATGATTCAGGGAATTAAGAAGATGAAATGTGGCTGAAATGGGTTCAAGATGAAAAAGAGGGTGCAACATCTGTAAGCGCGAATATTTTTAGGGCTGATAGCACTTCTAAAGGGTTAGATCGAAAAAGCGTGAGACGTCTTTTCTTTAGTGGAGCAGCGCACGTTCCTTTACTCGACTAAAGCAGTCTTAGGGGAAGGGATATCCCGCAAGACTCACGAAGCGGGGGAGATGCTGGTGTTGAAATCGATAGGGAGCGATGAAATATCTCCAAGGAGAACGCCAAGGTAAGTGCGCACCGTGTTATGCGGCGCGATGGCTCGGCAGGGATGGCGGGCGGCCCGCTCTCAGATTCTCCGCTCCGGAAGGGACTGCAAGGGAAAAAAGAGAAGGAAGAAACGAGGGGATTTGCATGGGAACTGAAGGGTGAAACGGGGAAGCCAGTAGTTTTTGCTCGCGGAACGCAGACCTCTCTCATGGAGGAGATCCTTTAGGAAGGACTGCATTGTAAGCGGACGTCTGGGAGGGATGGACTGGAAACTTCTGCGAAACAATCTTAGAAGACACGGCTGGAGGGGTGTTAAGACACCAACCGTTTCTTAAACTTGCCAATAGTTCCAATGAGAAGGCCAACAAGATTAATATGATATTTGGCTGTCTGAATATTCTGGCCATTATATTCTACTGATGAGATGGAAAATACAGCGGAGATAAAGGATCCATCGATGATTAAAATTAACAGTAGTCATGAACTATTAACATATTTCCGTGATTTTCTCTACAACTTGAGTGCATGAAAGGAATCAATTATCTCCAGAGTTAAACACGTTGTTTTCGAAAATTGCACGTCACTCCCGATCTGCTGATATTTTGTTAATTCTTAGCTTTAGTAAACAATAATGGATATCTTATTTGAATATTGTTTAATTAAAGTTAAATATTCACTTACTAGACCGAATATTATCGTGGAAATTCACTCTGAAGAAGAAAATGTGGAACCATCTTTCTTCAACATTTAATTAGAATTTGCGAACCTGACGAAATAATTCTGCTCTTTCGGAGGAATAGACATCAATGAACGCCGAAGCAGTTTGGGCTAAAGTCGATTATAAATATTGAAAAACATACCTATAATCATACCTTGACCCCGTAAGTGTTAACCCCTTTAAATATCAAAAATCGATGTTTTTTATGTAGCCCGTAAGCTATCGTGGTGTATCGCAATTTTCTCCATTCTGCCATTCGCTGGATAACCAACACACACATTTATATTCATTCCTTGATCAAAAAGTTACCGGAATAACCACCGTGTGGCGCTCCCATCGTTCCGATTTGAGTTCTGTTTTTTTGTTAAATTGGTACATCTGTTGTTGATATTCCCTTTAAATCTTAGTGTCATAACTTGACATTTGCAAAAGTTACGTAGCCAAGAGTACATCTATCTCTGTGTGTGTTGGCGATTTTTTACAATTGCAGAAATGGATTTAAATTTGCAACAACGAACTTGTATTAAATTTTGCGTAAAAAACGGATTTAGTGGCGCACGGACGTTGGAAATGTTGGAAAAGTGTTTCGGCAACGATTCTCTAAAAAAAACGGTCGTTTACCAGTGGCACGAGCGGTTCAGAAGTGGTCGTGAGTCAATCGAAGATGATGAACGCAGTGGCAGACCATCGACATCGAAAGTCGGTGAAAAAATTGATAAAGTAAAAGAAATGTTGGTCAATAACCGCAAATTAACCATCAGAGAAATAGCGGAGGACTTGAACATTGCCTATGGATCCGCCCAAGACATTGTGGTTAATGATATGGGTTTCCGTCGTGTAGCAGCAAAGTTGGTGCCAAAAGACCTCAATTTCATGCAAAAAAGAGACCGTGTTGACGTCGCAAAAGACATGATTTGCGAGGCTGAATCCGATCCCACATTCATCAAAAGGATCATTACTGGAGACGAGACGTGGGTTTATGAGTACGACACGGAATCCAGACATCAGGCAAGTGAATGGCGTTCACCAAATGAGCCGAGACCAAAAAAACCACGTCGTTTTCAGTCAAAAAAGAAGGCAATGCTGACGGTTTTCATGGATTACAACGGTGTAGTTCATCATGAATTTTTGCCAGAAGGCCAGACAGTAAACAAAGAGTATTATTTGGGCGTTATGAGACGTTTGCGTGAAGCAATTCGCCGAAAGAGACCAGAAATGTGGGCAGAAAACTCGTGGATTTTGCACCATGATAACGCACCGTCGCACAGTGATATCATTATTCGTAATTTTTTGACGAAAAATGCAACAAATACCATCCAACAGCCACCGAATTCACCTGATTTGGCTCCCTGTGACTTCTTTCTGTTCAATCGAGTTAAAAAACCATTACGGGGAACGCGTTTTAGCAGCCGAGAGGAAGTAATGGAAAAATCGCAGGAAGCACTGATGGACATACCGAAAACCGAATATAAAAAATGTTTCGAGGATTGGATCAAGCGCTGGCATACTACCTTGATCAAAAATTTCCCGGAATTTATTCAGAAAATTAAAAATACAAGTTTATTCATCTAAATCTATATTGTCCCCTTCAAAGTAATCCCCATCGACTGCAACACACTTATGCCAGCGCTTGATCCAATCCTCGAAACATTTTTTATATTCGGTTTTCGGTATGTCCATCAGTGCTTCCTGCGATTTTTCCATTACTTCCTCTCGGCTGCTAAAACGCGTTCCCCGTAATGGTTTTTTAACTCGATTGAACAGAAAGAAGTCACAGGGAGCCAAATCAGGTGAATTCGGTGGCTGTTGGATGGTATTTGTTGCATTTTTCGTCAAAAAATTACGAATAATGATATCACTGTGCGACGGTGCGTTATCATGGTGCAAAATCCACGAGTTTTCTGCCCACATTTCTGGTCTCTTTCGGCGAATTGCTTCACGCAAACGTCTCATAACGCCCAAATAATACTCTTTGTTTACTGTCTGGCCTTCTGGCAAAAATTCATGATGCACTACACCGTTGTAATCCATGAAAACCGTCAGCATTGCCTTCTTTTTTGACTGAAAACGACGTGGTTTTTTTGATCTCGGCTCATTTGGTGAACGCCATTCACTTGCCTGATGTCTGGATTGCGTGTCGTACTCATAAACCCACGTCTCGTCTCCAGTAATGATCCTTTTGATGAATGTGGGATCGGATTCAGCCTCGCAAATCATGTCTTTTGCGACGTCAACACGGTCTCTTTTTTGCATGAAATTGAGGTCTTTTGGCATGCTACACGACGGAAACCCAAATCATTAACCACAATGTCTTGGGCGGATCCATAGGCAATGTTCAAGTCCTCCGCTATTTCTCTGATGGTTAATTTGCGGTTATTGACCAACATTTCTTTTACTTTATCAATTTTTTCACCGACTTTCGATGTCGATGGTCTGCCACTGCGTTCATCATCTTCGATTGACTCACGACCACTTCTGAACCGCTCGCGCCACTGGTAAACGACCGTTTTTCTTAGAGAATCGTTGCCGAAACACTTTTCCAACATTTCCAACGTCCGTGCGCCACTAAATCCGTTTTTTACGCAAAATTTAATACAAGTTCGTTGTTGCAAATTTAAATCCATTTCTGAAATTGTAAAAAATCGCCAACACACACAGAGATAGATGTACTCTTGGCTACGTAACTTTTGCAAATGTCAAGTTATGACACTAAGATTTAAAGGGAATATCAACAACAGATGTACCAATTTAACAAAAAAAACAGAACTCAAATCGGAACGATGGGAGCGCCACACGGTGGTTATTCCGGGAACTTTTTGATCAAGGTAGTAAGTGTCTTGCAGTCGATGGGGATTACTTTGAAGGGGACAATATAGATTTAGATGAATAAACTTGTATTTTTAATTTTCTGAATAAATTCCGGGAAATTTTTGATCAAGGTAGTATATATATATATATATATATATATATATATATATATATATATATATATCTTGAGGGTCCCGGTTTCGATTACCGGGCAAGACCCTGAGCACCTGCAGCTGCACCCAAGCTATTCGATTTCTCGAGTACCAGATCTTCCTGGGAAACCCGGGGAGGTAGAGTGAGAGAGTGACGCATTCAGTTTAAAAAAGGCCACATCGACAATATTCACGACAAGGACCGCAGTAGTCGACCTAAACTTGTGACAGATGAGCTGACGGTGAAAATCAACGAAAAAATTCGTAAAAACCGCCGATTTAAGATTACATATCTCCTGCTTGACATGTTTTGCACCACAGCGCTTCGGCAGCGACGCTGAATGTAAACAAGTGGTTCAATGTGAGACGCAGGATTTATTCAGAGACGGAAATGAAAAGCTGTGTATCTGTCTTTATGATAATTGACTCAATTTGAATGGCAACTTCGCAAAAAAATTGCTTAAGATTTTACCTTTGAAATATATACATTAAACACTTTTACTTGCCACTTGGTCGATATATTATTTCAAAACGTAAGTTCCTTTCTGCATAGTCCTCCCTGACAGTAAGCTGCAATTTTTATTGTCCCGCACATTTTAATGGCTTACAGTGGTCAAAGCAGAAAATTCACAGTCTGTGCAATACCATTATGCGTACTGGGTGTAGGGGTGTTTAGACTCCAAGATGGTGGCTCAAACCCTAGCCACCGCCAAGCTATGCCGAAACGTCAGTTACTTTCTGGTCGACCCTTGTATCTTCGTAGATTACATGCGTGAACTGAACACGTTTCTAATAATTAGTCGCTGTCAAAATAATGGCGTCAAATTAATGAAACTTTAAATACACATGCATAACCCTCTAAGCGCACACAATACAACATACTATTAAATTTTTGCCCATGAGTAAATGCATGCCATTTATCTTTAATTAACAGCTATCATTAGCGGCAAAAGTACTAAAAAATTATACAATAGGATAAAACTAACATTATTTTCATGGATAATGAGTAGGGTATCTTCGGAAGAACAGTGTAATGAAACGATGAGACAACCCCGGTGAAGTTGATCAAATACATGAGTAAGTACTGACTTGAAGTTTTTCATTCTGCTCGTCCGTCCATAAAATAATTTTGAAAGTAAATTATTTTTGTTTAAAAATTGCTTCACTAATACTTTCCCTTTATAACCCCAATAAATCTTCATTCCTGGTTTATTAAATCGCCGTTGGAATTACTTGATAAAATAACCACCATTCAAACTGAATGGGGGGAAGGAGGGATTAGGGAACGCAAGATTCCGTTTCATTTTATTAATCATTCGTAACACCGCGGCTCACCCTTCCCTCTCTCGCTTCCGGTAATGGCTCTTTAGTTCTCGAATCTGATCCGCCCCCGCCGACTCCTCCCAGCGCTCCCTTCCCTCATTTCCTCCCCCGGCCTAACGCCTCGCCCTGCTTCAGTCATCATTTAACCAAAGAGGGAACGCTATGTAGCTTAGCAATAATAATTGCATTCACTCACGCGTCAACTAATCGTTATCCGCCGCATATCTATCTGCGTACATCATGGTTAACGGTGACGCTGAAGCTTATGAGCTGGACTCGAAAAACACACAGTGGAACCACATCAGAGAAAAGCGTGTCGTTAAACTTCAATGGCTATCTCGCTACGCTGCCATCGCAATGAATGCGTGCCTGTGAATTGATTCTCTTGAATTTGTCACTCATTTCTCGTTAGCGCCGGATATTATAGCCTTATGTGATTCCGTTCGCCAAAAGTTTAAATGTAAATTTTATTACCCTTGACTTAGTTAACTGATAGTTATAGGCTCTTGCAGAGCGATACTCCATGCACAAAACCAAACTGGACATCGAACTACCAAAAGTATGTAATGACTTTAGCGAGCGTCATAAATTTCAAATTTCAGTAATGTGTGTCTATTTTTCTAAAATGTGTTTTTTTTTCAAAATAACAACGCACAGCCTTCCCTTACAAGCTGGTTTAATATATTTGTAATAATATATGCATGACAAATGGTGCAATCGTCACACCTACGAGTACATAAGGTGTAAATCACGTTTGATTGTGTTAACATCCGTCACTACCTTAATTCCACAGGCAGACTTTGGCCTTTTTAGTTCTCCTGTGCATGCTACACTGTGTGACGCTACTAACGCGTATTCACCAAATAGGTCAAACTCAGCATTCTCTTTGGGCAATCAGATATTTAACTTCTACGGTGTATATGTATTGACTAACGGTATGGTCTCACCGTATGGTAATGGTTTTGGTTACTGTACATTTTTTCGTGAGTTCATGATTTGTCGAGGTGAAAGTTTAATGAGTTAAAAACAATTCTTTTTTTAAGAATGATAAAAGAGTAATCATATGCGTAGATGACATACTCATCATCAGAAATGATGAGTATGAACCATTTGTAATGCATTTCCCTTTTTTTTTGTTGAGGTTGACCAATCTTTACTGCTTTGATTTAGGGAGAAGTAATTTGAGAATAAATTTGTGTACATTTATTTGGAGATCATGAAGTATTACATTTATTTCAGTTTTATTACGCTATTGCATTTATTTTCAAATTTGCTCCAAACCAGAAAGAGAGCATTAACAATATCTTCTTTAGAGAACAATGAGGATGAGATTTCTCAATCTTGAACAACGATTCCGTGACATAAGTCATCAAGTAATTTCAACCTTAGCTGTACCAAGGTTTATTCCAAAGGGGGGATGGTCCCGTACCAAGGTCACCAAGATAAACAAGGTGCGTTCCGAAAATGTGGTCATTATTTTTTAAAGTAATTTACTGAAGAGATTTACATAAACACTGGAAGTTCTCAAAATACTGTCCTTCAGTCTCACCACATTTTTTCCAGCGACTCTACCATGGTCGGTACGCGATTTAGAAACCTTCTTCTGAGACCTTTCGCGAGGTCTTCGTCACGGCTGATTGGATCTCATCTATTGATGAAAAATGGGTTCCTTTCAGGGCTTCCATAATCCGAAGGAAAAAAAGAAGTCTCCTTGGATGGCGTCAGAACTATTGGGGGGGTCGGGCAGTGTTCGCACCTGATCTTTGGCCAGGAACTCGCGGACTCGTAGCGCGTTGTGACAAACATCTTGAGCACGAGCTTGACGAACACTTTCCTCAGTAGCAATGCGAAACACAACAGTAGACGACAATTTCAGTTCATTTTCAACCATCTTGATACTCATTCAACGGTCAGAGTCCAACGATTGTCGAACATGAGCCACATTGTTGTCGGTTTTGCTGGTTGACGGCCGCCCAGAGCGTCATTCTTCGTGAACCTCTTCCCAGCCCTACTAAAAGACCTTTAACCATTTCAAAACTTGTAATTAGGACAGAGAAGAGTCCCCGTAAGCCTTAAGAATCATTTTGTCAGTCCTCACAACAGTTATCTTCAATTAAACAAAAAACTTAGTATTCTCGTAACGTTGGTCGATCGTTGATTCAATTTTATTCGTGACACGGTCGGCTCGCAGAGGTTTACAATTACTGACGTCGAGCCGCTTCCACAGTCTGGAGAGCAGCGTAATTGATTTTGTGGAAAAACGTAACGTCTTTTCACCTACCCCAATTAGTTTGATTCCTCTCCAATTAGTAGGAGCGTTGCGAGAAATTCAATGCAATTACTTTATGAAGGCACCCTGTATGTTAAATAAGTGAGACCAATCATTTGTCTAGCATCATTTCCTGGGAGGGAATGCCCTACCTAAAATACGCGGAATCGTGTGGTTCAATCAAGCACAACCTAAAGATCGCGACATAAGAACCCAAATAATCAGAAACGTGCATTTTCGCTGTCACGGGAGTCATTTTTTCATGCTTTACGCAGGGGATGGAAAGGAAGAGACTGTTCGAATGCTCGCATCGCACCCAACCACCCTCCATCTCACCCCCATCCGCTCGCGCCCTCTCGGGCACCGGAGCCTTTAATCCTCGGCATTCGCTCCCCACTATACTGCTCTCGGAGGGCCTTTCGATGCAATTCGCGCGGGGGTGGAAGGGGGAGAACAACCCCCATGAGGGCACGGGGCCAAAGGTCACGGCGGTGACTACGAGCGTGGGATACGAGACAGGGCTCGGATATTTACCGCAGTGCCTCCGTGAGATTCAAGGGATGTGGAGGAGGCCAGGCAAATCTTCAAGTGGTAAAACTCACAAAATGTCGCCCAAAGCCCGTGAAGCTCTTAAGAGCGCTACCTAACATGCTCGTTCAAGTAGATTATCCACAAAACCACATTCTTACTAGACATGAGAGCTAAAACTTAGGTATGAAAAAATACGTACCTTTTAAGGCAATGACTGCTAGGAATACTCCAGCAAATTTTTTTCTTGTCTAAATACGCTAAATAGGCGGGCTAGGGTTGGTTTATCTTCATTCGAAACACAAAAAGCCATATTTATGTACACAAATTATACTGTAAGCCTATTTCTCTCGGGTACCGGACTCGTCAAATAATCTAATTTTGAAAAATTCACGGCCGGAAATAATAGTTACTTATTTGTGAGCACTGAAAAAAAATAGGCCAACAAGTAAGTAATGCCCATCTATGATCGCCAGCTCTAATTTTAAAATAAATAACGTATTTGAACTATTAATAAGAACTTTAATAAAACTAAAAGCTAAAATGAATTTAATTTTTGATGTCACGTGTTTGGTGTGTAATCTCATTCCACACTGCGAATCGGTGGCTGTTGGGTAGCAGGTAGATACAAAGAAAGATGTACCTTACCTAGGCATGATGAACAATTAATTTGAAAAAACGAGCTAATGACTTAAATACGTATCTCTTAAAGAAACAATTCGAGGCAATGAAATTTTGCAACAGAAATTTACCGAAAATATTAAGCACATTAACGAGAGGGACAGAACTGAATCTTCAGTTCTGTCCCTCTCTTCCTTGGTAAAGGTGGCCACGACCACCGAAAATTTCGAAAAATAGTGAGTCTCTTTTTGTGTGTTTCTGTGTTCTTGTCTGTGTCCGCTAGTGCTAAGTGTTATACATTATATATATATATATATATATATATATATATATATATATATATATACACATTCAGTCACGAAATCCAGCCATATGGCGAACAAATGTTTATTCACATGGAAATAAGGAAAAGGGATAGGAACACATAATAAAGGACGGATACAGGAGAGGTGGGGAAGGCGGAATAGAGCAGATCATAAGCGCAAAAATATTTTTTAACCGGGGCTTGAACGCCGTATCTTTCGACTTGCCGGGCTCTAATTGTTTAAAATCTAAATCTAATCTAAATGTTTCCTCGATAGCTCAAGTGGTTAAAGCATCGACCCCACAAGTCGAAAGATCCGATGTTCAAGACCCAGTCAAGAAAATATTTTTGCGCTTCTGATCTGCTCGATTCCGCCCTCCCCACGTATTCTGTAGTCGTCCTTTATATGTGTTCCTATTTCTTTTCCTTATATCTATTTCCATGCAAATGAATATTTGTTCAGCATATGGCGGGATTTCGTTTTTACATATGTATTTGGCCAATGTAGCTATTCTCTTTCTTCTGGCTATGCGTGCCACAAAATCCAATGTTCCTATCCTTTATGATAATGTATGATTGCTTACCTACTGTCCTTTTCTCTTTTATGTTGTCCATTTCTCCTTTGGTGATTGAAACAGCCCCCTGGCATCATCTCTTGATCAAAGAGTCGGGCACTTTAATGCATAAGCCCATGCAGATCTCAGTGTAAATTACGTTTCCTCGATAGCAGGACATGCTTATGTTTACCAAGTGTCTGATATCGCCGGCGTCGGATGCTTCGGCCACTGGGATTTGGAGAGCGGCACTGCCGGACTCTATCGGAAATTTAATTTCTGATTGTGTTTTGCTCCGAACTCCGGTTGACCACCTTGTTCTTCCGGAAGCGTAGAGTTTGACTCTTCACTTTCTTCCGCCGGGAAGGTGGTACTTTTGTAATGTATACTGCTTAAAGACTGACCTTATCTCCTAGTGTAGATCTTAGGCCCCTTTTTGTTTGCAACCGCCGGGTGCGTGAAGCGGGGAGGGAGCTTGAATGAGTATTTTTTTCCCTTTGGAATGCTCAATCTATTGGTGCGCTTTCCTTCTTCATGCAAGTGAGCTAAATTTGATTTGTTTCAAAATGGTCGTGCGCCGCGTAAGCGCGCTCGTCTCGCAAGTTTACTGGAAGGCTAAGCCCCATACCCCGTTGGAGGTCTACCTCTTCACGTTAGAGTCGCTAGGCCTCGCACCCGAAGAGATAGGCGATCCAATTTCCATGTAATTTCCAATTGATATTCCTGAAGTTGTCAACTGAAGCTATAATTACTAGGATTTTAGACAATACTCCGCGGAAACTACCGTTTCCGTCTTTAAGTGACCAGAGCACGGCAATAACTATTGACGAGCCCGTGTGATGTCAGGGTTCTTTGTCTTCCCGTGGAGACCCAGTTGGAAGATAAAACAAGCAAGCTCCAACGTTTTGGTAAAATCCATCGCTCGTGGGAGAAGAGGTGGAAAGAAGAAAAGATGACGCGGGTGCTTACTGGAACCAGGGTGGTGCGGGGAAAGGTCGAGAGAAATATTCCCTCGTACCTCCACATCGGCGGCAACCGGCCCATCATCATCCATGAGGGTCAGCGCCGCATTTGAGCCCGCTGCAACCAAGAAGACCACGAGCGCAACACCTGCCCTCGAAACCAGGAAGGGAAGATTTATACGGTGGCAATAACGATGGCCTCTAGCCCTAATACCACCGTGAAGATGGACGAAACCGAAATGGCTGCATAGGAGAGAAAAACGCTGCTACTCATCGAGGGTGCGGCTCCAGCTTCTCCCGTCTGTCCCCCGCATTCCCCTCCACCTGGAGGGAAATGTCAGGGGAGCGAAAATCGTCAACGGAAGGAAAGTATTCGAAAAAGAAGAGGGCAAACGACCCCAAGCTCCAGGTATCGAATAGCGATCTAAAAGTAGTTCACGTACCTACCACCTCGCCTAGTCATACACGATCTCCGGCCCCCGTCTCTCGTCTTTCCCCATTGAGGACAGTAAAGGTGTCGACGATCTAACCAGCGCTCCTCTAAACAGACGGCATGAAATTGTGCCCTCTGATTTTTCCCATCCACACCCCCTCGGCAAATGACCTACCAATTGGCAACTCCGACCCTTCCCGAAGCAACCTCCTGCCCCGAGGCGGCCTCCATCAGTAGTCCTTCGAAGAAGACCCCCGTTGAACCCTGCCAAATTACCCACTCTTTGTGGAGACCGCGAAGGCAGCTCTTCTCCTTCAACGAAAGGACCAGGCTAGCTCATCCTCTTCGGACGAGGTCAGGGGCAAAGGGATACCGCACCCTTTCAAGTGAAAACCGGAAGCAGCAGGACAAAAGACGCTGGAGAAGAAGACCAAATTAGAATAGAATTATGAAATGTTAGGAGAATTATGAGGAAAGGAAAATTGGAGAACACTAAGCGAGAAATGGAAAGGGGATATATAAATATTTTAGATCTATACGAAGTAGAATGAAAATATAGCGGGGATTACTAGAGTGATAATTTTTATTATTATCATTATTAGGTAATCTACCGGTTATGATAGGTTTTTCTATGGACATTGCTACTAAATAAATATTTTGTGACCCCTAGAAAAACATTAGATCCTAACCTACATCAGGTCCCTCTTCATCTCTGAGTTTCTTCTTCCTCCCTTAACCCCGTCCAACATGCCTATCCTGTTCCTTCCCTTTCCTCGTGTGCCCAAAATTCTTCTCTTCATCACAGTCTTCAACATCCCAGTCCCGATCAATACCCCTTTCACCCACTTTTCCTGCCTCCATAGGAATTCTTCCAACACACCCCTCTCTTTTCCCACCACACCTAGTACATCCTCATTTGTTTTCTTCTCTGTCCATTTCACCTTCTCCATTCTTCTCCACACCTACATTTGAAAAGCCTCCAGTCTATGTCTAGCATCCTGCTCCAATGACCACGTTTCCGCAGCGTACATACAGGGGGGCACCCAAAAGTGGTAGGACTGATTTTCTCTGGCGCGAACGGAGCGGTGGAAGGGGGTCTGCTTGACCGGGTAAGGTGGAGGGGACTCTTAGCAACAGACCGACACCAACCTCAATCGCCTGCGGGCTGTCGTTGAGTGAGGACACCGTTTTTAGTGAAGCAAGTTTTTTGTCCGCGTCGAAAAGCAAAATGAATCTGAATTTAGAGCAACGTTATTCCGTGAAGTTTTGTGCGAAACTCGGGAAGACGCCAACTGAGACCCTCGATATGATCAAGCAAGCTTATGGGGACACTGCCTTAAGCCGTTCCACAGTATTTGAGTGGCACAAGTTGTTTAAAGAGGGTAGGGAGCTCGTTGAAGACGACCATCGCTCCGGACGGCCGTCGACGGCAAGAACCGACACGAATGTGGACAGAGTGAGGATACTGCTGAACACAGACAGACGCTTAACCAGTGGAGAAATTGCAGACCAGTTGTGTCTGTCTGCATCCAACGTCCAACGCATTATTTCACAGGATTTGGCCATGCCCAAGATGGTGCCGAAAATTTTACCATGGCGCGCTCGTCGTCAGACAGCTCAGAGTGTCCACCAACATGCAACGCGTGTGCGCATTTCCGAAGAAGTGTTAGCCAATTTGCACCGAGATGAAAATTGTTTGGACAATGTGATAACTGGTGATGAAACATGGGTTTTTCAATATGACCCCAAAACGAAAAGACAATCCGCGGAATGCCACACTTCCGCGTCCCCACGTCCAAAAAAGGCTCGCATGAGCAAATCAAAATAAGAAAGATGTTGATTGTGTTTTTCCACCGTCATGGAGTGGATCACAAGGAGTTTGTCCCACCAGGGGAGACTTTGACTGCGAACTTTTACGTGCAGGCGCTCACCCGCCTCCGAGAACGCGTGAAAAGAGTCTGACCGGCCATCGCAAACGGCTGGGTGCTTCATCATGACAACGCGCCGTGCCATGGCGCGCTCGTCGTCAGACAGCTCCTGGCCAAATAGGGCGTTGCCACGTTGCCGCGCCCGCCCTATTCTCCCGATCTGGCACCACCGGACTTCTTCTTCTTCCCCCTGATGAAAAGAAAGCTCAAGGCGTTTTGACTCGATAAAGGCCGTTCAAGAGGCTTCGACGAGGGTCATCAACGGCATCCCCAAAGAAAATTTCCAGCAGGCGTACGGGGAATGGGAGCAACGTTATACTATGTGTGTGCAATCTCAAGGAGCATACTTTGAAGATTATTAAGTCGATGTAAATATATCGTCAATAAAATTCTTGTAAATAAATCAGTCCTAACACTTTTGGGTGTGACCCTGTAGCTACGCTCCATCTCAAAGTTTTTACGAGTCTTTTCTTAACATCCTTACTCAAAGTCCCTGTCATCAACTCCCTCCTCCTTGTGAAAACCTCTTTGCCTAGCGCAATTCTTCTCCTTACCTCCCTACTATTTTGGCCGTTTTGGTCCGGAACACTTCCGAGATATGTAAACTATTCTAACTGCTCAAGGTTTTGCCCTCCTATTTTAATGTTTAACTTAGCCTTTTTCAAACTAAAAAATCGCATAATCTTTGTCTTAATAACATTGATTCTCATCCCATACCTGTCGCACTGAATTTCTAATTCACTCAGTAATGCTTGCAGCCCCTTGAATGACTGACAAACTAAGGCTTGGTCATCAGCAAACCTAATGGTTTTTACCATTCCACCAATTTTCCACCAACTTTCATTCCTACCACCAGGTTTTCCCATGCCTCTTTAATCATTTCCTCAGCATCCAGTTTGAACAGCAACGGTGATAATGGGCAACCCTGCCTTACACCTCTTCCTAACAATGCCCAACCGGTCTCCCCGTTCTTTACTCGCACCAAACGAGTCTGAGATATGTATATGTGGCGGATCAGCCTCCTGTCCCTCCAATCTATTCCTATTTTCTTCAATATACTCATTAGTTTTCCCCCATTCACTCTATTACACGCTTTTTCGAAATTTACGAAACAGGCAAATACCTCTTGGTTGTATTCTATATTCCTCTCGATTAATAATTTCATTACTGCAATGGCATTACGGGTAACTCTCCCCTTCCTAAACCTAAACTGATCATCTCTTAAGTTATCATTTGCCCTGCCATCTATCCTTTTCTTTATGATCCTGAGAACAACTTTAGCTGCATGAGATATCAAAATTGTCGTCTTATAGTCCTCACATGATGTAGCCTTTACCTATTTCAGAATAGGAACTGAAACTGATCTCACTAAGTCTTCCTCATACATACTACGAATCAACCCATTTAGCCTCTTCCTCCCACATTTACCTAAACAATCCAGTAGTTCCGCGGGAATGTTATCCACGCCCACGGCCTTATTTAGTTTCATTTGCCATAATTCCCTTTCTATGTCATCGTCGAGTATGTCTGAACCGAAGCTATCTTCCTCTACGTGATGTTGTTTTTCTATTTCTAACTTTGTTGGTCTAAATTCTTTACTATATCGTTCTTCTATATACTCCTTCCATCTCTCTTGGATCTTCCCGCGTCAACTATAATTTTATCCGCCTTATCTCTAACTTTTAGCATAGATCTTCCTTTCTTACTTCCCGCTGATGATTTAACTCTTTTGCTTTATTTGTTGCCCGCCTCCATTAATTTGTTTAATCCTATCTACTACATTTTGCCTGACCCTGAATTTACATTCTTCCATTTTCTCCGCTCATCCATCTTTGTAATCATCTCATCCGTGATCCATGATTTCTTGGCCCTTTTAGCGTTAACGGTTCCAATTGTGTCCTTTGCGGCTTTCGATAACCCATTCTTGATGCTTTCCCATTTTTATTCCATAGTACTAACCTCTTTACCTCTTATCCTCCATGATTTCCTTCACCGCACTTTAGTACTCCTTCCTTTTCAAACCATTTAATGCTTCTACATTCCATTTTTTAATAACGGAATGAAATGTAGCGAACGCTACATTTCATTGCAACTAAATTGTGGTCAGAGTCCACATTCGCTCCAGGGATGCTGTGGGAATCTATCACACTTTTCCTAAACCGGTGTCCAACCAGAATATAATCTAGCTGATACCTTCCTGAGTCACCTGGGATTTTCCATGTATACCTGCGTCTTTTTTGGTGTCTAAACCAAGTGTTGGTCATGTCTAACCCCCGTCTCCTGCAGAACTTAACTGCTTTCTCCCCGCGGTATATCCTCATGCCTAAACCGTAGTCCCCCACCTCATCACCATCTCTTCCTTCGCCTACCGTTGCATTCCAATCCCCCATCACTCTTAAATGTTTCCCTGCAGGAACACACGCGATTATGTCCCCTAACTGATCGTATATCCTATCAACCTCTTCTTCCTTATGGTTGCTCGGTGGCATGTACAGGTATACCTGAATAATAACCAAGTTCGTCGGTTCTGCTTTTATCTCTAAAATAAATAATCTATGCGTTACCAGCTCCTTGTTGACTACGCTTCTCCCTCTCATCAACATCTCTTTCTTCGTCTTCCGCCGCATTCCAATTCCCCATTACTAACAAAAGTGGCAGACAAAAAGTGAAGCAGGTAGAACAGTTTACATATCTCGAAGATGTTTTGGATCAACACGGACAAAGTAGTCGGGAGGTAAGGAGAAGAATTGCGCTAGGCAATGAGGTTTTCACAAGGAGGAGGGAGTTGATGACAGCGACGTTGGGTAAGGATATTAAGAAAATACTCGTAAAAACTTTGATATGGAGCGTAGCTATGTGCGGCGCGGAATGAATACTGGTCATTGAAGGAGGATAGTAGTAGATTGGAGGCTATTGAAATTTGGGTGTGGAGAAGAATGGAGAAGGAGAAATGGACCGAGAAGAAAACAAATGAGGAAGTAATTGGTATGATGGGCGAAGAGAGGGGTGTGTTGGAAGAAATCCTATGGAGGCAGGAAAAGTGGATGAAGCGGGTGTTGACCGGCAGTGGGATGCGGAAGACTGTAATAGAGGGTAGAATATTAGGTAAACGAGGAAAAGGAAGGAACAGGGTAGGGATATTGGACGGGATGAAGGGAGGAAGAAAGTACTCATAGATGAAGAGGAACCTGATTTAGAGTAGGATACTGGATTTTTTGTTTTGTTAGGAGTCACAAAATATTTATTTAATAGCTGTGTCTATCCAAAAACCTACCTTAAACGGTAGATTACCTAATAATATTAATAATTTTTTATATTTATGCAGATAATATTTAATTTTACTTTTTTGCTTTCTTTGATATTAAAAAATATTATCACATCAGTTGCAGTATACCCTTGGTTGGTTTTATTTTGCAGACAAAACTCTGATAATCGTTTGCATAAATTATGTTTTAAGCATTTAGGTAATGCATTTCTCATTTCTATTTAATCGGATGATTCCTTACCAATAGATGTACAAGCTCATTTTTAAAATGAACTGCATGTAGAAGCGGGAACACTATGAGAGGTAGTATGTCCTGAAGCCTGAAAGTATGACTGAATTTATAATTGAACTATTGATGAAGAATTGCCGTGTTAAAAAATATATTTACTTAATAAGCAATGATATGAAGAATTTATAGCGAAATTAGTTAAAGATAGCTTAAAATGGGAAAAGATGGTTAACCTTATCCTTGAAAGAAAAAACGCCATGTATGAAAGAAAATTAAGTTTTAATGTAAAATTAGTCAATAACTAGCATTCTTTGGTTGAAAAAGCAAAATACTGTTAATAGAAATAATGAACCAGTCGTTCCTTATTCAGATAAAATATTTGAAACCTTAATAAGAAAAACATTTTGATTAATCCAAGTTGATTTTTTTAGACTTCAGTGCATTACGGTTTACTAATATGTTTCAGGGATATATTTTCTTCATCACAAATTGCATAGCAGAGTTAAATCGTAGAGGTTTGAAAAGAAACTTAATTTACGGCAGTCACTCAATGGAAGGTTTATAAGACAAGGATCACGGTGTGTTTAACCCATTGATTTCTCCTCCCTTCACTACTTGGGAATTAAAAATACTTTTCAGAAACATGTCAGTGAATCGTACAGCGGTGTGAAAATATAAATTGGAATTCATATAGTACTAAACTCTGCCCTTTGTGGCTCTCAGCTCCTAATTATCGAGATTCATTAAATATTATCATCAAAACTTAGCTGAAACAAACTGAGTCGCGAGAAAAGGAGAATTTATTTGCTATGAAAACATTTTATTTCTAATTAAATCGGCAAAGAAAATATTTTGTTCCTCCATATTAAATTTATTTTGCACGACCTTGGTCTCGACTCGCAAAGTCATCATTAAATGACGCCTTCGTAAGTTGAAACCTAGGCCGTTTCATTTTAAAAATTTGTGTGGAAGAACAAAGTATTTTCTTTTCCGAAATGAATCGCTTCCACAAAGTGACGCCTCAAGCCATTCATTTCTAGTCAAATATTTAGATCACATAGGGAAACATTCCATACAAAAAGTGTTAAACTCAACACACCGCAAAATGTTACATTGGCTAAAATATTTTCTTATTTGAAAATAGAAAACGATCTATTCAAAATCACGCCGCAAAAAATTGACTCACATAATGGAATCTATTTTGCAGTATCTAAACCTGGTATAATAAACACCACACACTTGGTAATATACAATAAAAAAACCACCCAACAAGGGATTTCTATGGCCATGAAATTCGTAAATGTTTATTCACGCGGTTATAGAAAATAAATTTCCTTTCTATGTTTGGGGATATATTTTGATGAAAATGAAAAATCAGAGAACATTTTCTCGTCATTTTATTGTCTATTTCATTTTCTTAGTGTTGATGTAGCTCAGTTATCTATTCTTTTGGATAATATTCAAACATGATGGAACACACTAGATGACATAGCCGTGGTGTAATAATATGTTTTCCCCATGTGCTCACGTTTCTCACGTGAGATGCTTAATAAGTGAGTTTCGGTGCATCAAGAAATCCAAGAATACAATGTCTGATACATATGGTTTCATAGTCAGGCCGTCTAATCTAAAAAGCAGCAAGAAACGATAATCTTTCCCAAGACAGACTGTTCGGATAGAATGTCGACGGTTCGTTGGTTGGATTCGTGGGCAAATCGAGGTGCAGGAGGGCTTTACGAGTAGGCAAGAGAACTGACAGGAAGCGCTGTACTCAATGAACTTGTTGAAGAGTATGGCGGAAACTTGATGTCGGGGCAGATGGTGCCGACTCTTCAGCGAAAGTTCAAACGAGTGTGTACATATGATATGCAGTCAGAAGTGCCACCATTCACTGCTGCTGCAGATGACAATTCCGAGCGATTGAGTGGCTATATCCGAGAAAGGAGGCGTGTTATAGTGGTGCGTTGCTATGAACTTCAGATTTCCATTCGGAGCACCTACTACATTATGGATGACCTTCTGTCCTACCGGAAAGTCGTCAGATTGGGTGCCTAGTCAATTGACTCCCAAGCACCGCAGTATCTGCATCCTGGAACGTCCTGTGCTTTATCAAAAGAAAGACAACATCTTTTTTTCATCGCATCGTAGCAGCTGATGAAATCCAGTCACACCGTGACATCCAGGAATCAATGGAGACGCCAATGGGATGGATGGGCTGGGAAACTCCCCAGAAAAAAACGTCAAAGATGACAGTCTTCGGAAAAAGTCGTACTGTGTTTTTAGATGCCAAAGGGGTCGATTTCATAAAATTCGGCGTGAGACGGGCAAGAATTAATACTGAGCGCTATTTGAGACGTGAAGTTTTGACTGAAATATGTCATCTATTGGAAACGCTGGGGCTCCCTCGGCAAGGGTATCCTCCTGCGTGACGACAGCACCCGCCCACACTCTGCCACATTGATATAGACACACGTTGAGTAATTTGGTTGGGAAAGACGGTATATCATCCCCCCCCCCAACAGTCCCTAGCTGGAGAATGGTGACTTTCATATGCTGACGGTGTGGAAGAATGAACTTGTAGATCATTCATTACTCCAGCAATAATGAGGTCAAGAGAGCGCGTGATCTCCTCCGCACGCACTCCTTGAAGATGTATTTGAGTGAAGGGTTCACTTAAGGGAAAAACGCCTGTTTTTTGATGGAGACCATTTTGAATAGAAGACGAAACATGAAAATAAGCACATTAGTTTTATAATTTTTATCATACATTGTAAATTGTGAAAGCCACCATTCATTATTAATTGAACTGCCCTCGCTATTCATGGAAAGATCAATTCTCACGAGCAAATCATAATTGTCTGCCGATTAGCGATTGCAGAAAGTCATTTGGTAGTTTCTGAAAACCAATCAAAATGCTATGAACGTCTATAGAACATATGAACGAAAACACAACTCTTCCAAATTTAAATGCACACAGTTTTTCACATTCAATTGTCTATTGATATTGCCCAGCTATTTTTGTGCCTTCTCCCGGTATTTCTCACCTTCTTGTACCCCTGTCATAACTTACTCGCATCGACTTCCTCCCTCACTGGACCACTTTTTCGTCACATTTCTCTCAAAATCCAAACCTTTAAAGCTAGTTGATCCCATTTTTTTTCCTAAAAGTTCACATTTTAGAAATATGAACACTCTTGGTCCGTGTCAAAGTTTTTCGATATACCTTTTTCATTTCTTTACCTTAGAGAGCCATGCGTCAATTCCTTCCCCCTCGCTAATTCCCGAAAGCGCGAGAAATGTTAAAAATAGCCATGACAGTTGTGCCTCGGAGTCAAAATGCTAGCAAAAATATGCACAATTTATTTCCTCTACTTGTTGTGTATCAAATGGCGTAGGAGACCCGAAACGTCCGATTGAACAGTTGAACTGATAGTGGGCGAAAAAACCATCTATGCAAACATTAAGCTTACATAAAAAACAAATGGCCACAAAAATGGAAGCAGTCAAGGGCGGCACCCACAAAAAGACAGTGAAGCGAGAGCATGTATGCACGAGAAAGGGGGCGGAACAGGGAATATGGCGCGCAAGGGATTTGATTTATTGGGGGGTCGAGGGGGGGAGGGGAGGAGGCTGCTCCGCTAAGGATTAAGGTTTTGAGGGCCTTAATGATAATGATTAATTGGGAAACAGAGATTCGAGAGGAAGGGAAATAGAGGACGATAAGGGGGGTGGGGTAAAGGAGGGGTGGTGTGCAGGACGTATTAAAGTGACATTCGGAATGGGGACGATTCGAGCCGAATGGAGAGGGGGTCCTTGGAGGTGAGGGGGGGGGGGTTGTTTCGGGAGGAGGAGTGATAGGGCGAGGTAATTGAGAGGGAAATTGGGAAACGGCTTGGAAAACCTGAGGAAACGTTACCGTAATGCGAGGCGTAAAGCCAAAGAGAGAGGAGAGACGTTGTTCGAACGCCTAAGGATCAATTAAACAGGACTCAGCAGAGAGCTATGCATTTAATCAACGGTGAAACACGGACCTCGCAAAGTCGACCTAATGATTTGGAAGCGTTACCCATCGGCTGTGGTAAACATGCGCATGTAGTAATGTCGACCAAATTCGTCATGTTAGAATGGGGTACTATTAGCGAAATTAGATATTTCCTTGATTGTAAAACATCCAAGGTAGAGCTTGTGCTGTCCCTGAACAATAACTCAATGGAAAAGTAGTGAACTGAATGTACCGAACTGCTGGCAATGGGACGATTTATTTCTAAATGTCACAGCAAACAACAGCATTTCCGATAACTGGAACTGATCGGAACATTAGTCGGTGGAGTCGAGCAGAGGATAACCCGTCAGTCTAACCGCCGCAGTTTCTAAATTTCGCCCTAAAATACGGTTGCTATACCATGCCGTCTATGCAATGGTCTCGCGAGCTGTCTGCTTGGATACCTTTAGTTTTCAAATTATGTAAAACATCGAGTACTTTCTCGATTCTTCGTTAAAACAATGTGTAAAAGGCGTAGTGGGGTAATATCCTCAGACAGACTCCTTAGCGAGAGCATATAGCTTGCCATGTAGTAGTTATTGAAAATAACTAATAGACATTTCAGTTGAAACATAAGTGGATCAAGCCCAAATAAACGGCTTATAATTACTTTCTCATCAACTTGCAGAAGTTTCATCCACTGTTAGCACAACCTGCAAGTCACCACAGGAACGAAGTAAACGGTGTTCTCGAATGCCACCAATATGGATATTATAATACTAGAAATGACACTTCCCTTGGGAACACCAGAAGTAGCTTCTACAACATAGTCCTTAGTTCGAGCTAGCTTCAACTAAGACTACTCTTTGAACCCTACCATTCTAGATGTTTTTAATCCAACCGAGGATATTTTTATCTATGCCATATGCTTCTTGCTCTGCGAGTATCGCAGTTTATTATCAGGTACATCGTCGCAGGCTTTCTTAAGATCCAGAAAAATTGCGACCACTGGAGCATTGATCTCTCCCGAAATAAGAACATCGTGAACAAAAAGCGCAAGTTGTGTCTCGCAGGATCTACTATCTTGGAAACCGTGCTGATTTTTCATTTATAACTCCTGATTATTGAGGTGTCTCACGATCGAACTAGCAAATAAAAGTTCCATCACCTTGCACAAAATAGATTTAAGGTATACGTATGTATTTAATCGATTCTTCCTTGTCTCTGTTTTTAAATATTTGTGTTACGTCAGCTGCTTACCAATCTCTGGGAGCCTTGTGATCTACCAGAGAATTTTTGAATATTATTTCTAGACACATACGACGCAATCTCGGAAGCTAGATCCTTCAATGTACGAGCGGGTATTTCATCGGGCCTGGAGGATTTATTAAGCTAAATATTTTTCATCAAACGTTCTACTCCATTATATGAGATTTTAATTTTGGGCATCTGTTGACCGGCACGATTTAGTTCTCTTGGTTAGGGTGTTTTGTGAGATATTAGTGAAAACGCTTTGAAAGAAGACATTTAATAAGTTTGCCTTTTCCGAAGTACTGGTTACTATTTCGCCTTTATTTATTAAATAGACGGGGTGGAATTCATGTAGGTAAATACGACTTAGACTCTTAGATTAGAGATTTGCACGAAAAAGATTGGTACTTTAAAAATTTGTTATTTTAGCTTGTCATGCACCAAGATATGGGAAAACTAATGTCTTGAAGGTTATCCAGGACTTAAGTAGTTAGGTTGAGACATGTTTTCATCTAACCCTATTTTGGATGAGGTATAAAGACATTAGGTAACATGAACGCTAGCGATGGCGTTGGAATGGTTTTCCCAAAGGGTGATGGCGCCTACGCCATCCCTGTAGGATTCTGGTCATCAAGAACTGAACCGAGTGAGACTGACTTTACAGTAACTTGTCTCCTGACACCAGATCGCTTTCCGGACGCTGTCTACACCTATAATACGAGGGTAGGCGGAAAACTAATGCACACATGCTTTTGTTTTTTTATGACAGGTTCAACGTTTTTCTTGAAATAGCTACCACGTCTTGTGCAACAGACAACGCAAATAAGGTAATGAGACACTTATTATGCAGTGCGTGTTGAGAAATATAGTATCAGTTCTCTTCGAAAGGGGTGTAAATTGAAGACGATAATCCATCCACCCTTATCTGCTCCTAAGCTTCTGTAACTCTCCAAACTCTGATCCTCCCTAGGACTTACGCGGTAATCTGCCAAGGGGGTTTGGGACCGTGACGGAAGGGCGACAGTGGTCTGTGTCCCTGCCCTAGTGCTAAAACCATCCACAATCTTGCTTCCTTCCACCTTCTAGCAACACATAAGATCCGTCAGATCTCTGCAGAGCCGCTTTAATTGCGTTCATTATCCCTCAGAAGTCCTCGTTGCGGGGCGCTTATCCGGGGCGGTTGAGTGAGGCATGGAGAAAGCAGTGGGGAGAGTCAAACAGGAGGGTGTCTTCGAAGAAGGCCGGCTCCTCTTCGTGGGTAACGCCCGCACGCCCCTGGAGTCACATCTCTCTCAAACTAGTCCCTCATTCCCCTTCTCCTAACCCTTCTTTTCCACTTCTTATCCTTCCTACCGTTCTAATCATTTTAACTGTGTACTTCCTATCACTTTTCAACTAAGAGAGGATCTAGATGTAAGGAAAAGGTTGTTTCACAACCAATACCACAAACGGTAGTAGTCATGTTAGTTAGTCCTAATTCTTAAAAAGCAAATATTGCAAACATCATGCTACGAGGAATTTTCGAGTAGTTCAAAGCATCCCTTTCTTCTCACAGATCGTATTTTATTTCGTTTAACGTGTGTAAAAATGTGCCGATAGCCTGTGATTACCTTACGAAAAGAATAACAGAAAGAATATTCCAACTATTTATTTCCATCTTCGGTTCCCTGCCTTAAGAGTCTTAATTCTCGTACGCGCGACATGGAGGTATGCCGCATATAAATTTCGGCTCCAGCACTCTTTACAGGGCTAAATTAGACAGAGGTCGGTTAATGTTTCATTGTTTATGTTGCCCTATCTTTCCGCGCTTCCCACCCGCTCGTCGTCCGCGGACACTCGCTTGAGGAGGGCTGCGCTTCCGGATGACGACTTCCATCTTCTCCGGGGTTAGCTTTTATTGCGACGCTTCGCCCTTCCACCTTCCCTCTTGCCACCCCTTATGCCTCTGCCTCTCTCTCTGAGCACCCCTCTCCCCATCCAGCCACCCTCCTTCACCACATGGGGCTTTCATGAATGAGTTAATTCTTTCAGTGATGCAAAGGGAAGAGCTTTCATTTCTCCGGGAGTTTATTTATACATTTCTTCGCCGTCTTTCCAGCCCTCCTTCCCCATCCCATTGCCTCATGAGCGTGTGCGATTCCTTTGACTACTTTAATTGACAACCTAATCTATCTCTACTCCACGGCGTATTTAAGATACCGGCCCTTAGGTGGATTGATATGAGCGAACGAAGACGACGATTATTGCATTCATCTTGCAACCGCGGACTTCAAGTCTAAGATTTTATTAAATTCATCCAAAATTTCGCACGACATCCCGTTACGGATAAAGAATATCAACGATATTTACATGTGTAATAATCTAAATTACAAGAACAACCAATTCCCTGATAAACTATTTCAACACACGTAGTCTCAATGTAACACTCGTCTCTGCACTTCAATGGGCACATTTTATCCATTGAATATTCCCTCCGATGACGACCAATACATTTTAATAACGAACAACTTTCTTCATGCCGACGACTGTAAAGTATTTAGGCAAATACTTAATGTTTCAGACTGTCACAATCTACAAGGAGCCTTAAATAAAACTTCTGAATTGTGTAAAGCATGGAAACTTAAATCCAAGTAAATTCAGCGTTATGTCAATTTCGTTATAAAAGATCTCATGTTAATTTTGAATTAAACCATCAACTACATCCCTCTTAATCGCTTGTCATCAGCAAATGATTTTGGAATTTTAACAGGTTCTAAACTTCATTATACGAGGGGTGTTCAATAAGTACCCATGCTTGACGACAAAGGGCATTCCTGAGGGAGGTTTATGTTATCTACATCTACTTCTACATCTACTTAATACCCCGCAACCCGCCGCAAGGGCGTGTGGCGGGGGGTGTTAGGACACCACCCGTAATTTAGAAAAGAAAAAGAAAAAAAAACCGCATGCAATAACCACAAAATCATATATCCACAAAAAAAAACATGGCATACAGTCATGCATGAACACTTACACCCCACACACATGCAAACACTCAATCTACATCTTACATACACATGCACCTGAAAGTATACCTAACAGCTTTGCAGTGTTTAACTTGGCTCCGACTTGTAAATTCAATGTTTTCAATATTTCTAAAGTGACTTCGGTTTCTTAGTATTATGATTTCTGATTGTTCGGGGAAAGAATCAGTATTTCTACCTATCTGTCCTGGAATCTATCTCCCTTAGTTTATCTTTGTGGTCTGATCTACCTAAGTAGTGTGGGGCCATTATAATTCCTTCAGTGTCATAGTTAAACTCGCTTGTTCTGAACCTTTCTAAAAGTCTAAGCCTCGCTTGTTCTCTCCGCACTTCAAGTCGTTCCATAAATTATCATCGTGTGCTGCTGTCCATCAAACGACGGTGAAACAAATTTCAGACCGATTTAAATGTTAGTTTGGATTTGGCAGCCATTCGAGTATGACGTGTTTCGTGATTTCCGCTAAGATGGAAAAAGAGCAGTATCGTTCGGTAATTCGCTTTTTGTTTTTGGATGGAAAGAAATGCGAGGAGATAGAAGCAAAGTTGGATGCTGTTTATGGGGACACTTCGCCACCTATGACCACAGTTATATATTGGTTCAACGAAATTAAATGTGGGCGAATATCTGTTTTTGATGAGAAGCTACCAGGACGCCCGGCAGACGTGGTTACCCAGGAAATCATTCAAAAAGTCCGCGCCATGATTCTCGTTTATCGACGAACGAAAGTGCGCAAAGTAGCCGAGGCCGCGGGTGTGTCGACCGGAACGGCAATTAATATTTTACATGATAAGTTGGTGATGAAAAACTTGTCGGCCCTATGGGTGCCGCGATTGCTCATGGTGGACAACAAGCTGATCCGGCTGTCAACTTCGAAGCAGTGTTTGCAGCAATTTAAACGATATCCGATATCCTGTGTTTGCGTCGAGTTATCACTTTTGATGAAACTTGGATTCATCATTGCACACCATAAACTAAGCAACAATCAAAACAATGGATTTCTCCCGGTGAATCTGCTCCAAAGAAGGCGAAGATGGTCCGATCGGCCGGAAAGGTCATGGCGACGGTTTTTTGGGACGCAAATGGCGTCAACCTCATGGACGTTTTAGAAAAAGGAAGAACGATCACTGGGAAATACTAAAGTGAGTTATTGGACCGCTTTGACAAAAAATTAAAGGAGACACGGCCACATTAGGCGAAAAAGAAGGTGCTGTTCCACCACGATAAGGCACCAGCACATTCATCCGGAGTTGTCTCCGCCGAACTGCTTGAACTACGTTATGAATTGCTGCCGCACTCTCCGTATTCACCCGATCTGGCTACCTACGACTTTTTCTTATTCCATAACATGAAGAAATGGCTCGCGGGAAAAAATAGCTCAAACGAGGAAGTTATCGCTGACACAGAGGAGTATTTTGGAAAGTTCGACGAATCGTATTTTTTGGAGGGGTTAAAAAATTTTAAGAACGTTGGGAGAAGTGTATCTTTATAAAAGGCGACTAAGCTGAAAAATAACAAAAAAAATGTTTTTGAAAAAATGGTTTCTTCATTTCTAACACGGGTAATAATTGAACCACCCTCGTTTTGGACACAATCAGACAGTCTGATAGAAAGATATTTCTCTAAAAGTCCTTCAATCCCGCTTTACTCACCCATCTGATCGATGTCAACACCTACACCCGAAAGCGTTCCCAATTACTTTACTAATTTTTAAAATACCGTGTCTCTGATCTCCACAATGAGTCCAAAGATTTAATTTTGGCTTCACTCTCCGCCTCTAATCTTTCCAACCAAATGGTAAAATCTGATTTAAAAAGCAATCACTGCACTATTAACCCCCCCCCTGACTATGAGGGTAGTCCTATAAGTACTCGGCCTAACCTAGAGATAGTTTAGTATTTGTTTGGCAACCACCAATCGTGAATGTTTTCAGAGTATTTAAGAAAATTGAGAAAATTAGTGTTCGTTATGTGATTAAACACTTTAATTTGAAGGGCCTCAGTCCAACCAATATAAAAACTGAACTGGATTCTACTCTGCGTGAGCCTGCTCCTTCGTTTACAACAGTAAAATATTGAGTAGCAGGGTTTAAACGAGGCCATACGAGCTGTCAAGACGAGCATCGTATTGGCCGACCAAATGAGGTGACGACTCCAGAAACGGTGAAGAAAATCCACAAATTTATACTGGATGATTCAGGCATTTGAAAAAGTGCGATATTTAGCGTATTAACTGAAAATTTGGACATGAGACAGCTGTGTGCAAGATGTGTGCCGCATTTTCTCACACTCGAGCAAAACCATTGTCGTGAAGATGTTTCGATTGAGTGTTTAGCAAAGTTTCACAGCAACAAAGCTGAATTTTCGCGCAATTTCATAACCATGGATGAAACATGGGTTCATTACTTCACATCCGAGACTAAAGAACAATCAAGACAATTGATTCAAAAGGGAGAACCGCCTACAAAGAAGGCGAAGAGCGTTTCATCTACAGGCAAGGTCATGGCCGTCGGTTTTTTGGGATGCGCGTGGGAAAATTTTCATTGACTATCTTAAAAAAGAAGAAACTATCAACCGCGAGTATTATGCAAACTTATTGCAACGTTTGAGCGAAGAAATCAAGCATATACGGCCGCATTTGGCTTAGAGAAAAGTGTTCGTTCATCAAGACAATGCACCAGCTCACAAATCCGTTATTGCAATGGCCAAAATTCATGAATGAAAGTTTGAATTGCTACCACATGCACCCTCTTTGCCAGACTTAGCTCCCTTAACTTAATGACTCGGTGATCAAAGATTGTCCATACGTGAAGAAGTGATCTGGGCAGTAACTGGCTATTTTGAGGAGCAAGACAGTTCTTGCTAGAAAAAGGGTATCGAACGCATTAAACATCGCTGGGAAAAGTGTACAGAATTGAAAGGAGATTGTGTTGAAAAATAAATACATTTTTCCGATATTTTTGTATTTTCTTTGTTTGGTCGGGTACTTTTGGGACCACCGTCGTACTCTCTCCCTCGTTCACTTCAGAGCAGCTCCATGACCCACCAGCACATACTCGTTATACTCCACATGCCCACTCCCAGATAATCACTAATTAAACACTCTCTTTTCTTCCGTCTCTCCTCTGCTGAACTCACTCACTAAGACAACATTGATCCATTTTTGGTTTCCTTCAACACATTTCCTTAGCTAGCTCGTTCCCATCTAACCATAATTATATAATCTGACCTTTTGTTGTCATTTCTTTTGTTAATTGTGAAGATTTGTTGGTTTTGTATGTATACATCTTTATTTATATGTTCTTACCTGCTCCTTTTTAAATTGCCAAGATACAGCTACATGTGGTTCTATTTTACAATAAATAAACATTTCCCCAGCAGCCGCAGAACTCCACCCGGGTCGAACCATCGCCAAGGAAACGCATCTGCTGCCTCCTCCGAAGGTAATCCTCCACACCCTCCCGGCTCCCTTTCCCTTTGAACCGCCCCTTGTCCGTCACCGCCACACCTTAAGGACTCACTACTCAGAGCGCCGCCGATGCTACACCAAACTCGTGGTCTCCGTGCACGGGGGAGAACTCGAGAGGGCTTTAAATATCTATCGCTGGAGTGGCGAATGCCTTCAGGCCAGTCCGCTTCGGAATCCACCCTTCCAGCTCGGAGTCTTCCCGAATCCCCTTGTCTGCCCCACTTCTACCCCTACACTCCCCTCACCACACACGTCTCGGCAGGGGCTTACGCAGGAAGACACCATTCCACTCGATATCTCTTCTACACGCCCGATCGCCCCTCTACCCACTCTTTTTCGCCGAAAACTGCGACTCCTCGGCATGTACACACCTTGGCGACCAATTCTCTTTCTCACAAACTTCCTCATGCTCGCATGTATATAAAATATCCATTACATACGTGGGCGCACACACAATCACATATACTTTATGCATCTATGTATGTACATTTGGTAAATACTATTATGTATATTAATAGGCTATATATGTATACGAACCGTAGGATGTTTTTATCAATGTCGATGGATTATTTAGCGGGGGCCCGGGTTTGATTCCCATGCACGCCTTTGGGAACCCGCAGCCTCACCTGAGCTGTGTAATCATGCAAGTACCACTTTCTGGGAAGCCGTGGGTGGTATAGGGAAAGAATCTAGCCCCACTTTTAACGCCCCCATGTGCGAATTTCACTCACTACCGTTGTATTTTGTAAGCAGTAGACTCACCATCTTTCGGGCTGATAGAGCTGTGTTTGTGGGTTATCTATATACATATATATATATACATATATATATATATATACATATATGTATAAATATATATGGGTCGCAATAGTCCAGGAGGTAGAGCGTTGGACTACTGACAGGAGGGCCCAGGTTCGATTTCCGGGTAAGTCTCAGGGCACCTACAGCCTTAACCAAGCTGTGTGATTTTTCGGGTACCAGATCTTCCTGGGAAACCATAACCGGCACAGGGAAAGGAACTGCTCCCCCTCCCTGATGTGTTCCTTTCGCAAACCGTTGGACTTGTACTAGGTGAACTCTACCATCACCTACTAAACCGACCTTCGGGTTGGTTACTGTGTTTATATATATAATGTATAACACTTAGCACTAGTGGACGCAGACAAAAACACACAGAAACATACAAAAAAGAGACTCACTATTTTTCGAATTTTCGGTGGTCATGACCACCTTTATCAAGAAAGAAAGGGACGAGCTTCAGTTCTGTCCCTCTCTTTCTTGATAAAGGTGGTCACGACCACCGAAAATTCGAAAAATAGTGAGTCTCTTTTTTGTATGTTTCTGTGTGTTTTTGTGTGTCCACTAGTGCTAAGTGTTATACATTATTATTCACGTACGTGAGACTTTCAAAAAGTGTTATATATATATATATATATATATATATATATATATATATATATATATATATATATATATATATATATATATATATACATATATATATATATACATATATATAGGTGGCCACATACATGACTTCATTTTGGAAATATTTCATGTAGCAGAGAGAATGAGAATAATATCGTAACTTATTGGGGCCATATACACAAATATGAAGGGATGGGTGTTTCCGGGAAAGCAATCGCCTATTCGGCCTGTCCATTAGAAATGCGTCTCAGCATTTGCGTCATTTTTTCCCTAACATTGTATTAAAAACCCCTTCCTCACTCATCTCTCAGTCTCGTTGATTTTTAGTCCCTGTGTTCCAGTGGACCGTCGAACGAGAAGACGGAAAAGAATCGCAGATGGCGGTTGGGGGAGCTTACTTAAAGAAAAAATCTCAATTCCTACCACTTTCCAAAACCCTTCACTCACTCCATCTCAGCCGTTTCTCTCTTTCGCCTTTCTCCACACGTTTCTCCCGAGAAGCGCGAAATGGAAATCTTTCCTTATTTCAATTCATCTGAGTCCCTCCAGCCCTTTCACCATCTCTCTACCATCCTCTTATTTTTGCCAGCTCTAAACTCCCATTCGAATATCATTTTTTTATTCCCCCTCCCCCACTCACCCCCGCGAGAGCACCCACCGACGCCCCCCATCCCTCTTCCCCTACCCTCCTCTCAACCCCCCCCGCCTCCAATGTGACATTCCTTTCCCCATCTCCGTTCGCACACTCTCCTCGTGCTTCGCCCCCTCCCCCTCTACAGGTACCATCCTCCCTTCTGTCACCACTTCTTCGCATCCCTCTTGTAAGCTTCGACCAATTTTCTGGATTGTTGCTTTGATTTCATTGAAGCACCCACGGATGAAGCGCGATGAATGGGATTTTCTGTTCGGTAAGTGAGAAGGGAGTGGGACGAAGGGATGGTTTAGCGTCAATGTGGCGAAAACGGCGGAGGGGGGTGAAAGGGGGTATTGCCTCAACACCCCCCCCCCCCCGCATCCCACTTCGCCCTCGCAACCGTACAGCCATTCTCACTTTTCCCCCTCCATGTCCCATCTTCATCTGTGCAATTTGTTACTGTCCTCTCTTCCCCCTCTCGTAGGCAACAGATATCAATGGTCTTTCTTCATCAGAGCCATCGTGGAATATTTCTCTCACCGTGAATTCTTAGTAGTAATGTCCCGTGGTAGTTAGGGGAACGAAGGAACGTAGTAAGTCCTGAAGCACTGCCGTGGATTCTTTACCCCCACGCCACCCCAACCCCATTTACCCTACCCCGGGACCTCCACCGCAACTTAGATTTCTCACTCTCCCATCGACTCACCGATACTCCCTCATCCAGTGGCTCATAAAAGTAGTAATAACATTCTATTTACAATTCTTATCGGTTTCCCTAGTGAGAAATAATATCGTACAAAGCCATTGCATGGCTGATGGGGCAGAATTTGATATTTTAACCCATTCTCAACACAACTATACCTCCAATAGTATTGACGATATTTTCAACACAAAAGCAAGAGGATATATGCTTGCTATACATATGCTTAGATATACATTCATGCTCAACACAAAACAATTTTTTTTCTGAATTGGGATTCCTTTACTTATATAAATTCTGCAACAAAATATATAAAATCTTTGAAGTGAATCAAAAAGCCATATTATAATAATTATTTTACCTGTTTTGTTTGTACTTTTTTTGGAATCACAGTAATTCTTTTTTGAAATTATTTTAAATTTATTTTAAACAAATTTTACCGTCATTTTCTCGTTTGTGCAGGAAGATGAGAATTAAAAATATTATATAATAATACCATTTACACTCAATATTAATATAAAACTTCTTAAAGACATTTGTGCATTCATGTAACTAAAATACTCATAACATTCTTAAATGCTCTCAATCGATTTAATAGTCGAAGCGTGAAGTCATAAATGTCGCTTGTGTGATAACAAATGGGGTCCAAAGAAACAATACTCTATGGGATAAAGATGGCATCGCAAATATGGTACCACTGTTACACGTTATATGAATAACGCCAAATTGGAAATGGAGATAAATGGTCCAGCGTCCAAAATGCTGGTCACACATCCAGGATCGGGTCAAATTAAATACTACCATGAATTTTAATTCCTCACGCCTCCTCCCAGGACGCCAGTCAATTTCCACCCACAGGGGCCGCCCTCATGTTCTGCTCTCCCGTCCCACACCAGCGCTAACCCTCCCCCCCCCCCCCGCTCCTATCTACCACACTCGGCACCCCATCTAGCAGAACAAGCGCCACCTTTATTGCTACACAGGCATGCATGTACGCACGCACGCCCCCTGAAACAACACCTACCCGGTCTCTCTCCCCTTTTCAACCCTTCCACACACCGCCCTCTCGTTCCCCGCCATCCGCGATCCCTCCAACAGCTCAACTCGACCCCCTGAAACATCCTCTTCCTCGCGCCAAAGTCCTTTATTCGCGCCCCCCTTCCCCCCTCCGTACCCCCTGGCCTCCTCCATGTTATTTACGCGACACAAACCTCTCCGCAGAACCCAAAAGCTTGCCTCTCTCAAAGCCTGCTGCTTTTGAATATTTTCTTTCAACGGAGGAGGAAGTATATTCAGTCGGGCGTTTCAGATAAAAATTGCGGGCATGAGCTTAAATGCTCTCACGGTTATGAGAGTCACCTTAGATAAATTGTCAATGCTCTTTAAACACGGCGTTCATTAAACAGAGATATTTAATGGAAGCTCAAACGCTGTAGGTAAATACGTTATAGGAATATATTTTCCCATCGGAAACACATTGGCGTGAGTTTATTATTTGAAATCAAAGGTTGTAGGCATCCTCCATGTTCGATAAAGTAGGCATGGATGCGGTAATTCACAGCCGAACCATTAAAATATCTGAGTAAATATAACTCTAAATTAGGAATTGAGTGTCGTACATTCGATTCATCTTTAGTAGCGATGGTAAATAAAATTTCACTCCAATGTTTTTCTCAACTACCCATTAAGTGACTTTAGTAATGGAAATAAATTGATTGTGAGTAATGGAACTCATATTTCTGAATACATATGCAGGGATAATCTGTGGAATAGAGTCAGTATTAAATTTGCATTATTTTGTTTTGCAGTATTAAGTTTGCATTATCTTCCACTGTGGAGTGTCTTTAGCGCTTCTAATTAATTGATAAATAATAAAAGTTAAATCGTGTACAAAGTGACCAAATGAACAAACTGATTTGCATAATTATTTTAATGGATACACGAAAAAACCTTGCAAGGAAGAAGCAATCACGGGCATAAACAAAGGCATACATGCCAGTTTTTTGGTGATTGAAAGTAGCAAAACTTGTTGAAAACACAAATGTTTTCTTAAAGCGTTAACAATGAGTAAGTGTGCATGAAAAAATATGAGAAACGTAAATTACAAATCCCTTAGCTTTATTCTGCTATGATCCCTAAACTTTCCTTGTAAGATTTTAATTTGTAACTACTAAATGAATATTATGATATCATGGCATATGCATCGTGAGAAGTCAACGGGAATCAAAGTTAAAATTAGCATAATTTAATGAAATCTCTAAATTAATGTTGAAGAAAATTAGGTACGAGGCACTTAAATGGTTGCATGATGGCATTTTGGGGAATTTCTCCTAAATCTTCACCAGCCGAACGAATTTGGTAGATGCCACAATTGCTAGATTTCTGGCAGAATCTTGATAACATTAATACCGACTAATATAATGGAGAAAAAGAAAAAACACAGGAGTCATTTTTGCAAACATTTTATTACTGTTTCTTTTGTCGAATGACATGAAGCACAATTTATTGTACAACATGAAGAAATCTTACACTCAATCCGACGCGTCGACTGGACACAATTGATAACAGTTGGTGAAAGGTCTTCGAGGGTTACCTTAACATCGAGGATCGGAGTGTGATCCTCAGAGCGCGATGCAATTGAAAATTAGCAAGGTTTCTGGGTAGTTAGAACAAGGGTAATGCCGGGAGCTACAATGGTAGGTCACTGAGTTGCAAGCGCAGACTGTCATTCGAGAAGACATTGGGGCAGCTATAACGTTTCTGTTACAAAATCTCCGGCCAGCTGAGTCGGTCGTGTGGACAGGCTCACAGAGACCACACACCGTCCTCCTGATGTAACAAAACCGTAGATACGGAAAGCGAGCAATCCTGGATAAGGGTTAAGTTTTATGCACGTCTGTTAACACTGGAATAGTTTTTGCTTCAAAGCAAATACTTACTACCATCCAGCAATGCGTAGGAAGAAAAATCACGACTCTGAACCTTTCATCATATTTGAATCATCTATCGGGATGATATGGACTTCACAAACGTACACCCTAAAGGTTAAGAGGGAGAAATCAATTGTAATCGTCCGCTTTTTTTAATTGTTCTTAATTTTTTAGTATTACTTTAACTTCATAGTCGAGCGACAAACCATTTCAATTTCGAGTGTGAGCTTAATTATATTATATAACGTTTCATTCTTATGTGCGAGCGTATGTACCAGTGCGTGATAAAGTTGGCTTTAAAAACAAAATAAAGCGGTTTTTATCAACATTAAAAAGTAACAAGATAAAGTGAAGTAATTATCACTTTTGATCGCATATTGGTCGTCATGGAGAAACCAGGGGAATTGCCACACACTTATGGTTTGAGTCTCATTCCTTCACACGGTTTCATTTGAAAGTCACCGAACTGATTCATGGTGGAAGATTCTAATCCCCCTGGACACTTAAAATGGGAACCAATGCTGAGACCATAATGCACACACGTTTGACTGCATCTCCGGCCAATCCCCCCAGTTGATCTTCGATTTTTCTTCTGGCATGAATTTTTTCTAACATGATTTATGGTTTAAGTATTTTTTGTTCCCATGAGTCAGAGGAAATACCTTACGACTGATGAAAATGGCTCATTTTTGCTTTAAACATCCAAAGCTCGCATGGCATTTTCACTCCTGGAAAGGGACAGTAATAATGCATGTGGTTTCTCTCACTCTCTCTTTCTCTCTTCCCCCATGCATTCACTTAACTCATTCAGAAAAATTAGCGCTTATTACTCCGTCATTATAATTACCAAGCATACAGTCAAAGTCGTAAATTACCTTTTCCCCTTTTCAGAACATGAAAGAATTGCCAAAAGGGAATAAAGTCCATTAGTTTTACGACATGTAAGTTTAACGTCCATTTATGCGATGCATAGCATACTTTTGCACTTTTTTACAATGAGAGATAACGGATTCAAATCGCAACGATTTTCTTATAAACTATACATAAATTTTGTTTTGGCACTTTCAATATCTCAAAATGTTTTTATTCCACAACGTATCAATATTTGTTATCAAGTCCCATTCTCTTCAGTGAACATTCACATCATGTTCTCCACTTCCTCTGCTAAATAATGCTTGTTATAATTCTCACAAAAAAGTGACTGGAGGTTGTAAGTAGTTTTTACATTAGGTTTTATTCAATGCTTCATGGAGCGATTTCTTGACATCGTTAACGGAGGAATGGTCAAACTCAAAAAGGCAGGGTAAGGCGTGGTCATGATATGGGTGATTGACGATTAAATTATAGTCACACGGTAGAAGGGAACAATGATATCCCTTTTGAAAAAGTGCCAAGTAAATTATGACATCCATTCCAGTCAAAGAGCACACGCTTTAAAGGATGCCACTCCTTCCTGATCAAACTTTCCTCACAAAGTTTCCGTATACTGCACTCATTCGTAGTGACGTCCACTTGCCATCGCCACAAAAGAAATGACCAGCGTGGGGTGGGGCTTGTACCCCTGTTTTCCTCGGGCGATCCCCCGCGAAACACGGGGATGATCGCGAAGCAACACATCACCTCGCCATCCACAGCACGTTTCCCCGCACGCCTTCCCTCCCAACGACACTCGCTCGACACCCACACGGACTCCTTTTGATCTCACCTTATCGCCCCGGCCACTTAACTCCATTATTCCTCATCAACTCCCCTTCCATCGATCGCGTCATCACTCGAGCGTAGTCCTTGCGGGGCGATGGAATACCGAACCCATGCTCAGACATCACTCAACAGCAATTACTTCACCTGAAACCCACGTAAGCACACACGCTAAACACGCACTCTCTCACGCATACAAAAACACCCACGCAAACGCAACTATCGCACAAACATGGGAACTAACAGAAACGCTCAAAAGATAATGACGTTTAAAGGAGCTAATGAAGACGAGAAAAAGAAAGCGCATGTGATTGGTCGAGAGATGGCAACACGCACATCCATATATGTATTCCTTGTGTTTGTACGAAATATATGTTTCTATGCATGCTTGCATGTATGCATGTGCAGGTGTGTGCCTGCATATATATATATATATATATATATATATATATTTATTTATATATAATTATATATATATATATATATATATATATATATATAATTTAACTATAGATACCCACATATCACACTACATGCATGCAAACAAACACAAATACACACACACACATACATTTATATATATATATATATATATATATATATATATATATATATATATATATATATATATATATATATATATATATATATATATATATATATATATATATTCAAACATGTGCGACGCCGGTGACGGTGTCTTCATCTTGAAGCTTTGTCCTCTTCTATTGTCATTCTCCACCTTGGCTGCTGAAGAGGGTGGGGTGGGGGCGGAAGGAGAAAACCGTGGGCGATTGTTTGGCCAATGCACTGGCGTTGGCCAAACTTCCCCCATCGCCCACCGCCGCCGCACTACATCACGCCCCCCTCCTCCTTGGTGGTGTGCGGGCAAAAGGGCGTCCATTCAGCGCCAAGGCGGAGGCGCAAGTTCCGATCTACGCCGCCGGACGGCCGATGATATCGGCCCGGGGCGATGATCGCTTAGGGGAAGATCGGGTCGGCGAGGACCGAATGAGCTGAAGTGGGTCCCACCAGACGCCCCTCGCCCAGGGGCCGCCGTCACCTCGGCGGGGCCCTTGTGGTCACCATGTGACCTCACGGGTGACCCGTGGAGACGACGACTAGGAGAAGGCCGGAGTAGGCACAGATGGTATCGGCGGCAAGTGGTGGGAGGTTTGTCGACGGTTGTCCGGTGTCGATTGGTGATCCACCATTCACTCTCACGCCACCAAGGAGGAGGGAGGGAGTCCTCATGCCTATTCTCTTGAAAATAAAGGAGAAATTTATGTTTGGAGGTTAAAACAGAAGGCCGGTTGGCGAAATATCAAGTGAAAAGAGAGAATTTAAGGGATATATCTTGGACAAACATTCTCATCCAGAGTTGAAACTAATCTCAGACCTGAAAACTTGGAAAATAAAACTTCTTCCGGTACTCCTTTTGACACCAAGTAAAATAGGCTTTCAGAGCATTAGTCACAAGATAATATGGGCTGTATCAGCGTGAATGGCCTACTTAGTCCCTCAATGAGGAGACAGAGCAATACGTACGTCGTAGATAGAAAAATAGGGCTTTCTTCCATTTTCATTATTTCATTAATCCTGCTCCTTTTGGTTTGGCTGTTAAAGTTCTTTTTCATAGTGCCGAAATTGAGATAATTGTTCTCTCATGAGTTTCATAAAGCTTACCAGAATCAGCAAATATGTCTCATTAAAATATCACTGAATATGAACCAGGAGCGTCGAAACATGGGCTGCTAGTAAACCGAACCAGAACATTGAGTATTAATGGACAGCATGGGACTGAGTAAACAGATATGTCACTGAGAATATTTGTCCTGAAGGATTGATCACGAACATTTGCATATTTGTTTACAATAGCACCTTCCCTTTCTGTTTTCGCGGTTCAGCTTTCACCTCCGTTGTGTTGTCCCACGCCTATTCTACGCTCTCCCCGAGAAAGAGAATGGACTCATTTCACCGCACGATACTCATCTGGTCCACACTAGTTGATGCAACTAAAAGCGCAAGCTCTTACGTGTGTCCTTTGCATACGGAGCAAGTGGACAGGGGTGGCGATATTCGTTAGCCTACCCCCACAGACATGGAGGGGACTTCGACCTTTTTCCTCAACCTATTCCTGAGGTTTGAATTGCGAAAAATTGGTCATGTGTTCTGCGTTAAATGCGAAACACGATCGCTGATTGTTCGGCAAGTGTCCGTGAGTGATACCGGCCATATTAAGGACTCTTTTGTTTGCATGGACTTTCGAAAAAGTGATGGCGTCGGTGAAATTTTGCAAAGTTGTTCCTAAAAAAGTTTGATAGATATATTTCTGAAATTTTTAAATTTCCTGATTAGTACCCTATCATATTTCTAATTTCAATACTATTACTGCAGTAGATATATCTCGTACCCATGACGTTAAAATTAAACACAATCTCCATCAAGTATAATATACTCTTACGTATGATACAAGGGATTCTCGCTTGTTATCGTCCGATCGAATGAATCGATGCGAAATGATTAGTTCCCTTTTATTAGATTAAATCAATACACCGGTTTAATCAATTAATCATTTAAACCACTACTGTTTATGAATCCTTCAATCACGTTAGCTCTCACAATACCTCTCCGCATACAATGTCCCGGGGTAGCAACGCGGGATGCAGAAAGAGCGGACTCCCAGTCTTCATACGAGTACATAACTCCCCACCTTTCGTGGGGCCAAAGAACGCGCTACATTTGTGCGCATCAAAGAAGAGAGATTCCTTGAAATTGAGGCTGAAATATTTTCTTCCCATTCAACCATCACCCTACCGTTCAAAATTTGTGCGCATCGAAGAAGAGAGATCCCTCAAATGGAAGCTGAATTTTTTTTCTCTTCCTATTCAAGCATAGCTCTGCCTCACCTCTCTACGCCTACCCCAACTACCACCCAAACCGGAAAGGTTTATTTCGGAAATGAAGCACAAAGGATTCACGGTGAGAAGCAAGAATGGATGGAGGGAGCAGTTGCTGGAGACGGGAGGAGGCAGGCAGAGGTTTCCCACTTTCAAGCACCACGATTTCTCCCTGTTCACGAAATTCACCGCCACGAATTCCAGAGCAATTTCAACCTCTCCGAAGATTGAGGTTAAGAGAGAGTGCGATGGCGGGAAGGGGGTGAGGGATCGAAGGGGGTGAGTTCCTCCAAAGGGAAGGAAGAGGAAACGTTCTCATCAGCGGGAGTGCTCCTCCCCCCCCCTTTCTCCCTCCCGTCTCCCTCCCCTCGGCTCCCACCGCACACCTTCGAGTGCCTCCGCACCCAACCCTCGCCCTTACTTTTTCACCTCCACCTCTCGTCTTTCCTCTCAATCCAATTCCCTCTCTTGCCCTTCTTCACACCTAGACACATTCAAAGCTTCGACTCTGCTCACTTCTGCCGCTTAAAGAAACAAATTTGTCCTTTCTGAACCAGTGTCGGTGTTTCCCCTTATGCTGCGGAGACAATCTTCTTAGGATACACTCACTGTTTATAAGGTCGTGTAGGGTGAACATTTCGAAGGAAAGTTTTTGCACATCCCCTCATTTTATTATCCCTGGATAAAACCATTTGCTATTACACATTGTCTCCTGCCATTCTGTCTTCCATTCTCAAACTCCTTCAATAGTACGTTTTTCTCGTCGGCTTTCACTTCCGCATGAAAAATTAAGCTATTTTTCTGGAGAAATGATGAATTCTTCTGCCGTGCTTAAGCACCAAACTGCATCTGCTTAAGTTTTCAATTACATGGGAGGGCTTTATATCGTACTGTATTTTTGCGATTTATAACAGAAAAGTCATAGGTTTCATTGGCAATTTTATTAGCAAAATTGGCTTATTTAGATTAAAACATTAGCTCCGCCTGTTTCCCGAAGAAATATTATTACATCTTCTGTACTTCAACTGACAATTTCCATTTAAAGAAAGCACTCAGGCAACTGGAGTTTCAAAAAAGTACAATTATATCCAGTTCACTAAAGTAGAAATAATATTTGAAGGACTACATGGATCCGAGCCATGCGTCATGCTACCCCACTAAACGACATGACCAAAGACATCGATCAAATCCTTCTCACCCCTCCAAGCCACCCCTTCCTCTTACTCTCTTTACTAGCCTCTCCTCATTTCTCTCTTTTCATCTAATCCATTGTTGTATGTTTCCCAATCCAACATTTTCCAAAGGAAAAAAACATGAAATGAACAGAAAATTTTTATCGCAACTTTGGGAAAAAATGGTGTGAATGTTCAGTTTATAATGATAAAATTCTTAACTTTTAGCCTTTAAAATCTCCTGCTAGGTTAAATAATTATATATATATATATATATATATATATATATAAATATATTCATATATATATATATACATATACGTATATATATATATATATATATATATATATATATATATATATATATATATAAATATATTATATTCACACAAATATAAAAGCTAAGGGCACAAAATGCAGTTTGCCGAATCCACCCTCCAACCCCTTTGACCTCCCCCGCTGTCCCTCCCGGCCCACGCCTTGCCCCTCCTCACCGCGACCTCCTCAGCGACCACCGCTGCAGCCGTTTCATCAATGGCCTCCAGGCGGGCTCCCGCACAGGGCTACCACCACTCCAGCGACGACCACATGAGGCATGGGCCACCTCACCACTGTGTTTGAACCTGAAGCACCACAGCGGGAAAGGTAGAAAAACATACAACTTTAGAAAAAATATTCACATAGAGCGATACAGCAGCAAATAGCTCCCCAGTACAACGATAGCGCATGCATACGTTCCCTTTAAATTAAAAATCAACGGAAAGATTGGCAAAAAAATTCGTTACTTGTAATTAAAACTCGTGTGCTCCATTTGTATTTATCACGCTCACCACAAAAGTGGAAAACGTTATTGGAGACTTCTTCATGAAATTGGAGTTTTTAACTTCTTTGTGAATTGATTGGGCCGGTTCAGCTGCTCAATAATTAATTCTATCTGGCATGTGCGAACAATAATTTAGTGGGGAATCCCTCATAAAAATATGATCTTACAAACGCAAAGCCGAAAATAAATATTATCATGGAAAAATTAAATGACAATAACATCTTTGACGAAAAAGTATTGTCCTTTTGCGGCTTAATTACGTTTTTAATAATAAGAAGAAGAAAAATCTGCTCGACTCAGCTAAGTCTTAAATACTAGGCCTCAGCTAAGTCTCAGCGAGTCTTAAATGTACCGCGGACCAACAGAACAGGCAGCGGATGTTATGCTCTGAGTTATTTTATAATAGCTGTGTTTTCAAAATTGTAACATTTTTGCTAGGCAGGCGTTTTTCTTCAGGAGCAAAATTGTTACAGCGTCATTAATCACCTAGTGTTTCAAAATTCAATCGTAACTAAATATATTAGTTTTCTTCAAAATTAGAATTTGCTTTTTTCCGTTAATTTACATTCAAAATCTCGGCCAATGAGACTACTGAAAAGCTTGAATTTGAGAAAGAGTGGGTGGAGTATTTTTAAGAGGCATAGAAATAAACAGAAAATCTTGTTTTGCTATCGTTTACAACAATTTCCGTTGCCGTTTGAAAGTAATTATCAATGGAAACAATTAAGGTAATCGTTGCCCTTGTATTACCAGGTAGATTTAGAAAATATCTGAAAGCATAATTTTGAGTTTGTTCTAAGTGCAAAATGAAGTCTACAAAGTAGAGGAGGCAATAAACACTCTTGCCTAAACATCTCTTATCCATAATGAGCCTTCGGGTAAATACACTTCATTTTTCTGTGTTTAAATGAAAACTCGGAGCTTTTTCGGGTAAATACAATAAAAAATTAGGCAAATGGAAATTGTTCAATTCATATATCATTAAAGATTAAACTGTAAGAAAATATTTTGAAACCAATATTTCAACAATTCCATTTTTCTAAGAATGCCAATCATATTCCCTAACATTATTTATTATTTTATTAGATTTCTTTGGTAGTTTACACTAAAAATATTATTAAATAATAATAACATGGTGTTTTTAATAAGAAATAATTACATACTGCTGCTAATGATGACTTAAATTTGACATGGCACTAAAAATTCATTCATGCAATAACTACTTAACGAAACTAAAAGCATGCGAAATAAAGATGAAATGGAGATGCTGATAAACAGGTCAAAAGCTAGTCTTGAATAGGAAGAAACCACTTGGTTTAGTAGGCCATACATTGGAAGGGTAGATTGAATTGAGTAGAATAGATTGGCTTAGTCTTATGTGGCAAGTCATTTGAAATTCACGCATCAAGGTAGGAAGGATCCATTACTGTCCAGCGCCCTCTCCGGCTTCTCTACTCTAGTGCTGAGAAAATGACACACCTGTTTATTCTTCGGCGGAGGTCTTAGCTAATATTATTATGTCTCCAAGCAGCTAAATTTTAAAATGAGGGGAGTGTTTGTTGCCACCTTTATTACGTTTGGTATCTAGAAAAAGAAACTCTTTTACGCTCAGCAATTATCATTGCAATTCCTTACGAAGGATTCTAAAAGTAGTTTACAGAGGACAGTGGTCATATTGAGCCATTAAGGAAGAGGCGAGGAACTTGGTATGGTATTATGTTCAAGAAATGTAATAAGGGTTGAGAGAAACGCAATTTCGCGTCCGAATTATTCTTAAATGGAAAGCACCCAAGGGTAAAAGTATAATTTAACATCCCCTCCACCGGATTAAGTTAGGTCCATCTGATCGTAAAAAAAATGTATCCGCTTGAAAAATTATTATTGACGGCTTTAGTTTCCTACAAGCCTAATTCACTTTTCTAAATAACCGGTATTGACTTCTAAGCACTTGCTTATTTAATGCCTCAGCTTAGGAGTTAGTCGCCTCTTAATTGAACCAGTTGACAATCGTGGTCTTAATTTCGTCGTTGTTCCCACGAAACCATTGTTTCGAGTGCAAGAAGAGCAGATAAACGCGAGGTACAGGTTTGAGTCCGGAGATAGAGGCCCAAAAACGCTTTTCCAAATAACACCCTCTTTGCATTGGTCGGTAAATATTTTCGGTACCCACCTCGCACACACTTTGTGATATCCGAGATTATCGGTAACAATTGTCATTTGTTTTTGATCAGGTCGCTGTTTTAGGCCAATTTGTATATTGATTTCATCGGTCTGGATAATGAGTTCGCCACTCCGTTGCTAATCGTGCATGTTGGTGCGGCGGTCAGTTTTAACACCATTGTCTAAATGCTACTTCTCTCTTTACTGTAGGTCTATGAACAACTAGGCACAACTCTCGATGAGTTTGGACCACTGAAGATCCTTTTACACCCAAAAATCGAATCACAGCAAACTAGCTGAAGCAACTGGAGGGAGCAAAGATTTTCGCGGATTTCACGGATTTTCGCGGCTATCTAAATTCACTGACAGGCAAATCGTATCGAAAACGTAACTTCAATGGCTTTGGAATGTGTATTCATAAATGTAGGTATATGTATATATATTATGTTCGTCCTTTTTGTGTATTCCTATCCCTTATCCCTTATCTGTTTCTATATAAATGAGTATTTGTTCGCCGTTTGGCGGGATTTCGTGTTTGAATGTGTATTAGGCCAATGTGGCTCGTCTCTTCTTCTGGCTATGCGTGCCAAGAAACGCACTGTTCTTATCCTTTATGATGTTGTATGATTGCTTACTACAATCCTTTCTTCTTGTGTGTTTTCTATTTCTCCTTTGGTGGGTGAAACAGCTCCCTAACGCCATCTCTTGGCCAAAGAATCGGGGCACTTGGTTGCATAAAGCATCGCAGATCTCAGTGTAAATGACGTTTCCTGGATAGCTCAAATAGTTAAGAGCCTCCGCCCGGCAAGTGGAAAGATCCGGAGTTCAAATTCCGGTCTAGGAAATATTTTTACATTCGTGATCTGCTGGATTCCGCCTTCCCCACCTCTCCTGTGTTCGTCCTTTTCGCCCATGTGTGTTTCTATCCCTTTTCCTTATATCTGTTTCTATATAAATGAGTATATATGTATGCATACATGTATAAATATATAAATATATATATATATATATATATATATATATATATATATATATATATATATATATATATATATACACACACATATGTATATATATACACACATATATATACACATACACATATATTCACATACGTATATAAATTCTTGTTGTATCTTAAACACATACTATATCTCATTTATGAATTGGTAATCACCGATTTCTTTCCATTATCTTGAAATTTGTAGAGAATGAATTTCGTTGCAGCTAGCAGTTTTTATAAATGTATTTATCCTAAAATTTATCCGGGTTAATATAGCTCCAATGAATTCTTATCCTTATTGAAGATAACCGTTTCAAGTTCAGAAATTCGACGCCAATAACGTTCCATGATAATTGCAGGTAAAAAGACTCTTTGCATTATTAACTTCGGAAAAGTTTTTAGTATCTAATAGAATTCCGAACAGTTTCTTGTTAAGGCTATTATAACTTCAATAGTTATAACTACGTTACTTTCAAATTGTCAAAATGATGCACCAAATGTACAAGATATACAAATTCTCAAATGATCATTGAAACGGAAATTTCATTCAAGCGAATAATAGTATTTATAATTACTGAAATTCTACACAGAGATTATGTTAATATTCAACGTTAAACGTTTGACCAAATATTCGTAGGCACTTTGAAAGAGAAATGGAATAGTCAATAATGCTAAATGATGTTACCTTCTGGGTGTTCTTCTGTACGACTTTTACTATGGTTATTTATAGAATCACACAAAAACTTGTAATCGATTGACTGTCGCGATTTACCCACAAGTGTTAAACGTGGAAGTCATAATGAAATTGATTCATCCTCACATGGGCTGAACTGAAGTCAACGTTCGTATAATTTACAAGAACATAGCCATTGGTAACTAGCCTTTTTTTAGAAAATTTAGTCTTTTCATTGTTCAGTGTTTGCCAATTGGTTATGTTGCCATTGTGACCAACTCCGAGTAATTAAATGCTAATAAATCTGCGCGTCAAAAGTATGTTATTATCCACCGGCTAGTGAGTACCTATTGCCACGATGCACACTTGATATCCTCCCATATATCGAAGGGCATCGAATTTAATTGTCATTCGTGACATTTAGAGAACTGCCGCACGAAATTGGACCAATGGTAGGGGGGAAAGAGAGGGAGAGACTTGTGTGGTCATTTATCTCGATCTCAAAATAATTAAACAGCATTTGACCCTCACAGTGTAAGCGGGTCACGGAACGAAATGAAATTGATTCATTCCCCCCACCCTACTTTTATTTTTCGGCGGCCATTTGAAATATTTTAATAATAATCGTCCCGAGAGTTTAGCGGGGGATTTGGACGCGTGCCGAACCTCTTGCGGGAAAGGTCGCCACCGCGAGAGGGCGGAAAGTGAGAGACATGCGGGGGGGGGGGGAGTGTGGATCTTTAGTCCGGGGTTCTTCAGGGACGGCGTAGGGTCAGGCCAGGGTGTAATGGAGATGGGAGATTGCTGTCAGGGTTTCGGCCCCGATTTACTCCAGGGGAGCGATCCCCAACGAGGTTTAACCAAGTGGTCAATCAAAAACTGACGTTTCAGGGTTTGGGGCGAAGGGAAGGAAGTAGGTTTGGATGGGGGGAAGGGATTGCATTGGATTGCCGGGCAAAGAGAGAGAGAGAGAGGAAGGAGACGGGGGTGGAGCGTGAGAGTTGACGTCGCCGCGGTGTGAGGGTGACTGATGCTATTGTTACACCGCGACCGTTCCTAAGGGAGAAAACCAATGGGAGCAATCAAATCAGGTTGGCATGGCTCGCTCTCATGATAGAAGCGACACATTTGATGGCAGCGGATCCACCGGCGGACGAATTAATCACCACTCGAATGGATCGAGATACACACAGCGGGGCTTTCCGACATGAAAACGGCATTTGTGAAAGGTATCCAATTAAAGAAATTTTTGAAGAGTACTCGCACGCCTGGGCGTGCAAATATCACTAGCGTGGATGTTTAAAGAGGGCTTAAAGGGAGCGAGGCTCGCGAGTTCATTAAGCAATGTCCATCGAGATTTATGGACGAAAGGAAGGTGGAATAGACACTGGGTCGTTTAAGAAAATGTCGATGCGTATCATTTCAAGTGTTACGATAAAAAAATATTCAGTTTCTTTTCCATGGGCATGGAAAGTGATTTATACGACAGATTTTGTGCCATTAAGGACAAACACTGCGCGATTCTTTAGCTTTTACGTTATAATTCAAACTTTGAATCAGTTGTAACGATTGAATTTTAAACGTTCACCTCGTAGCCACAAAACTATAAAAGCATACATATACCAAATGTAATATTAAAACAATCGCTCGCTTCCATTAAGAGTTGGTTCAATAAGATCATATAAACTAATGTTTGATAATAATGACACATATTTAAAACTAGAGCTTAATTTCAAAAGCTTTGCGTATAAAAAAGATTTGTAATTATATTATATCTATATACTTCTCCTATTGCTATTTAATTAAATCTTTGTAATGAGAACTTTTGCAGAATGCAGCTGCGACGCATATATCAAATCTTAATATAAAATACTATATAATATGTGTTTATTCTCAATAAACCAAAACTGTAAATGATATTAACGCACGTCCTATAATTAGGAATAGTAATTTTCTAAAGTAAAATATACTTCAGGCTCTCTTTTCAATTTACCGTTTGCGAAAGAGGAAACCGCAATAGCAAATTTGAGCGCATACATCTGAAGAGCAAATGTACTCGCGTATCAACTAAAGACAAATAGCCGAAAAGAAGAACTTGGGTGACATGTTTCCAACTCAAGGACTAAGTGTTACAATTTCGACAGTGGTTTGGCAAATTTTCTTAACGAAAACCTAAGCGTTATCCTTCAATTTATTTTGATTTGACACTGCTAATGCATGCCCGTGCACAGTATTTTAGATCATTTCAGTTAATTAGCGAGATCTGCTAAATTAATAAAAAAGAATATCTAGAACTTAACATGTAATAATTTAAATTTCGCCACTTGCGTACACCTGACCACGAAACATCGCATAATGAATTATTTGACTTTGACATATGCATATTGACTGTCATGGAGTCCACTCTCTAACAACGCCAAGAGAAGAGAATATTTAATATTCCACAGAATGCCCGCTGATTTGATACCCTGGAAAAAAAGCTGGGTATTAGTAGCTGATGGATCGAGAAGGCCAAGTGGCGCGGGGAGAGGGAAGGTGTGCGGGGACGCCAGGGGTGATGGGAGAGAGGGAGAGTGGGAAGGGGGCGACTGGGAATGCGTACAAAAGAACACTCGCATTTACGGCGTGTGTCAGTAGCTTAAATTTTTCATTCCCCCGATCAGAATCAATGTAGCCATGAGTGATTGATTTTTGCGTACGATTTCAGCGCATAAATCAAGGAAGAAGAGCTATTTTTTCGCAATTTATCATGATCGATAAACCGCTTTTCTCTTTTTTTTGTTCCCTGCAAATCTAATGAAAAATGGAAATATTTGGCCTCTAAATAGATAGTTGATTCTCCTACAACTTTTAGTCGTATGGAAATCATGAATTTAGTAGAATATAATCTTGTAGCTGAAATAAAACTTCAAAGGTTTTTAAAAACTCCTAATCACGAAAAATAAACCCTACGCTGACCGAATAGTTTTGAAAAATATTTCACTATTCATATTTATGCATTCATTTCACCAATACTTTCTTATTCACAGGGGCATTAACAAAGCTTTAAGGGGATATTGCTTGATGAAAAATCACACCATTTATATGCACCTGGTCAATTTATTTCTGAAATTACTCCTAAAGAGGGACTTCACTCAATGAATAACAAGGGTTTTGAAACCTTCAAATCTAAGGGATTAAGGCTAGCGAAATATAAAATTTGGAAACCCTCCGAAATTTTTTTCACAAATCTGCATTGCAACAAGATATATTTTCGACTAATTCTTAAAGAAATCCGCTTAGATGAGTTAGATGATTTAGTTATATATTCTGTAATAATTGATATATGAGAAATAAGTTCGTGATAGTATTACGAATAACTATTTAGTCACGTTATTGCCATATAATTACAGCTATCAACCCTGAATTTGGTTTGATGATTAGGAATTAAACTCATCTATAACCACCTTGTATACTACAAGTAAAGTTGAAAGATCAGTGTAGTTTGTTATCCCTGTGCTCTCTATGGTTTCCCAGGAATAACTATCCGAATTACTACACAGCTTGGGTGAATCTGCGAGTCATAAGGTGCGTCGCCCAGAATCGAACCCCATCCCATAGTCTGTGCCACAGAACGTCTGCCGCTGGTTCTTAACTTATATTTTACTTACATGGTTAACCGAACCACCGGCTTCTTATTAAGCCTTCCAAGAAAATTAATTTCTGCTATTTAAAAACAAGAGTAAAATTTCGATCAACTGGGTCACTGATACCCCTGACGAGAAATTATGGCGCACCACGTGAAAAATTCGATATCTTTGGCAGGACTAATACTTGCTCTGTTAAAAAGAGATAAAAATAATGACATTCCTCCAAAGGTTTATCAAGTTTATTCATTTGTCTTCCATTTGCATCTGAATGACAACCAAAATATAAAAGTTCCCAATACATTCCGGTCGTTGCTCATAACCTAGAGAATATAGGCTTCCAAAATTGAAACGAATGCACATAATCGGGCACAACATTCACTGAACTTCACAAAAACACAAGAGTGGGTGAGAATAAAAGAAAATGGAGACCACAGCCACCACCACTACATCGACTGGGGCGCGGTAAGTGGAACGGTGGCGCCTGATTCTAGATTGCCGACTTTTTTAATTTGCCTCCGTTTCCCCCATGCATTAATGCATCCAAGTAGCATGTTACCCGGGCGAAAGCGTCATCGGGAAACCTGCAAAAGGAAAACTCACGAAATGATTAACACAAGAATTGTTGGTGGCAGGAGAGGGGAAGGGGGGGATGTGGAGGCGATGTTTGGCAAATGCGGACGTAAATGAAATGGAAGGAAGAGGGGGCGGGAAGGGGAGGGATGGTGAGAGCGGGGCATGTTTCGGTGTGTGTGTCGGGCGGGGAAGGAGGGGGAGAGGCCGAAAGGGGGAGCGCAGTGGGGGTTGGGCAACGGCGTGACCGTCGGGCAGCCCTCTGATAACCCTGGCCATTCCACGCTGAAACATTCTCGCAGTGAATAAATTTCTTGGTCTCAACGGTGTTTTCATATGCGAGGACTCATTTAATTTGTATTGCAAATTCATGGGACCGTGGGGCGCTTGTGGGCAGGTTTACCGTGTCGGAGGATGGATGGCCGGTTGTTGCGAGGAGGAACGGGGGAGGGGGGGGCGGTCGACGACAGGGGAGGAAGGGGAGGAGGTTGACGTGTGTGCTCCGGGGAGGAGGAGGTGGGCAAGGGGGGTGGGGGTAGTGTGGGTGTGTTATGTGCCGGGAGAGGGTCAGCGCGCGGTCAGCGAGGATGAAGACCTAAGTGGATGACAACAAAGCGACGGTCAAAAATATCCCCCGATGACCCCGTTATTATGAGAACAATGGGGATGACCCCGGGTGGCCAAAGGGCAGTTTTGAGAACTGTATGTAACCGAAATGAGTTAGGGGGGGGGGGGTAAAAAAGAAGAATGACGACGGTGCGCACACGCATTGCTGCGCTCAAGTGCGCGGTTGTCGGAGAGTGAAACTCGCTCCGTGGAAATTGGAATCACGATTTAATTTAGAGAAATCGCTCCCTCCTCTCAAATTGAATGATATGGCCCAGGAGGAACCTCGGATGACGGCAGATACGGGTCGTGGGAGGTCGTTTCAGAGGTAGTAAAGTGAGGAAAGAGCACGGTGGAGAGACGTCAATCCTTTTCATTCGGCGAGCGGGGATGTTTTGTGAGCACGATAGTTGAAACCTCGGTTCCCATGAAAATTTAGCTCACATATTTCTATTTCGACGGAATCATCGAATGTAATACTAGGATTTTTAGTTTTCTCAATGTTGTCTTCCATTTTAAAAGACGTGAAGTACTTGGTTCATTCTCTTGGATGATGTATGTCAGTCTATTGAACTATCTGCTCCTACTGAGATGAAATGTGCACTTTTATGATAGTTACGTCTTCCCCATGCATCTTCATCTCTTAGTTATTGTTTATTTCATTCTTCGACAATGAGTTTAATAGTACTTCTCCAGAGAATTTACTTCACTGTCTTGTTCCCTTACATATTTCCGCTTATATCTCTCCTTCGATTAATGCACAATCGTATATCCCATATAAACCATAAACACAGTAATCAACCCGAAGGTCGGTTTGGTAGGTGATGCCAGAGTTCCTTCAGTTCTAAGCCCGACGGCGTGTGAAATTCACACATCAGGGTAGGAGGGCCAGTTCCTTTCCCTGTGCCAGATATGGTTTCCCTGGAAGATCTGGTACCCGAAAAATTATATAGCTTGGGTGGAGCTGCAGGTGCTCTAAGAGCCTGGGATCGAACCTGGGGCCTCCGGTCAGTAGTCCAACGCTCAACCCCTGACCTACCGTGACATATGGCCCAAAAATTCCAAATATCGCACATTATAAAAATTAGCTTGCAAAGGATATAATTAAAAGTTGATGTATAATACAAGGTAAAGGTTAAAGACAAAACGCAATGAATTAATTGTGAAATTAACATCATTTTCAATGAAAATTTTAATCGCTCTTTAATTAAACGACACATTAGCCAAATAGTTTTTGCTAAAACGTCTGCGTATAAAGGATAATCCTTCCATTATCTAAAATATTACCTACATATTCCTAAGTGAATCGTTAATTTATTACTTATTCGATAGTATAATCTAAGTTTCGAACAGCATAAATATAACGTACACAAAGTAATTACCTTATTCACTTACTCATTTCCTTAGCCCACTTATACTATAGAGAATAGCACATTACATTGCGCCTCTAACTCATTAAAGTCCTGGAAAAAATTGAGTTTTCGTGTGGAGTGCACCATAGTGAATTTTAAATGATCAGAAACTCTCGGTGGAGAATAAATATTTGGAATCATGCAAAAACTTTCATTGCAATTACGGCCATTGCGAATGTTTTGGAAGCACATTCCAATAGCCACTTCTCCCGCGACATTGTCAGAAATTTGAGAAGGAAATAACTGAGAGTACAAGAGCCCATGGCGGTCGAATCCCAAGGGCATCATTCGCGCGTTTTAAATTTTGACCCGTCATTTCTCGCTCGCTGATCGAAACCCGCACCAACTGGGTCCCTCGCACTCACGTCACGTACGGGGCAACGCAAGGACCACCGGCAGCCAGTTCCTCTGGCCCTCCCCCCCCCCCCACACACAACACCCTCGCCTAAAACGTGCGAAATAAACATCATTCGCCGGAGGAAATCATTTCTCGTTCTCGCCATTTCCACCAGCACGCTGGTTCTCCCGCTTGGAGGAGATAAAGGGGGGGTGGGGCGGTCGGAATCTGGGAGGTGGGGGGGGGGTGCGAAGAGGCGTGCGCGAGGTGGCGGCCCCTGAAATCCCTAGTGGGCGAAATAATGACGTTTCCCGATTATGGAACCCACACCGAGACCACCGGAAGCAATAGATTTCCATTACGACTCACGGCCGAGCCGCGCGCGACTCAGCCTGCCACCGCCGCCGCTGGCCGGGGACAGGGAGTCACACTTTGGCAGACCGGATGTGACGTCCTCGCGAAATGGGAGGGCTACCAATCCTCTCCGTCGTCCGTCACTTCCGGTGTTCCCTCGGCGAAGCGGGGTTGAATGAATCGGATGTGTACGGGAGAGCCCGGCCCTGCCATGATTCCACGCCCTTTGTTTCCCCGGCGAAATCCTCGCTGGATTTTAAATGTTAAAAATGCACATCCTCCTTTCAGTTTCTATGAAACAAATTTATAACAGTGAAATGCTATTTTTCGTAAAATTACTTTTTAACACGACCATGGTCAGTTGCGTCCGTGAAGTAATGTACCATGCAGACTGAAACTTAGGAAACTTATCAAAGAAGAGGACAATATGAATTCCCTCCATGTAGTTATGAAAAATTTCATAACTACATGGTTAAATAAAAAGTATCGGGGAAAGTTATAGCCTTTTCAACAACTAAAAGGATCCCTGTTCGGCGAGTTCCGGAAGATCCTTAAGGGTACTGCAAGCTTCCTTGATGGCAATCAGGGTCCCATGGTTGCAGAAGCTCTGCGGAATCGGAGGGATAACTCTGTTCTTGATCGTCCGTAATGAGCTTTGGGACGAGTTTAGCTCAAATATTTCGCATTGCCGAATTTTCAGTGATAATTGTGTGCAATGCCATCTTATCAGTGCCAATACGATCTGCGATCATGTGCACGCTTAACGGACGGTCTGAATTCAGCACTTCAAGCACCCTTCAGGAAAATCTTGTTAGTGATACATTTCATGCGAAGTTTGTTTGAGTAAATTGTGCTTTTTGAGAAATTTAAACATGACCCTTTAAGGATTTCAATATAAGCACGAGTTTCCCTAAAAACTGACCTTATCTAAAATATTCTCTGTTCTATTGAAAACTTAATAGAATCAAGAAAACTTAAATATGACCAACTAAAAGCAAATACCATTTATTATTATTAGGTAACTAACCGGTTAAGGAAGGTTTCTGGATGGACATAACCACGAAATAAATATTTTATTACACCTAAAAAAACAGAAAATCCAGCACCCTACTCTACATCAGGTCCCTCTTCATCTCTGAGTACCTTCTTCCTCCCTTCGTCCCGTCCAACATGCCTATCCTGTTCCTGCCCTTTCCTCGTTTGCCAAACATTCTCCCCTCTAATACAGCCTTCAACATCCCACTGCCGATCAATAGATCCATTTTTTTTCCTCTTAGTCTATTTCACCATATCCATTCTTCTCCTCACCCACATTTCAAAAGCCCCCAGTCTACGTCTAACCTCCTGCTTCAATGACCACGTTTCCGCGCCGTACATAGCTACCCTCCATATCAAAGTTTTTACGAGTCTTTTCTTAACATCCTTACTCAAAGTCCCTGTCATCAACTCCCTCCTCCTTGTGAAAGCTTCTTCACCTAGCGCAATTCTTTTCCTTACGTCCCAACTATTTTGACCGCGTTGGTCCAAAACGCTTCCGAGATACGTAAACAATTCCACCTGCTCTAGTTTTTACCCTCCAATTTTAAAGTTTTCTTAGCCTTTTTCATTCTGGAAAATAGCATTACCTTTGTTTTCTTTATATTGATTCTCATCACATATCTGTCGTAATGCATTTCCAATTCACTCAGCAATGCTTGCAACCCCTTGACTGACTGACAAACCAAATCTTGGTCATCAGCAAACCTAACTGATTTTACGAATTCCCTGCCCACCTTCATTCCAACCTCCAGTTCTTCCCATGCCTCTTTAATCATTTCCTCTACATACAGAAAAATAAATACTTGGTTATTCACAAATTTTTTTATTAAAACCCGAGTCGTGTTTTAATACAAATATATGTGGAATAACCAAGTATTTATTTTTTGAAATGAATCGCTTCCACAAAGTGACGCCTGAAACCATTCTGTTCTCTGCATACAGGTTGAACAGCAACGGTGATAATTGGCAACCCTGCCTAACACCTCTTCCTAACACTGCCCTTTGTAACTAAGTCTTTGTACTTCATTTTGCCTAACTCGGTGTTTAGATTTTGCCATTTTCTTCTCTCATCCATCTTCGTAATCATCTCATCCGTGATCCATAGTTTCCTAGTCTTTTTCGCGTAAACAGTTTCAATGGTGTCTTTTGCGGCTCTAGATGACCCTTTCTTGATACATTCCAATTTTTTGTCGATAGTACTCAGCTCCTTACCATCCTTCATGATTTTCTCTACAGCCTGCTGGTACACTATCTCTGTCGATCGATTGAATGCTTCTTCATTCCTTTTTCTAACCCGCCGCCTTTTGAAACAGACGCTGCATTTCATAACAACTAAATTGTGGTCGGAATCTGCATCCGCTCCCGGGAAGCTGTGCGAAATTATCAACCTGTTCCTAAACCTGTGTCTAACCAGAATATAATCTAGCTGATACCTTTCTGAGTCACCTGACATTTTCCATATATACCTGCGTCTTTTGTGGTGCTTAAACCAAGTTGGTGATGACTAGCCCCTCCCTACTGCAGAACTCAACTGCTTTCTCCCCAGGGTCATTCCTCATGCCTAAACCGTAGTCCCCGACCTCATCACCATCTCTCCCTTCCCCTACTGTCGCATTCCAATCCCCCATCACTATGAAATGTTTCCCTGCACGAACACACGCGATTATGTCCTCTAATTGATCGTTTATTATATCGACCTCTTCCTCCGCATGTTTGCTCGGTGGCATGTATACCTGAAAAATAACCAATCCAATTTCCCTGTCCTCATCATTGTCCTAACTTTTTACGTTCCTATTCTAGCTAATTTGGTCTTCTTCTCTTGTGTCTTCTGTCCTGCTGCTGCTGGTTTTCCCTTGCAAGGGTTTCATGGGATGAGGACCGCGGAAGCCTTGCCTCCCCCGCTGCCGGGCACGACACACGACCGATTGGGCCGAGCCTCGTAGATCCCAGGACTCAAAATCTCTGTAGTGACCATCATTTAAATCTTGGGAATGACTGATGAGTTGGCTTCCCTTTGCCTTCCTCAATAGTGTTCTTAAGGTGACACCATCACTTATTGGCCACCCCTCTGGGGTCAGACGACATTGCAGCCGCCTCACTGAGGAACAGACGCTCCGTGGACTACCTTTCGTCTGGCTATTAGCCTTTGACCTATCTGGCATGGGTGACCCTACCAGGAGCAATTATTATTACTCCCGCCAGCACAGCTCTAGGGGGTCATCGGCACGAATTTCCACCACGTCAAGTTTGTAGTCCAGGGTGGGACAAATACCATTATAATATGCAAACTTCCACAAAAGAAATAACTTTGCGGATTCTCGGCAATTATTTTAAAATGGTCCTAAGAATAAACAATAACAATACAAGCGTAGAAGCTGTTGGTATTTGAAAGAGAAAACTAATTCATGATTGCCATAGAATTTTTTATTTACCCTGAAAGCTACTGCCGGGGAGTGTGTTTGGGTGTAAAAATACACCATACTAATTTTGACCCGAGTATTTGTAACTCTACCGCGTTCGGGAAACTTCATTGTGATTCCTTATCTGTTCTAACCTTAATATCTCTTATTTTTTTTAGCATGATCTCTCCTAAGTTAGTACGATGGGGGTAATAGTACATTTCCAAAATCACTGCTAAAGAGACCTCCTTCCAAATTCTGCTAGAGTTCCTATCTGTAATTTAACTTTTCCTCCCTGAGTGATTCCAAGCCTAGCTCCTCTAATATTTGGATACGCAACTAAGTTTATCATAACAACGTTTTACAAATTTAGTTCCTCTACGCTGCATGCCATCCAATTCGAATGGCTGGAATGAATTTGAACACCAATCTTCATTGCCTGCGAGGTCTTCAAAAACCACCACATTCTAAATGTCGCAGGAAAATCAATGTAGTTATTAACGTCTTGGAAACGTGGTCATTGAAGCCGAATGATAAGCGTAGACTGGAGGCTTTTGAAATGTCGGTGTGGAAAAGGATTTAAACGATGAAATGAGCAGCATGGAAAACAAATGAACAGGTGCTTGGTATGGAGAGAGAGGAGAGAAGAGTGTTAGGAGAAATCCTATGGAGGCAGGAAAAATGGATGTATGTTGTATTGATCGGTAGTGGGATGTTGAAGACTGTGATAGAGGGGAGAATGTTACGCAAACGAGGAAAGGACAGGAGTAGGATAAAGGTGCAGGACAGAAAGCAGGGAGGATGGAAGTATACGAAAATAAAGAGGGGATTGTTTAAAGTCGGGTATTGGCTGGTGATTCATCAGGAGAAACCAAACATTTATTTGGTTGTTGGTTCCATCCAAAATATACCTTAACTGGTAGATTAACTAACGAGAGTAGATTTATTACACTTAGAATTATTAGTTACACACATTTTTCCGAAAAATTATGCATTTATTATGCGGATATCTTGCGGAAAAGTATTCCGTACCTATTTCGAAATTACAAATACACTCACCAGTAGTTTCTCATCTTTTTTGAGTAAAATTTACAGATTTTCCAACTTGTCTCGGCGAAAAAAGCGGGCATATTATAATCCTAAAAGATGCATAATATGGTAGGCTATCACTGCAGTATCGTGGTTATGGGAACTGCATTGTTTACAGCCAGTAAGACTACTCATGCAATATTTCAGATTCCATTATTTATAGCCCCCACAATCCTAATCCGGAAGGTGTGTTGATGTCTGGCAGGATATTCTTCCGATGATAATCTTTTACCCAAAGGCACCCCTCTCAGAAAAATAATGCCTTTCACATTTCAGTATGTCATCTTTGAAAAAACTAATTCCACCGAACCAACTGTAGTCTCTGAGCGATATAAAGGGGATTATAAACTGTTTTATAAGCTATCCCCTACTGATCTCTGCGGCCTTTACTGAAATTTGAAGATGAGAAAATAAACCCTATCTTCGGTCCCTCGAAACGTTTTTCTCTCCGTCTCCCGAGATTTTCTTTCGATCTTACCTTAACCCCCTCTCCCTACCCGCCCCTTTCTCTCTCTCTCTTCCCCAGATATTCCTCCTTCCATTTTTATCCCTTCGCTCCTACCATTCCCGTTTCACCTGCCTTAATCCTCCTCTGTTACCGCTACCCTCGTTTTCCGTCGCCATCTCACTTAATGTTTCCGCTACCTTATTTTCTCGAAGTCTTCTTCTCGGAAGGCCTCACGAAAGAAACTTAAGGTTAAACTTATCAGGAGATGACTTTTTTGGGAATAAATTTTGGAACCGTAGGAACCAATCTTTTCTGATTTACAAACATACTAAAATTAATATTGGAGCTAAAATATTCTCCTGGTCATATTGTTTAACTTTTGATTAGCTTGTTACGCCTCACTTGTGTACAATATGCTGCTAGAGTATTGCAATTTAATGACGTCAGTTTGTTCGCCAAATCAGAACGCACAACAACAAGAAGAGATTTTTAGAAGCATTTTGAAACATCGTTACCATGCACTTAATGCAGCGTCTAGATAACTTAAGAAACTAGATTTGGAGTCTCTCATGGTGCGAAGGCTAAATAACAGGATAAAACCTTCGCATGAATTGGAGGCTGATTACTTCAGCGATGATGTTGAAAGAGCTTTACTTTATTCGCCGTGCATCAGTAGGAGAGATCACGAAAACCAAATTAGATAGATCAAGTAAAGGACGAACAGGTTTAATATGTTATTTCACCCCAGAACGACAAGGGAGAAATATACGGAAACGACCGTGCTTGAAGGAAAAAATATACTTATAAATTCTAAGTAGCCCATAAAAGTTTGATTGTTACAGTATTTTATTTCCTTATTCTATCATTTTCTCGTCCCCAGGAGCTTCTCTCGCAAGCGTAGATGATAAGGGCGAATTCAAATACTTCAGTGCGTATAGCCGTAATTAGCACTACATTCTTTTCATGAAATATTTTGCATTTTAATTATTAACTGTATGCAAACAAAACTTAATTTAAATTTTGAATGCCTTATGTGGAATCATCACCTACCACATACCTTAGTAGTCGCTTCCAAGGTTTTATGTAGATTTAGATGTGATTTTTAGGCACAAATTATGTGCAGTGAAATTTAAATTAAATTCTGCCAGATTTTAGATGATTTATTTGTTTATGTAGATACATTCACAGCGGTATCTTAGTGAAACACACAAACTTACACGTTTATATGCGAGGTTAGCTGAAAGAGCAGTATTGATTAGATGAAATAACGGCAAAAATGGCAGGTAACTTAAGTAAATACTACCATTATCCTTCTAGCACGGCCGTTCGCGGTTATTCTCTATCCTTATATTTAGTGGGGTAAATATGATCTTGATAATGAGCAAAATCTGAATGGCTTACACCTGATCCCTATAAGCTTATTTTCATGATCTCTCCAACAGCCGTAGGATGGGGTTATAAATAGACATTCAACATTGTGTAAAAGAGGCTTTTTCCGACTTATTCAAGAAAATAAATCTGTAATTAACCCTTAGCTCCTTCAATAATATCGAACCAAGATTCCCTAACCTTCACACGCAATAAAGCTTTATTATAACAGCGCTTTACAAATCTAGCTTCACTATAAAATATGCACACAAAATCGGTAATTAACCCAATTACAGTTCCCCCTTATCAACCGATAAAAATACGAGCGAGATTCGATAGTAAAATAATGAGGATTTTAAATAAATAAATATGGTATTTATCTGCATATTTATATGCATCGCTATTACATATATATGTGAGCATATGGGATGAAAAATGTAAAATGCCATGAGATACCGGGCTATTATTACAATAGTAATTTACATGTTACGGTAGGCTTTGGATGGATATATGAGTCAAACGGTGAAGCGACATTCTCTGATCTATCTAAGCAAAACCATTCTTCTCTACATTAAGCCCCTCTTTAAATTCCTATACTTTCCTACTATATATATATATATATATATACTACCTTGATCAAAAAGTTCCCGGAATAACCACCGTGTGGCGCTCCCATCGTTCCGATTTGAGTTCTGTTTTTTTTGTTAAATTGGTACATCTGTTGTTGATATTCCCTTTAAATCTTAGTGTCATAACTTGACATTTGCAAAAGTTACGTAGCCAAGAGTACATCTATCTCTGTGTGTGTTGGCGATTTTTTACAATTTCAGAAATGGATTTAAATTTGCAACAACGAACTTGTATTAAATTTTGCGTAAAAAACGGATTTAGTGGCGCACGGACGTTGGAAATGTTGGAAAAGTGTTTCGGCAACGATTCTCTAAAAAAAACGGTCGTTTACCAGTGGCACGAGCGGTTCAGAAGTGGTCGTGAGTCAATCGAAGATGATGAACGCAGTGGCAGACCATCGACATCGAAAGTCGGTGAAAAAATTGATAAAGTAAAAGAAATGTTGGTCAATAACCGCAAATTAACCATCAGAGAAATAGCGGAGGACTTGAACATTGCCTATGGATCCGCCCAAGACATTGTGGTTAATGATTTGGGTTTCCGTCGTGTAGCAGCAAAGTTGGTTCCAAAAGACCTCAATTTCATGCAAAAAAGAGACCGTGTTGACGTCGTAAAAGACATGATTTGCGAGGCTGAATCCGATCCCACATTCATCAAAAGGATCATTACTGGAGACGAGACGTTTGCGTGAAGGGCGTTATGAGACGTTTGCGTGAAGCAATTCGCCGAAAGAGACCAGAAATGTGGGCAGAAAACTCGTGGATTTTGCACCATGATAACGCACCATCGCACAGTGCTATCATTATTCGTAATTTTTTGACGAAAAATGCAACAAATACCATCCAACAGCCACCGAATTCACCTGATTTGGCTCCCTGTGACTTCTTTCTGTTCAATCGAGTTAAAAAACCATTACGGGGAACGCGTTTTAGCAGCCGAGAGGAAGTAATGGAAAAATCGCAGGAAGCACTGATGGACATACCGAAAACCGAATATAAAAAATGTTTCGAGGATTGGATCAAGCGCTGGCATAAGTGTGTTGCAGTCGATGGGTATTACTTTGAAGGGGACAATATAGATTTAGATGAATAAACTTGTATTTTTAATTTTCTGAATAAATTCCGGGAAATTTTTGATCAAGGTAGTATATACCATGTACAAGGTATATATATATATATATATATATATATATATATATAAATATATATATATATATATAAATTCCTACAGGATGGCCGCGTTATACCTAAAGGTAAAATGACACAAAATTGAAGACTGGAAACTATGTTTGCACTCTTAGAGTATCCAATCTTTCAATCTAATGGAAGTAAAGGAATATCATAATTAATTGAAAATATGTACCAATATAAAATAGCAAGGAGAAATGGTCGATAAGTTCGGGTACAGAAATGGGACATTTTGTCAGTGAATATGTCTCAGGAGGAAAAATCAGTGCGATAGAAAAGGTATTAAAGGACATTGAATAAAAAAAATGAGAATTGATACTCAATAATTCATAAAAACGAGAAAAGAAGTGATTTTAAGGGCCCAATTATGGCAATGAATTTAACCGAAAAATGTTATCAGACTCGTTTTGATAAAACCCAAAAAAAGGGAAAAACACTTTAGGACTACAACTTTTAATTTGTAATAGATTAAGGCAGTCATTAGTACCGTATGATCAACTAATGGATGAACAAGATATCGGTATCCTAATAAATACTACTTAGGTAAACTTATTTCCGGGTTTGGAAAGGGAATAGGTAGGGTCAAGTTACCATAGCAATTAAAATACCATAGCGCGATACCATAGCATTGAAGAAGATAGAGCGTACTAGAATAGAATACATTTTTAGTCCTCAAGGAATAGTCTCATAGAGTACACAAAAAACTTAAAATGTAAGAATTGAGAGCTATTTAAACAAATTAATTTTATACAAATGTAATTTAGTCAATGATACAGAAAATATATGCATCAGTATTTTGAAAAACATTCTGTATTAAATATATCATATAATTTATATTTCAAAATTTTCACAGAACGAGATTCATTATTGCAGGTCGGAATGAAACTCCATTGTTTTGAAGCTCACACAAAAAAAATTACATGTGAAAGGTTTGGTGGGTCAGAAATACAAAATTGCTTTGTCCTGGTCTTTTGACCAAAGTAAAATTTGAAAGTCTTCTCCGAAACATATTGATTAAATACGAAGGTCCATTCCATTATTCGTAAAAATAGAAAAAAAGAAATGTTTCAAGTAGGTATTTTTCACTTGTAAGTTTACTTAAACAACGAAATTGTTCCAGGTAGGGAGTAAGGTTTTAATCTATGTTAAGATTAAATATGTAAACGCATACATTTTAGAGGCACTTAAGCCAACGGTTAAACCGTCAACTGAATGTCGATCATACGAAAGTAATCCAATCTTGGGTAAATGGAAGAAATGACGAGAAATTGTGGAGCATGCAAAGACCGTAAGTTTTCGTTCAACTGAATGCGGCACAAATCATATAGACTTCGTTTGAAAATGTGTAACATTTTGATGTACATACATGTAATATCCCCAAATTTGATAATAGGAATGAGCTTATGATCAAATAATCAAATATGAGCTTATGATCAAATTCATCGATTGACTTTGAATTCCTGAATAGGAGAGCAAGAGATTTACTATTATTCACCAGAAAGATGTTGTTATCGGCTCAATTCACAATAGTAAGTACATATAATATTAATCTTAGATACCATATCATCACGCTCATGAGGATAGGTGTGACAGTATATTAGGCAATCATTTGCTTAAAGTAAAGTAAAATCAATTCATCCTGTATTCGAGGATGAGAAATACATGCAAATGATTAAAATGATTATTTACCAGGAATGGTACCCTGAGGGACTCAATTAAAAACGGACCCCCACTTGGAAAGGTTTCAGTCAGATTTCCTCACTACTTGAAGTCAATCTGTCAAATAGGAGTGCGACCATCTCAAGACGAGGCAAGATAAATTCAATATTTCCCTCAATGAAATTAAGCAGCAAGAGTGAGTCAATTGATCGAAACTTTTAGTAAAATAAAATAATACATGAAAAGTGACAATTCTTTTATCATTTATAAAGCAGGTATCATCGGCTAATTTTTGAAGCAATTACTGTGTACCGTCTTCTATAAAAACCTGAGTGCAAATGGTCTACTGCTGATGAAAAGATAGTCCGTAGTTTGTTCACATACATACAATAGAAAATCGATATTGATCTATAATCAGCTGGCTATTTTTTATGAGCGTTTGCGTATTATTAGCGTAGACTTTGAAACCATTCGATCCATCACTAATTCAGCGTGAAGTGATTAAAATATCCGAAACTGTTGGTAGTGTAGCGGGAGGAGATTAATCAATGATGGAGAACCCATCAATTCCAAATGAATACTTTCTCATAGATTAGGGAAGTTTATTTATTTCGGTTCAGTTTTTCCGGAGACATATCGTAAATTGAAACTGTTAGCGTTTAAAGACATAGTAGAGACCTGGGCGAGTAAGAGGACTTTCAGAATAATAACTGTTATAAGTATGGTAGGGTTGAAAGACAAATTAGACCCAGTTCTCCGAGGTAATGCCAAATGTTGCACCAGTTTAGAAAAAGCTTTGGAGGAATTATGATGCCTAGAATCAATAACTAAGCATTGAACCAGATTTCGATTTTAATAAGAGAGTTAGTAATTCTCTTGGTTTCTCGAACGATTAAAACCCCAATAAAATATGTCTCTAATTTTATCACCCGATTTTCATCCGCCAACTACGGAGCAGGTGGACATGCAAGAGTGTGAGGGCATTTCTCAAATGAAAACTAAAACATTTAGCTAAAAATCAAACGAAGATAAATAAAACAGACTCTTTAAAGTCAAGGAAGACAAGCTCCCGTGGGAAATGATTCTCATCCAAAGGAGTACAGTTTTGTTAAGTGAATGGAGGTGGGGATGTTCGGGATGTATTAAAAATAATGAGATATTTAATAGGTCATGGGCAGAGAGAAAAGGAATTGGTGATTGAAAATTGACTACATGTCATCCTCAAGGTCAACTACACATAACTTGGTCCGCATGACTGGTTGTTGCATGGCGAGTGACTATGAATCGCCGCACCAAATGAGAGAAATTTTAGTAAATGTAATCCATTAAATACATTTTATGATAGCTACCTTATTTCTGAACGCATCCGAATGGAAATCGCCCCTTGTGACGATGTTTTTTTAGGCGGTCTCAATTTTCGAAATCATTCACGTGACTAATTTTTGACGGATGATACATTAGACATCGGTTGGATTCAGAGATTTTTAGGACCACAAATTTAGGACAAAAAGTAGGCAGACGTTACCTTAGCTAGCACAGAGAAACCCAATTACTACAAAGGAAATATGTATTAGTAAAAATGGACGCTGAGTACAACCAAAATATATGCTTGGGGAGGTATGGAGAAAAATTTTGACAGAGAACACTGCGAAAAAGTGATGAACATACTGGGGAAGGCACGAGTAGAATGCAGGGGAGATGCGAATTCTGTGAACGAATCATACTACATTAGTGCGGATAGCTAAAGGAGACCTTGTTCCTTACTTTAGCCGTGAACATATATAAGAGGTTACCAAACACGTCACCTCGCAAGTCACACCACTGGATTGATGAAAAGTTCAATGCAAGCAAAAGGTGTAATTAAAATGAAAATCCCGAGGAATGCTTTTTGAGTTTTTCTGGGTGAGGGAAAAATATTTACAGGGAAATTGAAGGCGAGCCATCCAGGGTGAATTTAGAGATTACATTCAGTGTGTTGCGAGACGATTGGGGGTGGGGGGGAGGGTCGCTGGTGTGTGTGAGCAAAGGATGAGACGGAGACGATGTGGTCGTGATTGGCGACGGGAGGGAGATGTAAGGAAGGCGATGCAAGGGGGCTTTGATGAGATGCCGGCGAGGAGTGCTAGGGGACAAGTCAGTCGTCCCCGTTGTTTAGCGTAAGGAGAAGGAAATAGAGGATGGGGCGGGATGTTCCATGAGAGAGAAGAAGCCGTGATTTAAAGCAGCGACGGTCGGGGAAGAGTACCAGGGTCGGGGTGGGCAAAGGACCGAGGGGAGAAACTTGCGAAGAGAGAGAGAGAGAGGGGGGGAAGGGAGAGGGAGTTGAGCGATTTGGTGTCGGGAGGAGGTGGAAGTGTGAAGGGTGATGGCAGTCGAGGTGGAGTTGTGGAGGTTGAAGAGGGAGGGTCGGGGGAGGAAGGAGAAGGGTGAGTGAGTCAGGCCTGGGCTGGTGCGTGTTTGTGAGTGTGTTGAAGGATCAACGGGGTATTAGGCTGACGAACAAAGATCGAATTGAAATTCAAAGCCCGAGAGCAAATATTGGACTTTGTCCGCATGGATCGTCGCCCAAGATGGGTTTGTGTGAATAACCTCACGATCCCTTCGTCTCCCTTCGCCCACCCTTCTCAACTCCATCCTTCTACCCCGACCCTTCTCCTCCTCTCCCCCCTCCATTCTCCCCCCCCGCCCCTTTCTTTCACTCTCGGGTTTTTTCATCCGGACGGTTTTTTCTACCCTTCTCTCCCGCGATTACCTTTCACCATCCCTATCCCCTCATCCCCCCTCGCAGATCCCTTTACCTCAATTCTTCCCATTTCTCTCATTAATACAGCCACCCCTACCAGCGGTGCTCTATAATGCATTACGCTAGTTTTTCAAAATTATCAATTTTATTTTCTTTAAGTCTTCATTCTTTTCTTGAAAAATATAACTCTCCTATAACAATCGATTAACATTTATTTAGAAATTAATACACTAAAATATTGTTTGGTTTTTATTAACTGACCGCATCTAGTATTGATTAAGAGCGCAGGTGAAATTTTGCAAGAATTACGGATACTAATAATTTTAAAAATAATTTAGTATTTCCCACACTTCTATTGGTATTGGCAAAAGGCGTTTCACAACACTATGGAATATATATTAATGCTAAAATGTATTGAACCGCATTATGCCTCGTACAAATAAAGTTATGGAAAATAAAAGACTATTTTTAACGGCTAAAACTCAGCAAACTTATTAAATTTAAAATGTATCTATATTCCCATAAAAGACAAAATCTAAATCCAGAAATATAAATGGTTAATGAAATAAACTAAAATAAGTTCAAAATAGGTAAAGCAATTGATCTCAATTTTAACCCTTGCACCAATTCCTAATACTGAAACTCCTATTTGAAAAACAATTTTGCAAATGGCTGGCAATTTATAAAAAATGTGCTGACAATCGTCACTCTCCGTATTTGTCTTCTTAGTTTATTATAAAAATAATTCCGTTTTGCCGTCATGTTTGTAAGCTCCCCCCGTTTATTTAAAACCATGAAATGTGGAATTATATTTAATTGTAAACCTTTCATCCATTCATTTACTCAGGCTATGAATGTAAATATCTTATTAACCTTGGATATATTCATATCATATCTGATTAACTTGGTGCATACTCACATTAAGACAAAACATTACAGTTGGCATTTAATACTAAAGTAGTAACAAAATATTAAAGTAAGCTCGATCATTGCATCATAAATTCGTCAAAAAAATTGGTAGTACATTATGACCTAAGAAACCATTCTCGGTTTGTAGTTTAGACATCACGACGTATTATTATCATGGTACTATTCGATTTTTGACTGATGGTGTATCATTATTCAAAAGCGAAGGAGCAGTAAATGGTTACATGTAGTTATGTATGTGTGTGTGTGTATATATATATATATATATATATATATATATATATATATATATATATATATATACATCGGATGATATAGAAACACTCACACGAGCAGCATAATATTTGGACGACACAATAGAACACAAATAAAATAGTTACACTTAAAAGGACATTCACATTGTTGATTGTTCGAGCTTTCGGCCTTCTCCGAGGCCCGTGGCATCGTAATAGGGCATCATTGAGACTCTTTAATTGATTCTAAGCGGTCAATACAGTTCCTAGAATTATCGCCCTGGCAACTCAGGAATTGTTGCCGCCTTCGCCGCGCGATTTCGTCTCCTTTTGATCCCTAAGCAACGGGGGTGGGGGGGAAGGAGAAGAGGCGGATGTGGGTGTGGAGGTTGGATGGCCGAGGAATGAGTGCAGAAGTGTCACTGGGGGTCAGTGGAGGAGGGCCCCACGTTTTTCCATCTCCATCTCGCCGGGCGAACTGCAAGCGGGAGTGGGGCGGATTAAGGCACCGACGACGACTCTGTCCACTTCAGAAACTTCCCCAAGGGATAAGGAAGTTAGGATAATCCCGCAATGAAGGGAGACTGAAGATGAGGGGTGGAAGTTCATTTCAAATGGTGACCCGAACTGTTAGGTTCACTTCGAGGAAAAATAATGAACCCTATATATATTTATTGACTAAGTGAGCACAAGGGTATACATTATTTTTGCCGTGCCCTACCTCGCCCTTCTCACTTCTCCGTTGGCTTCAGTAGGTGTGGTCTGAAGAATTCATTTATTATAAACTCTTATCATGTCAGAAGGAGTGTTCATTGTTATCAAAGTTTCCTTTGTGATATTAAATAGCTAAACCTTTTTGAATGGGTTTAGAATAGTGGTATTTACATTACAAGTACCTGCCGATGGTTGAATAAAATGACACCTATTGTTATTACGTATGCTATTTCTTACCTTTTTTTTCGTGGTAAAAAGATATACTTAGGTTTAACCTGCTTATATTTTCATCCATTCTCCGCTCACTTATACTAAACGGCACTCATTATATCTATCCGAGTGCTAACATCCTACGCTACAACTTAGGTGGAAGCATTTTGTCCTGCCAATTTCCTTTTTAAAGTTGAAAGAGGAGCCATGTTCCCATGTGAAACAATGAAATCAAACTATAAGAATCGTCTCTGGTCAATTACTTTAATTTGTAGCATATCCAAACGTGGATATAAATTGGTCAATCACTGCATTAAATACGATTATATTTGAGAGAATAGTAAAGCTATATCCTCAGACGGTGAATTTAAATGAGTAAAATATGCTTCGGTGTTTACATTAGAGTAATTTCACTAAATAAGTATCCTTTTTAATTTTTTTACAGATATCATTTACATGCGAGTATAATATAATGCGGCTAAATGAATATATAACCTTGTAAATATTAATGCATTGAATAGTTATTTTAAATGGAGTAATAAAATAACAACGCAAATCCTTAGCAAATAAAACCGCTAATGAATTTGTTTACTACAAGAAACACGCTCTTAGTCCCTTGCGTACATGTTCAATGAAATCCAAAATATTGATAACTAACTCTAAGAACGCAAATGAATTTCCTCCCACTAAGACATCATTAGTGATATACGAAGCGCGTCCGAAATCTATCCGACCTACGTTCATATCTGCGCATTAGTGCTATTCTTCGTCATCCGATTCGTGACATCCCTCGAATTGGTCCCCATTTGATTGAATCACACGCTCCCGGCGTTGGTGCTTCCACATCTTAAAGCCGTCCTCAAACGCAGATTTTGGAATTTCCTTCCACTCGTGCGTCGCATTACTCTGAATAGTCGAACCGCTTTCCTTTGAGCGCCATTGTCAATTTTGGGAGCATTCCCAAAAGTCGCAGGGAGCTATGTCGGGACTGAATTGGAGACTGGCGAAGCTATACAATCTTGTGTTTAACCAAAAATTGCTGCACAAGGTTCGACGAATGCGTTGGTGCGTTACCGTGGTGAAGCAGCCAGTCACCGCTTGGCCAGAGACGGCCAGGTCGTTTTCTTCTCACGGCATCATGCAATCTTTCCACAACTTCAGAACTTTAATTCTTTGTTGATCGTCTGACCTCTTGGAACAAATTCGCGGTGCACAACACGCTTACAACAAAAAATAATTTTTAAAAACGCAGGTCTGATACTTTTTGGGTACACCTCGTGTTGATCAAGAACATAAATGACACATATAAGATTTTCAAAAACCACACCCTTAAATCTCGTAGTTGTAAAAGGTCTACATTATCTCATTTAACTCTTCCTACCCAAAATTATTGCTCGCCTCATTAAAATAATAATCTGGCATCATTCGGTAAAATCTCACAACAGAAAATGTGGCCACGTGACTTTTCTGGAGTTGTTTGGCTGACATTGACAGTTTCCTGCTCCATCCATTTCCATTTGAATAACGAGTCACACCGTCTACATCTGTTCAATAGCACGTCTCCCTTTGTGTCCCCGATAAGTAGAGGAGTTTTGTTATGCATTGCCGTGAAAAGGTTTTCAATAAACCTTTCTTAAGTAATTCTAATGCACGTGCGCTTTCCAGCACGCAATAAATTAGTGGGGCATAGGGCATTTATCTCGTTGCAGTGCACCAATAATCTACGTTCTCCTCCCTAATCAACCAATGTGCCTAGTTAATTTGGGGGTTGAGGGTTAGGAGGAAAGTACGATAAACGCTGGATTGAAAAACGCTGGATCTGAAGACAGTACTTAATGCAAGTGATAATGAGTTGAAGGACGGAAAGAAAGTAAAATATCTCGTCAGGGCCCGAATTTAACTTACGCTTCGCTTGATAACAGAGAGAAAGGGACTCATGAATGGGGCGAGACAGGCTGGAGTGATGCGAGCTACAGAGGGAGGGGGGAGAGGTTTGAGCGTCTTGCCGCAACGAAATTGAAGCAAACATCGCCAATTCTACTTCGCTAATCCGACCCCCTACCCATCCTGCCGCGTGCTTAGTCACGGCGGAAAGGAATGCGAGTCGTTCCTCCGTCGAAGGCGGAGAACGAACTGCGAATGCAGGTACATCATCACTAGAACTACGAGTTTCCAAACAGTTCTGTGCCTGGTTCCGCGTCGTATGCCTCAACCAGTTCTGCAGCTATGAAGTGTGCGGACGGAATAAGATTGTGTTCGACACAGCGTTCCATAATATAGTATAAATTCCGCACACTAATCTCAAGCGCTCATATTCTTCGTTTTTGATCAGTTTAGACAAAGTAAAAATACATTTAAGTAATTTTGTTAAGGTATTTCAGCGTTAAATTTTACCATTCGAATTTACTTTCAGCATTAACACTTTAGTTTTTAATTATGTTTCTCATTATTCCAGTCGGCAAATTCGGTCGCTTGAAGGTCTTAAAACTTGAGTTAACTAATTTCACAACCCTATCCTGAACTAATAAATTTATTTAAATTTATTTTTTTTTCACTCTTGCTAAGACCTGATTCTACATAATGTGTGAGATAAAGTTCTAATTTCTGTGTCTACTAGATTGTATTAACAAAATCTTACTAGCAGTCAATTGGGCAATGATGATAATGATGAGATGGGGTACAAAAGGTATGCCCGAATTATGGTCCTCTATCACGTACGTCAATCACCAAATGCAATATACACTTCCTTAAAAATAGTAGTCACTTACTGACCTCATCGCAAGCATAAGTCTTGTCTAATGAAAAGTGGGCTTTGATGAATGGATACTCATTTATATACACATATTTAAGCATATTAAACCGGAATTACGCATCTAGACAATTGGGGTGTCCTCCATCAGTGTGTGCCCTGTCAAAGGAAGAGTCGTCAATATCTTATATAATTTCATTACTGTCAATTTGATATTTTAACGACAGATTACATTATTTTGCTATTTCATTAGTAATGGATATAGTTAATCCCTTTCACGTACTTAGTATTTAAGAAAGTATTAATCTTTTAGAGAATTAAAAATTTTATTCCAAAGGTCTGCATAAAAATAATTAATTAACCGAGATACCATTTAACACTTACTTTCACTATCAAGGGTTGGAGGTAAGAGATGAGGAGACTTTACATTCATGTAGGTATATATAATTTGAGCGGAAGAGAGGGTCATTCCCGTAAATAGAGTGAAAGGACTAGCAATAACTACTCCCGCTAACTCCAATCCCCCAGACTGCTCTATAAGGGCTCGCGGCGATCCATTATTTGTCTTCTCACCTTCATTCTTATAGTATATCGAAAGTCGGTAAATTAAAACTTTCGGTGGTCTCTAGTGGCTTATTTGGAAAGATATTAGGGAACGCAGTCAATTGACACCTGAGGCATTCAAGTCATTTATTATTCTTGAATATTTGTTGAGATTTTTTCATTTGCTAGCATCGTGTTGAATCAGAAGCGTGCAGATCACAAATATATCTACTTTTTGTTCAATATCCTTCCGATCAAAATCTGATATTTTAAATGTCTTTTGCCTAAATTGCAATGGAAAAGTAACCTATTGTAATGAACCATGAATTTATATTTTAGAAACTAGCACTATGCTTTACTATACAACAACAACATGATTTTTATATGAAGACGACAGGAGAAGCTCATAACACCTATTACACTACACTGTTGAGTTTGTTGCTTTGCGATCGTGCGAGTGGAACATATAACCCGTAATCAGAAAAGAGAGAAATATTACTTATTATTAATAGTCTCATACTCATGGCCAATTGCAATCCAACAACATTAATGACTGTAGTAAGTGATATCAAAAATATGTGAAAAACAAAGCATAATAAAATTACTCTTTTAAACTGCCAGGTGTATAGTCTATCTTTTTATATTCCAACATATGATCTACTCACCGCTTACTGAAGGTAATGCAATTTTCAGACCTGTTTACATACAGGTATTAATATTTTGTTTCATATTTTGATTTGACAACTTTCAAATACTTGCTGAAGAATATCCATTATTCAAAAGTTGCGCAACATCGTGTCTCATTCCATTTCACCAATTAAAATCATTCGTTAAAGTCGTTTTATATCTTGGTATATTCATTGAGGAACAAGCATATAGTATTTCCTTCAAATTGTTTCCAAAATGCATAAAAGACAGCTAAATAACTGAGCGAATTACTGTCCGATTAATACGAGTGTATAAAATATCTTGACTCACCCTCCATGTTTTTGGAACTATCCAAAAAACTACCCTTTATTCTAATAGTCCTTAAAAATATGGATATGGAGTCTTATTAGCGAAGGGTTAATGATATTCTATTGTTACGAGAATTGATATCATTCACTCAATCCTTAGGGTTTAGGAAGATTTGAAAGGGTGAGTCGTTCTATCATGATGTTATTATTCAGTGGCTGATTATGAAGAGTACTGCAAAACTTCCATGCGCACGATTAATTTTAAATGTGCGGTAAACATCCCCATCTCATCCCCGGACTGTTTGTCTATAGTGTCAGGGTGACCCTGGTGTCTTCTCATGTGGTGGAGATGTTTACGTCGTCCGTGGTTCCTTATGTTTTCCTACTTCACGCTCATAGCATTTTTCAATTCCTTCCCCCGTGTCCCAGACGAATTTCAGTACCCCATCAAGCTTGAATTTTACAAAGTTACGACGTCTCCTACTATTTTAATACTACGTTGACCTTGGCTGAAACATCAGTTTCAATTCTTATATTACATTCTTTGAACTAGTCCATACGAAGTTCCAATAAAAAACAGATAATTTTCAAATTTGATAAATACTACACGTAATTTTTAGCACATAATGAAAGCCAATGACATTTCTGTTACCATGAAGTTTGTAAATATTGTCGCTATGATTTTCGATAAATCATGTGAAACATTTTATGTATTTACGATAAGAACGGAAAAAGACCGTTTGTAAATAACATGACATTAAAGTGTTCACCATAACGCAAAAATACGTATTAATTAAATGAAATAAATACATCACAGCAAGGTTAATAATTAACTTGGATACTTTTATTTTTCTCACGAGCAAGCCAAATTATATTGAGCTAACATTAATAATATTTTGATAAATGACCGAATGAGATAGATACAAAAAATGACGTTAAAATTTGAATTGATACCCTTGTCGAAAGAAACCAATAAACGAGACGACTTATTAAGTTTTATGCTCCATCTAATATAAGTTCTCTCCCCCCTTTGGAGTGTTTCACACGGAAATATGCATGCACACATTTGTCCAATTTCGAACATATTTATGTTTTTAGTGCTCCATAGCTTGTTTGACAAAAGTTTAAATACAGATACAAGGAATTTATTTTTATGACAATCATTATGCTTTAAAATAGTGATTAAGAATTAGCTGTTGCATAAATAAGCTTTTTATTATAAAAATCAAATATTAAAGACTGCCTTTTATGAGTAATTAATGAAATGATTGTAATGAGATATTTATAAATATAAAAAAAGAAATCACATTTCAGCACACCAAAAAATGTAATATATATTTATATATATATATATATATATATATATATATATATATATATATATATATTTATATATGTGTATATATATATATATATATATATATATTTATATATGTGTATATATATATATATATATATATATATATATATATATATATATATATATATATATATATATCATTATAAGGTAATCTACCAATTAGGGTAGGTTTTTGGATGGACACGACTAACAAATAAATATTTTGTGACTCCAACATCCCTACCCTTTTCCATAGCATGGGAAGAACTGGAGGTAGGAATGAAAGTCGGCGGGCAATTCGTAAAATCAGTTAGGTTCCCTGATGACCAAGCTTCAGTGTTTCAGTTAGCCAAGGGGTTGCAAGCATTTCTGAGTGAATTGGAACTTCAGTGGGACAGATATGTGATGAGAATCAATATTAATAAAAAAAAAGGTTTGCGATTCTCTAGAAAGAAAAAGGCTAAGCTAAACATTAAAATAGGAGGGCAAAAACTAGAGCAGGTAGAACAGTTTACCTATCTCGGAAGTCTTCAGGACCAACACGGTCAAAGTAGTAGGGACGTAAGGAGAAGAATTACGCTAGGCAAAGAGGCTTTCACGAGGAGGGAGTTGATGACAGGGACGATGAGTAGGGATATTAAGAAAAGACTGATATGGAGCGGAAGGCGCAGAAACGTGGTCATTGAAGCAGGAGGATAGACGCAGACTGGAGGCTTTTGAAATGTGCGTGTGGAGAAGAATGGAGAAGGTAAAATGGACAGAGAAGAAAGCAAATGAGGGAGTACTTGGTATGGTGAGCGAAGAGAGAGGTTTATTGGGAGAAATCCTATGCAGGCAGGAAAAATGGATGAAGGGGGTTTGACCAGCAGTGGGATGTTGAAGACTGTGATAGAGGGGAGAATCCTAGGCAAACGAGGAAAGGGAGGGAACAGGGTAGGTATGTTTGGTGGGATGATGGGAGGAAGAAAGTAATCAGAGATGAAGAGGGACCTGATTTAGAGTGGGATGTTGTGCTTTGCTAGGGGTCACAAATTATTTAATTAGTAATTATGTCCATCCAAAAACCTACCTTAACCGGTAGATTACCTAATAATAATAATACTTATATATGTATAACTTTGACAGCAACAAACAATATAAGAACACATAAAAATAACATTCACGCGTTATTTTTTGATAATTACGACGGAATTTAGCTCCGCCTTCATCGTAAACCGAAGTACTGAGTACTTCTGTTTCTTACGATGTTTCTCCTGATGAATACGGAGCTAAATTTCGTCGAAAATATAAAGAAATAACGTGTGAGTGTTCTTTTAATGTGGTCTAATATTGCTTGTTGCTGTTTAAGTTTTTTATTCAATACTTCCGTGTTACTTCGACGAAATCATATGTATATATACTATATATATATATATATATATATATATATATTCCATACGAAGTGGTGTGATAAAGGATGAATTACTACAGTAAGGAAATAAATTGTAAAATATTTTTGTAAAGTTACGTTAGACAGCATTAAAAATTACGTAATCAATGCGTTTAAGCTTAAAAAGAAGAAATTATCATATATGATTGATGCAGATGATCTATGGATTGATATCAGGCCGTAAACCTCTCGCAGGAAAAAGGTTAGGCATGAATATCGCATGATAGATGGAAGGATCGTATATTTCTGTAGTATATGGGAGGAAGATTAAGTGCTACTTGTGCTAATTAGGCTATATTTGTACACCATATCACTTGTGTTGCTGAGAATTTTTCAAGGGTGTATAACATATTCAATACTAATTAATGGAATGTGACATTTTCCCTACAAAAGTGACTAAAGTTCTGTTATTTGCTTAAAACAAAACCCGCCGCAATTAGCCGTCAAACTCTTTAGATCTCGAAGTTGTTCTTCGCACGCCTATTAGCCCTTGTTAAGTCTGCAAAATTGAGAAAATATATATTTTATCAAGTTTTATAGAGTCATACTGGAGAAAATTTGGCTCGTTTGCTCTATAGCATTCAACTTTCTTGTCTATAGGCCTCGTGTTTTTATATTCGAATCATGCTACTACTATTAAGAACAGGGATCATCATAATCTCTTTCTAATATAGAACTTTCTCATCAACATATTTAAAAATAATATCCGAAAATGGAGGAATTCTGGAATTGCTAAAATGAAATTTACCTTGCGTAATTAATTATCGTTAAGATTACCTCTTTGTAATAATTAAAAAGTTTGAAAATTATAGGTCTGCTCTCCTTTCATCTTGAATTCGACTCAAATATGAATGTAAGCCTGTTTAACCTCGCAAGGAGGAAATATTGGGTTTAATATTTTGGATTGAAAAATATTAAGCATAAGCGCGTAGCTATGTCTGCCGAGGCCGAGCTAACTATGCCAACGGCTGATTTACGGTTTCATAGAATGAGTGCAGCTTTACTAGGTTAAATGTCGAAAATATTTCCAAGACCATAATTATTCCCGGGTTAGATTACCCGATTACAGGGACGGAGCATTCGTTTCCCAGCACCCCCCCCCCCCTCCGCTTACAGTCGCGGCCTTCCTTCGCCCCTTTCGCTATCCCCTTCATTAGACGAGCCCACAAGAGGGAGGGGAGGGTGCCCCCTACTCTCTCTCTCTCTCTGCTCTGCCCTCGACCCCTCGAGCAAGGCCCGCCGACCGCTGCCCCATTAGAAGGCCTCACCTAGCGCCACCCCACATCCTGCCTGGGCCATCCGTCTCAATACTCGCCCCTCTTGCCCGCCAGAGCATTTGGAACGCCGCGAAATTAACTCACAAATCTCCCGGCCGGGGGTGGGTCGCTCCCTACGACTCACCCCTCCCTTTTCCTCGCGTCCATTTGCCCTTCCACCCTCCACCACTTTACTTCCACCCCGCCCACCGTATCCCGTCTCTTATTGCGGACTCTCCGAGATTCTTTCTTTCCCGTTCTCATTTCGTCATACCTCGCCGCAGGGACTGGAGGAATAGGGGAGTCAGGAGGGTTAGCGGGCCCCGGGTGGCAGGATAGCGTCTGTAGGCGGTGTGACAATGCAAACGGGTGCACTTCCAAGCACCACGCCGATGATATTCTCAAACAGTAACCCCGCAAATAAGTGTCGTTATCTCAATGATTTCAGATTCATGGAAAACATTAGCTGTTTTCATATTAAATGAATAGCAATCATTTCAAACGTAGAGCGATAAAAGCGTAACAATATCGTAAATAGTCTTCGTCAGTTCACTTAAGATTTTGTCCCCTTCTCGGAGTATTGGAGTGGGCATCTTAAAATGGAGAGTATCAATGTTGGTAGTAATGTGAGGCATGATACCTTTTGAGATTTCATTGAGAGAACAAAATTAATAAATTTCTGTGCCGTACCATACAGTGCCGTTGCTAAGGCTTTGGGAGCGAGACAATTTAAAATATGGCTTTATCTTCAGTTTCAGTGCGACCGCTTTTTCAGTAGGGAAACCTCTGGTTGATTGCTAAATAGACATGTTAGATAAGTTGTCCCAAGTTATATCGTCCATGACCACGGAGTGCGTAACAAGAAATTCATGAACGCTCGCCGTGAGATCTATTCCTTTATGTGTTGGACTTGAAAACACTTTGAGTAAGCCAATTATTACCGACGCCAGAGGAACGGTTTAATTGTTTTGTTGTGCGTAGGCTTGAAATGCACCCACAAAGGGAGTGTGGTGAGAAACCATGGCTATCACCGTCAGAAAGAAAATAGAGAAGCCACGCTTCAGAGATTCGACATCCCCAACTCAGCTTTATTTTTCCATCAAAATTTTCAGCTCTTTTCATACAGCTATGCATACGGTTTCACCGGGAATTAAACTTAAAATTTTTATCTGAATGAATTTTATTTTCCTCCAAAATGATTTTTTATTTGGATGAAAACCGTAACATAATGAATAACCATGTTTAATAACATCAAATAAACATGAAAATATATGTATAACGATACCCACTTTGTAACTTAACTGCAAAGATTTCTCTCGTTCGCAAATTTGAAGTGACGATGACTTATAAAAAATTGCATTTTTGTTTATTTTATTCGAGCCCCATGCTTCCAGAATGTGTGTATCCAAGATATTTCCGATTAATGAAAACAAAAAATTGAAAACGCTTAATAACTTGGAATTAGATGCAATGAATAAAGGTTACAAAAATATTGCATTGCCAAATACTCCAAGACTGCGCCTTGCATTTTTTGGGATACTTAGCTTCATCATGCTGTACAAAAACAATAACTCGAGTTGTGGATTCTCTGTTAGTTCAGCACTCGGATAGTGTCGCTAAGAATTGCTCGCATCAATACGGAAGCACGTTATAATTTTAATGGTGCATGATTTTTTCTCCGGAAGAAAGCATTATCATTAACAATCCTAATACTTTCACAGAGACGTTTTGGGCTTGATCGATTGTAAATGGCCACGTGTGGCTTAAAGTAGAGAATTTTAATACTTTATTGCCAACTAATTTTATGCAGTGAATGCTAAAACCGCCCTTCTCATTTTGATTAAAATTGTAGTTCATTATATTCTTCAAACAGTCTCCTTCCACCGTCATTAGTTACTTATATTTTAGGACGGAATAAAAGAATTACGCCTGCTACAAAATTATGTCATTACACTACACTGGGACCAAAAAATGTATCTATTTTTTTAATCTTTCATTGAATATTGCTGAAAATTTTTGTGCATTACCCAGTTAGCTGAAGACTTTTGGGCATGGAGTTCATCAATGTAGTTATGACGGGAATTACTGACGAGCTTACTTTTACGACAACTTTGGAGAGGAAATGATGCATGAGGTTTCGTATTTCCACTCCGATTCGAGATCATGTGTCAAAATACTGCCCTATATCTTGTAAAAAGACTAGGTACGTCATTAGTGAAGAGGAGAGGGCGAGGAATGGCCAAATTTGGACCTTCCCCTATTCCTTGAACTTTTCTATCGTGGCTCACTTCCCTTACTAGCAGGGACACTTTGCCTCAAACTGCTTTTTACTCATGCTGACGGGATTATATATTATGATTAGATTGATGGGAGAGGTAGATTGAAAAATATAATTAAAAAATATAAACTGTAAGGATATTCATATTCTTACGGAAAGGGTGACAATTATGACGCATTCATTTTCTAAAATCTGGTTAAATTATATATTTTAACTCAGAATTTATGGTATCTGTTCTTCTGCTTAAAGAAAACACTCCGAAAAAAAGCGAAATGTACGAATTATCCTCACTCTATTTAATATGAGCAAGCAGGAGGATTATTGGAAATCTCACGCAAAGATTTTGTTTACAAAAAAGGTTTGTCCTATTTAATGACATGAAACGCCAAGGAAGTGAAATAGAGACATGGTATATTTTATCTAGCATATATACGCCCTTATTCGTCATCAATATATCCAACGACATCCTAAAAATATTCGTATTCCTTTCCCAGGTCTCTCTCCCGGTCCAATGCATCACGGGCGCCGAAACATCGACCGGGACGCGAGAGGAGAGGAGCGGAAGGGAAGGGCTGGCATGGAAATGCATGTGTCTAGCAGTTATTGCCTCGGAACACTTTCTTTGGCCGACAGTTATGCCATCCCAATGGGGAAAATTTACACCACCCACCTTTAGCCAAAAGAGGATGGATGAAAAAAGACCGTGGAGGAACATAAACACGAAAATACCGAAAAGAATGTCAGCGAGTTTAACAACAAACTTATTCGAGAATATATGCCGCCACATCACTGGCATAAGGCCTTTGGATAAAATATGGTGAAAAGATCGGCGGCTAGGATATGGATCTATTGAAGAAACTAAGTGAACTAGAAGAGCCAGCAAGGAGAGTGTATTCAGGAAGTAGCAATGGAAAAATTCTACCCACCATAAGAATTAAGACTAAGTGATAGAAAAGAACAGAATAGATTATATGATGGTGGTACGAATACGAGAAGAGAAGAGATTTAAGGATAAGATATTAGGCCGGTAAGTGTAGAAATATAATGGAAAAGGGACATATATGAGGAAATCCTAGGTCCAAGAATAGCAGGGAGTGAGGCAGAAAAGAAACGCTAATGATGCTGAAGGCAGGCAAGAGGCGATGCGAATAGATAATAGCGTCGCAATATCATTGATAAGAGATTAGAGAAAAATGAAAGGAAATGAATCTTCCTTTTTGATTGCACGCAATAAATTCCAAAGAATCTGCGGGAGATGCCGCAGCAGTAACTTTTAATGGAGTCATCCGTTAACATGCATATCACTGCAACAATTTCGGAGCATAAAAATCATTTTTCCTTTGACCGGGGTTCGAACCCGAATCACTCAATTTCTGGTCGAGTGCAATAGCCAGTTAGGCTATCGATACGTTTAAATTTTGTGGGCTTTTAAAGGAACAAGATGCTGTGACGAAATACCGTACATACAATGTCAGAGAAAAAAATTCAGAGTTTAAGAAACAAGTTTCCCAGAAATATTAACGGTAAATACACATCAAAATTAGAGGATTATACAGCAATTTTGTAATTAATCATGTAATTCCACCATACCATGCCTGAAACGTCTCTTTTTATTTTTAAAAACATTTTTGTTGTTTGTACTATTTTGTTTTGCAGTGGTTATTTTGTTTCAGTGTCAATTTTTCGATATTTAACCACTGTACGTAATTTACCTTTGCTTTCCGTGATATTTATTTCGAAAAAAACGGTCAATTTTTTTTAATTTATTTTTTGATTGCCTATAGTTACACATTTTTTCTTTCCGCTCGTATTATTGTGGCACCGTGAAGTGAACAGCTGTATCTTAGCTTTTGTCGTTCTAATAAAAGTCATCCTTAATATACTACAAGAATATTTTTATCTTCCCCAATTTTTCAAAGATTTCCTCTATTCTCACGTTGGTCAGTTTAGCCTACAATACATTTTTGTTGTAAAAACCTTTTGAAAAAATTCTATTCTCATCTGTTTTCATTCGCCGGATCGCAATTATATGTGAGACAAAGATTTATTTAGTTACAGTGATTTGCAGAGTTTATAAAGAACTAATTAGAGTTTATTGTTACCATAAAACGTCCAAACCGAACGAAACAATTGGAGAAAAACATTTAAGCAAACTGAATGGGAGGGGGTTTACTGAGGCGTGGTTGACCGAACGCGGCAGGGACACTGCTGTGACTTCAGAGCGGCCAAGGCTTCCTTCACGGTCGAAGAAAGTGGGTGGGGAGGGAATAAACTAAGGTGAGTGTTCCCGAAAGAGGAGGGGGGAGAGGATGGGAGGAGGGAGGGAAGAACGGCTCCGGGAGGGTGGAGCGAGGTTTGGACGAGCAGGCAAAGGAGTCAAGGGAAGACCTCTCGGAATGGGTCATAGCACGGAGAGGAAGGCAGTAAGGAAAATTCAAGAAGCACGGTGGCCCACGGGGGAGTGAAGCAAGGAAGACTGCGAAGGGTAAGAGAGCGAGAGAGAGAGAGAAAAGGGAAGACAATACGGCAGGGATCATAAAGATGGTGAAATGAGCAGCTTCGGCCACGGGCCGATAATGCTGAGGGATCGGGTGTGGGAACTGAGGGGGAGAGAGGGAGGAGACAATAAAGTGGATGCGATAAATGGAGAGGGGAGGGCGGAGGGAGCGGAATGCTACTTTTTAACGGAGAGGGATGAGCCGGAAAGAATTTGGGCCTGACAAGTGGGGGAGGGTTGTTGGTTGACGGTAAGGGGAATTAGGGGTGGATGGAATGGAATGAGAGACGGGGAGGAAGGCGGAGATATACATACATACATATCGGAGAGCGGTGATACGGTCTCCTCCTCCGTGCTTCTTTCTTGAGTTTCGGGGGATGTTTTTTCCTTTTTATTTATTTCCTGGGGCTTATGGGTGGGAATATATACATTTGCTCGGGGAAGAGAGAGATAGTTTGGTAGAGGTGTGGGAAGGAATGGGGGGGTGAGGGTGGAGACGTGGAAATATTGCAGGATGGAAATGAGTTGGAGGGGGAGGAGAGGAGAATGCGTAATACTCTCCCTTATTTAATGCATCGTCTACATATTTAACGACATACCTTCTCCGTAACTTGCACCTTATGGGTCATCATGATCGGATCAAGAAGTCTATTTCATGAGAGCTTGCAATCAAAATTTAGTAACTGGAAGATGGATGAAACGAATTGAAACGTGAGATAAAATGAGTGAGGCATACTAAAGTTTATAACGTGCAATTTAATATTAACTAATCACTAAACTCATGACTCATCAGTAAAACAATTTGTGAATGTTATAAAAAGGTTGTTCCAAGTTTTTAATTCACGTACTTTTCATGAACGAGGTTCAATTAAATTATTTACGGATTTCAAGTTAAGAATCGATAAAGAAATAATAGAAGTTGTTCAAAGTGTATAGGGAAGATAAAATGTAGAATTCATAGGTAATACAATGAGAAATTACATAATTGGTTGTTTTTCCCATGTCAGTGAAAAGCTAAATGGCAAAATAGATGTCGCAAAATTTAAATAATAATCTTTAAAAATTTTTTCTAACATAAAAGCCCTTGTACTTTCTGATATTTAAAGAAATCAAATTTTACGTATCATATATCGGGTATTTATCATTTCAGTTTGAGAGTTTAAAAACTGAAATATATTCTGCATTTGTGGTCTATCGCTGTAGGTTTTGGTCCCCTCTCTTATTCCTCGTTTCCTTATGGTTCTCCCATCTATCATAGTCCTCTAAACAAAATTGCCAATCAAAATGCTCTCCATCCATCTTACTTGCTTCCTATACATTTTACCCTACAGAACCATCTCCTCCCTCGCTTCCTCTTTTGTTTCCCTTTCTCTCCACTTCACCTTTCCCATCCTTCTCCACAAGCACATTTCAAAATCCTCCCACTTACGCCTATCGTCTAGCCTCAATGGCCATGTTTCCGCGCCGCACATAACTACGCTCCATATCATAGTTTTCACAAAGTATGCCTCAACGTCCATGCTCAAAATCTCGTTTATTATTTTACTCCTCCTTATAAAATCTTCTTGTCTTGAGTTTGAATTCATTTAGTTTTTTATGTCCCCACTACTTTGTACATTTTGCTCCAGAACTTTTACGAGATACGTAAACTGTTTCAACTGCTCTAGTTTATGAACTCCTAATTTAAAATATAACTTAAACATTTTCTTTCTGGTAAACCGCAAAACTTTCATTCGATTAAAAATATTTTTCATCCTTTTGCCCTGACTTTTGAATGCGCTAAGCAAGCCAAGTAACCCGTTGACCGATTCGGAAACGCCTGATCGTCAGCAAACATAACTGACTTAATGAATTCCCTACTAACTGATACACTGTTATACAGAGGACATCCAAGTTTCCAACCCTTTGCTAACATATATTAATTTCACCAGATGTACTCCATCAAACGCTTTCTCGCAAACTGCGAAACAGATAAATACTTCTTAACTGTGTATTGTATTCTATGTCCCACATTATTAGTAACCTAATGACTGATTCTTGCATCATGCATGCCTCTTCACTTCCTAAATTGAAACTGATTATCCCCTGAGTAATCATTTTCCCTCCTTGTTATCCTCTGAAAGATAATCATCATAACCAGCCTAGTTGCGTTCAAAATCAAACTTATTGGTCTGCAGTCTGCACAGATGTCATCCTGTCCCGCCGTAGTATTAGTCCAAAGAAACCTTTCTTCCCACGTTTCTCGAAACCTTTAAGTAGTTAAGCGGGAACTTTGCCAACCTCCAGAGTCTTATTTGTTATCAATTCTCTTAATCCTCTTTCTATATCTCGAACGTTTAAGTCTGTGCCAAAACTAGCCTCATGCACGTCATATTCCTTTTCTAAGTCTAAGCTCTTTACCCCTTCTAAGTCTTTATCCTATTATGCATCTATGTATTTCATCCACATTCTTTTATCTCCCTCTTTCCTTTATCTCTCTCGTCTATGTTTCTAATCGTCTCGTCCGTTATCCAAGGCTTCCTTATCCTTATTCTCTTTACCCTTTCCAAAGTTCGAGTTGCAGATCTAGATATCCCTTTTTGATATGTTCTAGTTTTTCTCCTATTATACTCATCTTTCCCCTTTTCTCACTCATAATACATGCTTCACCTCTTGTTACCACTTTCTTTTTGTTTGAGAAACTGTAACTAGATTCTGTTTTCTTATCCTCTTCCTGATTTATTGACTTGAATCTGAGGTTACACTTCATTGGTTCTAAATCATGATCTGCAAACATACCCAGGGGGATTGTGTGAATTTTTTTACGTTTAACCACTGTCTAATCAACATTTTAGCAAACATATATCCCTAATTTCTCGAGTATTTTCCGCGCATATGTACGTACACTGTGGTGTTTAAACCATGTGTTCCTTATAATTGAGCCCTGTCTCCTGTAGTACTCAATATTTCTCCCCTGCCGTCATTTCCAGATCCTAAAGAGCATTAACCTACCTCACTGCCCTCTCTTTTCTCCGCCCACCAATTCATTCCATTTCATTACACATTTTTAGTCGTTGATACATTTTTCATCACAAGAACATCATCAATAATTTTTATATTGTTCGCTTTCCCTGTCGTCCTTTTCAGCCCTATAGTTACTTGTCAGAATAAATAACCGAGTAAAGACAAGTTCGTAGTTTCAGCTTTTACTTCTCACAATTCGATTATATCCCTCGCCAGCTCTTGAGTTAACCACTCTTCTTCCTACCTATTCATGCAATATTTTGGCCGATCCTTGCTAGTTTTCTCCTTTTCCTCTGAGCAACACTCTGTTTTTGCCTCAAAAACCTCTCTGCTCTTTCATATCACCTCCTACAACTCCAAAATATCTGCATTGCCTCTTTTCATGTCCCTAATATTGCACTATCGTTTGAATCAATTATCCTTACTATCTGTGTCCCCCTCTTAGTTTACTACTCTACCATTACTTTTGGTTTCGCTTTGTAAGGATTTCGTGTGATGAAGACAGCGGAAACCTTGCCTATCCCTTTTCCGTTCCAGACATGCCTAATAGGGTTGGGTTCCGTAGTTTCTTGGACTCATATTCACGTTTATGTCCATTATAAAATTGTGGGGTGTGTTTTATGTGCCATCCTCATTAGCTTTTTAACGTGATAGTATCACTAACATGATAGATAACCACATTAATCTATTCGAGGTTTGGTAACATAGGTTATAATAGCGCTCACTCAGTACTAGGCGCATTCACAGGTGAATTTTGCGCATTGGGGTGTAGGGCCTGATCCTCTTCCTGTGTCGCCTGTTTCCCAGGAGAGTCTGATAGCCGATAAAGCACACAGTTTGTGTGAAATTGACCGTGCTCAACGGCGTTCTCAAACATCTAATTCGGGCTCTCCAATAAGTAATTCACGTTTCTAACTACGGAAGATCATATATTATTAATGGAAATTATTTACTGCAAGGAATGCCGGCCTAGCGGAAAAATTCGTGCCCATAAATCTCGGATAATTAGAGTTACCAGAGGAATATTTATGGATGTTACACTTACGTTACGGCCATTTCATCAACCTAAGGCGTTAAAAGATCAACAGTCTAACTCCCATTCCGTGAAGGGAGGAATTCCATTTCAACCTTACTGCCCTTTCTGGACGCCATGGAATTTATTAAAACATCTGGACTGGCTAGCAGGCTTCTTAAATGGAATCTTTAGAATACGCATCATTGAGGAGAATTTTTTAGAATTCATTCGATCAATCTCAAGCCCTTTTGTAACTCAAGTTTCAGTTTTACACCTTTGATTCGCTTCTTCTCTGCGCTTAAAATATTATTTGACCCGAATTTTCTCTGTGAATGCCGCACGTCGGTGGAGGACCTGTTTTATTCAAAGGCGGCACCAGGCCACCACCAGGCGTCCCTCCATCGATCCCGACCTCCCCCACTCCACCCCCTTCCCTCAAATCCATCTCCAATCCCCTCTTCGCACGCCCTTCGCCCCCTCGTTACACTCCCTCCCCCTACGCCATTCCCCGGCCCATTTTTTTCAAATCCCTTACCAGATCCCCCTTCCTCCTCTTGGACTTCCAACTTATATAACTTTGTGTGAGTGGTGAAAATAAAAAGTGTGGGTCCTTCCCCACCCACATATACCCTCCCACGGCTCACCCCCCCACCCTCTCCCTTCCGCCGCTCGCTCGGCACTTGGGGCCTCCAGCGACGCCTTCCTCCATCGCATCGCGCCTAGGTAAATTCCTCCCTTCGGCCGAAAGCGTGAGGTTTAGAGGGGCCGATACGTGGGGAGAGAGATAGAGAGAGTGTGGAGGAAGAAGGCAATCTTCCGAAAAAGAAGGAGATAGTAGTTTAAGGAGAAGCTAAAGAGGATGAATAAGGGAGATGGGGACAGGTGGAGTATGGTATGGCAGGGGAATGGGGTTGAGGACGTGGGAAGAGAGGGAGGTAGGAAGAGAGGGGGCCTTGGTCCATGGGTGATTCTCGTCCTCCCTTGGTCCTCTCCCCGGGCACCCATCGGGAGAAAACGCCGACCGGAGGCACGGAGAGTGGAGATGAGAGCGGGCGATTGGAGTGGGGTTGGTTGCTGGAAGGGAGTTCCTTGGGGGAGGGGGGCCAAAAGACCGAGGGCCGCCACGACCCACGAGCGACAATATTGAGGCTGAAGGGGTAATAACAGAAAAGGAAGAGGCGGGGAGGGCCATCAGAAGGGCCCTTCCTCGTCTCCCGCCCCCGCGCCCCCCACCCCACATCGAATTCCTCCACTCACTCCAGAACCGAAACCGCGGGGTTGTCCCTTCCCCTCATATTCAGTCACCACTGCCGGAAGGCCAAAGGACATAGAAGAAAGTCGGTGAAATTACGCAGGAAACAGAGGATAAATGAGAAATGTGAGGAGTATTAGATAAGAAAACAATAAGTGGTGAGTTGACCAGAGTAGGAATATGCCGCTCCACATTTTTCATTACCAACAATAAAATAAAATTGCGCTAGTTAAACTTCGATTGATAAAATTAGGCAAAAGAAACTCACCATCAAGGTCATCGCTGATAAGAGAAACAAATTATTGACGCGAAAGTATTAGCATCCACTTTAAACAGTGAAATAATGGTCGCTCAGTCCCGAGGAATTAGTAAAAACATATGATATAACATAACTCTTCTCGCCGGATTAAAAACCACTATGAATTGGCGATACATTTATCAACGATGTGATATATAAAGATGAAATTTATGAGACACCAATGATGACGAATTGAATATTCTAGGAAAACCAGCTTGTTGCAAAGTCCAAGCACTGAATGATATAAACACAATTTCCCTTTTAATGGTGTATAAGGGACGATAAAATTCCCCGAAATATCATCATGAATGTGAAACCGAGGGAAGAATCAACGAAAAGGATGATGAAAGGGCAAGCGTGACCGGGAACGAAAAAGTGAGAGTTGGCCAAGGAGGAAAGGGGAGGGAGGGAGGGAATGGGGGCGGTGGGGGATGGTTGAAGAAGGGACGGGGGAGCGCATAAGTCCGTGCGGGGTGCTGGGATACAGTCGCCGGGAGGAAATGAAATGCGGAGGGTGGGAGGTGGGGAGGTCAGGGGGAAGTTATGGGGAGGGGGGCTCGGCGATGACGGTGGGTAAAGTGGGGGGGGGGAGGGGCGGATGTCGACGCGCAAATTGGTAGATGTTCCCTTTATTGGACAGAAGAAGTTTGGAACGAACATGCTCAACACCATAGCCAATGCCCTTTAATCACAAAAGTTATTGATTTCGGTGAAATGAAAACCAAGATGAGAAACTAATTTGAATTTATTGGTTTGGATAATTTTGAAAGTGAGAACCAAGCTGTTTTTGAGCATTGAAACGAGAGATATATCGCGTGAAATAGTGTTTGATAACGCTAAAGATATCTGAATTAACAAATTTTAAAAAATAAATGAAAACTATTCCTGTATTGCATTGTTCTAACGGTTTACGGACGGTATTTATGACCATTCAAGTTGAAGTAGGAGCAAGTAATTGCTATCAAACTTGCTCCTAAAAAAATAACTTTTGTAGTATTAATATATATATATATATATATATATATATATATATATATATATATATATATATATTTATATTTATATATATATATATATATATATATATATTTATATATATATATATATATATATATATATATAAGCCTAAAGGAACGAAAGAATAGTAATCAAAGCAGTTTATAATAATGAAGAAGCAGCTATAATAAGGTAACTCTTTCATAAAATAAAATATACCCTGTAAGATAATTATATCGTGTGTAGTCGATGCTGGAAGCAGAACTTTTTAGATACGCTAACTGGCTAGAAGCACGAATCTTTCTCTTTTGTGCCTACCTCAAGATGTAAAGTTATAACGAAAGTATTGGTTAAAATTATAAATAATTTGCTGTAATTATTCTGTATAATACTTGGCTCTACAATTTTACTTTTGTCATTTTAATTATAACATATATGAAATTCATATAAACAATTAAATTAACGTGAAAGAGTAGTCATAGAGATTGAATTCGCGAAACAATATGAAAGTATTGCATTTTTTGTACTCAATGCAAGGAAAATATCAAAAATATAAGATACTTATTCTGATTATTTTTAAGTTCACACGATTATATTTAATTATGATTAATTTAGTATTAGTTACTTTATATCATAATATCATATTCTATGTCAGAATATGTAAATATTTTATTTTTCTCGCACCATAACATTATCCTACGATAAACGTGTATTTACTACCCTACATCCTGAAACTATTCTCAACGGCAAATTAAATAACAACCTTCGTATAAAGGTAGTTCAGAAAAATGATTGAAATATTTTTTTCTCTGTCAATATCTATATTTCTCATCAGATGTGCCCATTTATTTATATTGACGGATATTGATTTAGGATCCTAGAGACAAATTTATTGCGCCATTGATATAGAAAATATCCTAGCATGATTCCATTTAGCAAGAAAAACAGGTATTGGCAGCACTGAAAAACGTAACCCAAACATTTTAATAGTTTCCCATGCTCAGCATTAGTGTGGGTAGAGAAGCTCTTCACTATACACGTGAGGTAGAGAAAGAGATGGAACGAAAATAAAATGTCCGAAAAAAAAGCCAAAGAATAATATGACCTCCACCATTGCTTTCCTCTCCCCCGGGTGACCCTTCTAACACGCGAGGAAAGAGAAACGACGTGGAGGGGTGAGATTGCGCCCGTAGGCGAAAGGGGTCTGCGGCGAGGTGAGGTCGGCCCGCGAAAGAGGGAGGCGGGGGTTTGAACTCGGGGCGTCGAGAGGAAATCCCTTCTTACTCTTGAACCGCGGCCGTGTTATGGTTAGGTACAGAGGATAGCCCACGCACACAGCACACACAAGCGTGGAAAGAGTGGTACAACAAGGAACAGAGGCCTTAGAGAGGGGAATGTTCCGCCAAGGGCTCACCTCCTTCCCCGTCGAAAAGAGTGCGGCTTGGTGGAGTGCTGCATTTTGGAAATTGGAGAAGGGAGAAGAAGAAAGAGCGGGGGGGAGGAAGGGGAGGGGAGCAGAGAGACGGGGTAGGAGCAGTTGGGCGGGCGATGGGAAGGAGGGGCTTCGGTCTTTTGCTTAGGAGCGAGGGTTGAGATATGAAGGGACGAGGGTTTGGAAGGGAAGAAAAATAGAAGGGTCATTGGATCGGAAGGAAAGGAGAAGAAGGGAGGAGGAAGGGCGGGCGTCTGAGGGGGATGGGAGGGGGGAAAGGGAGAGAGAAAGAGCATGGATCGTCGCATGCCACACTAGGGCTCCGGGAAAACCAATCTCGGCGACCGGAGGAGGGCCGAGGGGCGGGGGTTGATGGGGGCGGAAAAGGACGAGAGGAAATGAGAGGACGCTCCGTTGTCTCGGTGTGAGGGAGGGAGCAGAGGGGGGGGGGGGCGTTGGGAAGGTGGGTTTCCGAAGAGAGGTGACATGGAAGCGGGTGAGGAAGTTCTGTGGGCGGTAAGAGGATAGAAAGAGAGCGGGTGAAGATAGGGGAAACTTTATCCAGGAGACTTTTTGGGATCATAGGAATCCCTCAAATTAAAAAAAGAAGGGCTGGATGGAACTGAAAAACACAAAAATAGCATGAGGAATTAGCGCTATGCTAGACTCACGTAGATAAGTGGCTGGAGATCAAGTGCTAATCTAGCTCTCCTCTGCTGTTAGATCAGAACTAGAAGAGTAATAATTCAAGAACTGAAATTAAAGGTAAAAACCTTCAATGTACCCTTATTGAAAAATAGACCTCTAGGCAACGAGGTAAAATCAGTGGGCTATTATATTAGCTGGTACACACCTATGCTACATATCACTGAGTTTGTTATGATATGCATAATTTGAATGCTACACGAGAGGGAATTCAATATTTCAATAAAAATAATCATATATTTATAATATTAACAAACGGTATTAACGTAATTTAAGGCATGGGTATTTGCTAATTGCGTAAAATAGGGTAAACGGAGTTATAATGCAGCATAAAATAACAAATCTTAAATGAGATTGCTCTTGATAAGAAAGGGGAGAGTATTGAAAATGCAAGTTTGAAGTCGTCGGAACGTTCGCGGCTTTTGCATCCAACAGGAGAGAGCAGGGATGGCATTAATTAAAATGTATTAAAAAATGTGTCATAAGAGTTTTGGATCGATAGCATGAATATGAATTGGTTGGATGCCAAATTTCAAGTGTAATACATTCGGCTATTAAAGAACAGTATCATGTAAAGAGAGATTTTAGGGATAAGTCAGAATGCTACAGCCAATGGTATGCAATCAGCATGAAATGTTTAAAAAATTGGCAATAATCAAACCAATTTCCAGGCCCCTTATCAGTATCATGGAGTCCAGGTTGGATACAGAGCGGAGAATCTAAAGGAAGGGGTGGGAGGGATAAACAAGTCCCAGCAAGAAATCGAAAGATATAATGAGTGTGTACATTTATCCCATACAAAACCTAAGAATGAAAAAAGATGCAACCAAACAAAATGTTTATTTGGCTCAAAAAAATCTCTAAGGAATTTGCTCTTAAGTTTCACGACCAAATCTGAAATTTTCCAAAGGCCACAATTTCACACGTTTAGTCTTTAATGCTGAAGAGGATGAGATGTTCGGGTTCAGGGAGCGAATTGAAAATGACGGGAAAGTGGCAAAGGGAGTAAAGAGAGAACGGCGGGTGTGAAGTTTAAGAAGCGAAGGAGGGAGAGAGCAGTGCAAAATGATCGGAGCCGATTTCGAGGGTGGAGGGGAAGGGAGGCGGAGGGCGGGTATGGCAGAGGGGGGTGGACTCGGGGGGGCGCTGATGAACTGAGAAGGGCTAAGTGAGTGGGAAAGTGGGGGGAGGGGAGAGAGGGAAGAAATTGGGATAGGCCGAGAGGAGATAGCGGTGGAGGAGTCGGGAGTGTATAAAAGGGCCTTCTTTTTCTTCATTTTTGAGAAAAGGAGATGGAGGATTAAGTTACACTTAAAGAGACGAAAAGAATTATTGCAAAAAAAGAGGAGATAATAATAGGTGATGAACTTTGGTGGCCCGTGAATACAGTGTAATATGACATAATAAATATAGATATAATAATTCCATTTTAATAATTTAAAAAGGAGTAAAGATTCTCGACAATAAAAAATATATATAAATATATTAAGATACATTATTCATTTATGTGTACCAGCAAAAATTCGGAATACGAGTGAGTTTCATGTGCATGTTTTTCTATGTTTTTGTTCGTTCTCGTTTCCTTATTAGCATTAACATTCAGATCCGTGAGATTTTCCATCAAGATATATAATTATACAAATAAATGTGAATACAACTACATACATACTTACGAGGTTGATCCATAAAGTATCCAACCTGCGTTTTTTATTGAGGTGTTCTGCACTACGAATTTGCTCCAAGAGGCCAAACGATCAACAAAGAATGTCACGTTTTAGTTCTGAAAAGATTGCGTGATACCGTGAGAATAAAACGACCGCGTGTCTGGTAGCGGTGGCTTGCTTCTTCACCACGATAACGCGCCAGAATATCCATCGAACCTTTTGCAACAATTTTTGGCGAAACGCAAGATTGCAAAGATTCGACAGCCTCCTCCATACAGTCTCGACGTAGCTCCATACGACTTTTGGTTGTTCCCAAAATTGAAAATGGTACTCAAAGGAGAGCGGTTCGATGACATGGAGACGATTCAGAGTAATGCGACGCATGATCTGACAGGCATTCCAAAATTTGCGAGGACTTCCCTTCGAGGACTGCTTTAAGATGGGGGGAATCACCGCTGGGAGCGCGTGGTTCAATCAAATGGGGACTACTTCGAAGGATGCCACGGCCCAGATGACGAAGACTAGCACCATTGTGACGATACGATAGCAGGTCAGATAGCTTTCGGACGCATGTATGTAGTTGTGTCCATTCGAAGCCTACCTTAAACGATATATTACTTAATAATAAAAAATAATGTGTGTTTGTATCAATGATAAAAATACGATTCCATGACCCTTTTTTGCATAAAAGAGCATTTATAATATATTTATTTATCGGTACATACCAATCATGTTTTGTATAACAGTTTAGATAGGACTAAATTTTTGTTACTGTTTGGAAATACAGATCATGATGAACTTTATGGGAAACATATAGGCGATAACTTAATAGAAAACTATAAAGGCGATTAATGGAGAGCGTACTAAAAAAATGAGAAAGAATTGCGGACAGTTTCAGATACGCATATGGAATCACGATGTGCTAGCACATAAATTACATCAAACTAATGCCAGCCGTGAAGAGCATTATACGTGAAGACAAATAGGAAGGTGGTTAAAATATTCGACATTCGCGTTGCATTTCGAAATGACTTTCTTAATGTTGGTGATAGTGAATCAAACTGGAAATTTTTACATGGGCTATTCCTATGCACGCAGGTCATAAATTAAGGAAAGAGTTTAAATGTCATCGAGTCTTGAATAATTTTGATCCTAACAGTGAACTCTTATACAGAGATTGTAAGTTTTGAATAATGTGAGAAGAAATATATTAAGCACTCGAAAGTTTAAGGACTCAGAAGTGTAACACAGAAGGAAGGAAATGGAGAACTAAGAAGATTAAGGAAAAAAAACGGAATTCTGGGGACGTAAGTTGTGTAGGAATTATCTCTGCCGCATGAAGGGCAGACCACGTGAACTCGAGAGATTCTCTCTCGCGAAGACCTCTTCAAGTCGAGTCATCTCTTTCTTGAGCGTCGAGAAGAAAGAAGAGAGAGCGACTAATATAGGAAACAACAAAAATATAACATCTGCCGGAGAGAGAAGGAGAATCGTGGGGAGCGAAAGTCACGCGAACGCCAGGGAAAGGGCGGAAAAGGGTGGAGGGTTTTTGGCGGGAGGCGGTGATGGGCGAGGTGGGGAGCCGGTGAAGGGGGAGGAGGGAGTGAAATTCGTTCCAAGAAGACGCCGAGCCGTCTGAGGCGAAGAAATATGAATTGGAGACGGACGGGATGAGCTGAAAGGCGGCAGAAGGGAACGGAACGGGTGCGGCGACGGCGGGAAATCAAGAAACTGTGCCCGAAAAGAAGGAAGGACTTCCTTGGAGAGGTATCGCCAAGTCTAAGCGGAAACATTATTTCAAATAGCTAAACCATGAACTTCAACATAATTTTCTAAAATTACTAAATCATTAATTCTAAAATTAATATCCGTTTCATCCAAATATTATTCATCATAATGACATATCTCGAGCGCCATAAATGCACTTATTGTAATTTCCGAGAAGAGTGACGGAGAACTTACTGGTAGCACACTTAAGATGAGCGTTCTGGTCGGGGTTAATTACAATTTTTTAAAATTCGAACTCACTAATTTTTTACTAAATGAATAAAATATAATCTTATTCAACCTAGGATTAAAATTCATTTTTTTGGACGGAGATCTTAATTAAGAAGAAATTGAATTTAGATTGGACTTTTTAAAAATAAAACTCTCCTTAAGTTTTTCAAAAATGGGTTTTGACAAAGACGTATTTGTTACTACCACAAAGTAGGACTTTGTTTGAGTAAAGAAATTCTAATTATTATTATTAAATATCAGATTTTATTAATAAATCAAATGGACTGGATTCGTGAAGGACATGGGTCTTTCGAGGCAGTCCCTAGTAAGAACTCAATTTATGGCTGCGTATCAATTTTAGTACTTTCTAGACGCACATCTCCACCCAATTTTCCTATTAACTTCATTTCTTATTCTTTCCTGCTTTTCGTCGTTATTATTAGTTCTCTGTTGCTCGGTTCGACTTTTGTTCTGCAATTATCCACATTTTCATGGTAAATTTTCTCAGCAAATCGGTTTCTCTGAAAGTATACGATGGAAAAAGGATGATATTTGTGTAGGGACAGGATGTTACGTAAATTCCTGGTCGCCATATTGATTTTTGTAAAAAGAAAAATTGGCAATCATTTGACTAATTTAATCACTCAGAATTATATTTTTTTTACATCGATTGTCTCTTTTTTATGACGAATGTGTACCGAGCAAAATAGATGACAGCGAGTCGCTTTGGAGACCGCTAATGCGGGATAAAGTCGTCATCTCCTCCGTCGATTCGCGATCGGTATTCGCTCTTGCACTTCATGTTTATCATCTGTTTTCGCGCATCAGCATTGCCAAACTTTCTTCGTACGCTTTGCAGTTCCAATCTGTTTCCGTCATCCGATCCGTATGCGGTCGTCGTTAAAAAGATAGTTTATAATGAAGTCACCATAGAATAATGTTTGAAAAAAACAAAAATATTAAAGGAATAAATTTATCTTAAATGCATTTAGGGATTAAAAAAATTAAACTTTGACCGTTCAAATTGCTGAAGTCATGCACGAGAATTTAGCGATTATTTTCAGTTAAATTGAGAGAGAAAATCAAATATTTTTAACTTTTTAAGCTAGTCCTTTTCCTCATTACAATGAATATTTCTGACAACTTTAGACCACGGACTTGGAATACATGTATACCGAATGATCGTGTATAAGAATACGCTACCAGTTGCGCTGGCTAATCTTGCAAAATATTTCAACTATAATAAATCGTGCAACATAATGATAACAATATAATTTAGAACGTGGCAAATAAATTAACATTTCTCCAAAACTTTGCCTAAAACGAATGGATCTTTTCAATTAGGTCATCAAAAACCGTCAAACTCTTAATAACTGATGGACCCTTCGTCTTCACCAAAGCATTGGTATTTATGGGCAGACCAAGAACTTTCGATGCATTCTATCGATGCAAATCAGGTCAAATTAAAAGCCATGACTTTCGATGGTCATTTTATAGATCCACGATAATAATTCGTACTTAGCTAAAAAAACCTGGGATTCGAACCGAAAGTTTCTATTTCAAAATATGTACGCTACTACATGTCAACTATATTTGCCCCTCCTTGACTAAGGACCAAAATATGCCCAAATGACAAAACGTTTCCCTCATTCATCTAAGGAATACTTGAGTACGTTTGACACGCGTGTGGGGGGCTCACACTGCGTGATTCAATGCCAATTGCCTCCGAAACGCATTTTTGTCACCAAAACTCCCAAAAAACCATAGAAAGGAAAATAGTTTAAAAAACATATTGAAAAAAGTGCCTCATTTCTCTGCATAATAATCAATGGTTAACATAATAGTCAATACAAATCAATGTGACGATCAGAAATCGATCGAAATATAAATATTCCTTGCAATTCAGGGTGCATTATTCAAATTCAACGTTAGAATGTTTATTCAAACTCTTCGTTGCATTTCTTCCAGACAGATATTTGTCAAAACATATTGACTATTGTGGTCACTTTATCCCAAGAGTAACATTACAACCTCTCAGCAGTAATCTACCGGTTAAGGTAGGTTTTTGAATGGAAACAACTACGAAATAAATACGCATAATGTGACTTCTAACAAAACACTAAATCCAGCATCCTACTCTAAATCAGGTCCTTCATCTCTGAGTACTTCCTTCCTCCCTTCATCCCATCAAACATCCCTATCCTGTTCCTTCCCTTTCCTCGTTTGCCTAACATTCTCCCCTCAATTACAGTCTTCAACATCCCACTGCCGGGCAATACCCCCTTCATCCATTTTTCCTGCCTGCATAGGATTTCTCCCAACAAACCCCGCTCTTCGCCCCTTATACGAAGTGCTTCATCGTTTGTTTTTTTCTCTGTCCATTTCACCTCCTCCATTCTTCTCCACACCCACATTTCAAAAACCTCCAGTCTACGTCTACCCTCCTGCCTCAATGACCACGTTTCCGTGCCCAACAAAGCGACGCTCCATATCAAAGTTTTTACGTATCTTTTTTTAATATCCTTACTCAACGTCCCTGTCATCAACTCATCCTCCTTGTGAAAGCCTTTTTGCCTAGCGCGGTTCTTCTCCTTACGTCCCTACTACTTTGACCGTGATGGTCCAAAATACTTCCGAGATACGTGAACTGTTCTACCTGCTCTAGTTTTTGCCCTCCTATTTTAATGTTTAGCTAAGCCATTTTCTTTCTAGAAAATCGCACAACCTTTGTTTTATTGACAATAATTCTCATTCCATACCTGTCGCACTGATTTCCAATTCACTCAGCAATGCTTGCAACCCCTTGGCTGACTGACAGACTAAAGCTTGGTCATCAGCAAACTTAACTGATTTTGCGAATTCCCCGCCCACTTTTATTCCTAACTCCAGTTCTTCCCATTCCTCTTTAACCATTTCCTCTGCATACAGGTTGAACAGCAACGGTGATAATGGGCAACCCTGCCTTACACCTCTTCTTAAAACTTCCCATCCGGACTCCCCGTTCCCAACTCGCACCTGTGCAGTCTGAGACATGTACAGGTTGCGGATTAGCCTCCTATCCCTCCAATATATTCCTATTTTTTTGCAATATACTCATTTTTTCCCAGTTCAGCGTGTATATACATATATATATATATATATATATATATATATATATATATATATATATATATATATATATATATATATATATATATAATACAGTATATAATATATATTTTATATATTATATGTACCTACATAATAATTGGATGATGGCACAATAGAACAAATTTCTTACTTGATAAAGGCCTCGGAGAAGGCCGGAAGCTCAAACAATCTGCAATGTGAGTGTCCTTTTAAATGCTATCTATTTTATTTGTGTTCTATTGTGACGTCCAAATATTATACTTCTGGTGTGAGTTTTTCTATATCATCGACATATGTGTATATGTATACGCACACACTAGTTTCCGAGATGGGGAAGCCGGTCAGCATTAGGGCATGTATGGGAATAAGGTTGCGAGGTGTGGAGCCGACTTGGACGCCTACAGTAACACTGGACGTAGCATTCGAGCGAAAAAGGAGGGGGAAAGGGTGGGAATAGTATGCCTTGATTATGTCTGTCAAGGGTGTTCGTGGTCGCCACCATAGCAACCATCGTCGGCAGGGCCGAGGAGTAGCTGAATTCGACCGAAGCGGCGTGCTTGGGACATGCGAGGGTTGGTAAGGTGTAGGGAGGCAAATGGGTGAGTGAGAGGCCGTCAGAGGGGTGCAAAGAATGGGAAGAGTTCAGGGGGAAGGGAGTCGGGAGGTCGGAGGGGGAGACCAGAGAGGGATTTCGGCTGGCCTGAAGAGGAAACAGGGTGGAAAAGCGCTGGCCATTGAATTGCCATCCGGAGATAACTTCCCGGACATTGGCTTCCACTCTGCTTACTCTACTCAATGCGGCTCTGTGCCACGGCCCGGGGATGCTGAGGGGGGTGGAATGGGTGAGGGGGGGGGGGTGGTCGGATGGTTTACAAAGAACAGGGGCTGGGGAGGGGCGAAGTAGAACGCACTCAGAGTGGAGTTGGGGCGGGCGAGGGGACACGAGGACCGAGAGGGGATTGGGGCCACGAGGGGGATTCGACGTGGCCCTCCTGTAGCTGACTGCAAGGGGATGGCGAGCCACGAGGAATGCATGCCGGACGGATTGACGCATCTTCACGGGCAAAAATGTGTAATGACTTGAAACAATCACCAGCAATGCTTTTTTGAAGACGTTTTCATGTTAAGATCAAGTTCATTAAAAATATTTTGTTTTTTGGAAACATAAGTCTTCATTTGTATTTTAAATAAAATTAGGCCTGAATTCTCTAATGTTAACTAAACGATACAATTTTTTTTCTTTTGAAATTCAAATACAAGAAGGGGTTAACAAAATACTCAAAACTCGTAATGCAATTGTGTATCCTGCAGGGTATACAATGTTACATAAATCATCGCTGGGCTGCCGCAAGACAGGCGGTACAGATTACTGACTCGCACAAATGCATGGCTCATTTTCCTAAACAAATTCATTCAAACGGAAATAGCAACATGTGTACGCGATAGTACGCGTGAAGGAATTACGTTCAAAGAGACAACCGGAGAGTGGTGTAAACGGATAATTTTCAATTTTGATCATGGCTAAATTATGTGTAAATCCTTTTTTATCTCTAAATAATTAATTAGTATCACGAGAATTAACGGTGGGGAAAAGTGAAGACGATGACCACATGAAGAAAGAGAAAAAAGATTACGTTCGTGTTGATACGAGAATTTTCACCTTGTTTGGTTGAGAAGTCGTATGATGAACGTAACATCAAGTGCGTACCATCGACTTTTTATTCTGTCTTTATTAAACCATTTTGCGCAAGTTTCCCAAATAAATCTTAGCACAAACATACCAATGCACTACACACGTGTGTTGGAAGGGCTCAGCATTCTGATGGTCTTTAGAGCTGTCTTGGCGGGAGCAATGATAATTTTTCTTGGCAGGGACACCCATGACAGTTAGGTGGAAGGATTGGATTCAGACGAAAGGTGGTCCGCACAGCGTGTCTGTTTCCTCTGAGAGGCGCCGTTGACTCGTGTGAGATGGCCATTTCAGTGACGGCATTATATTCGAAGCATTATTGTGGAAGATGACGAGAAATCACCTCAATGACCATAAAATTTACACGAACCTAAAGAGGAAATCTATCCTCGTAAAAATGGAAAAGAAATCAACTGGGCCGGGTGTGGTGCCCGGGATCGGGGAGGCCAGGCTTCCATATTTGTTATCATAGGAAATTATTGTGTAAACGAGGTAAAAATAATGAAAACGATATCACGAAAGAGAATTTTAACGGTTAGAATTGATACATGGAAAGTTAGGACGATGATGAAGGTAGAAAAGCCTGAGAACGTAAAAAAATAATTTGAGAAAATTATATAGATATCTTAGGTTCGTGTGAGGTCAAGTGGAGAGACATTGGGATCTCCTGAAGGCTTATTTTCAAGGTAATCTATAGTGGGTGGGAGGAAATCAACGCGAGGTGTTTGAAGTACCAACTAGGAATCTGGGACAAAAGGTGGTGGGTATAGAGTAGGTAGATTTTAGAAGTATACTCGAGAACGAATCGTGTTTTGATGAATTCGGCTATTGCGTATAAGGAATACGTTAACTTAATGTATTATATCAAAGCATGTTCAAATATTTGTTTAATAACACCTATAATAACCTCATATACAGTCCTCTGGGCCTTTTCATGCCGTTGCTTATTGTATGGAAAATGTGCAAGTTAGTCTGAGAAAGAGATAACGTTTTAAGACAAAAGCTCCAAAACCTGGTGACTTCAAATTTTTCCGCCTATTAGATTGACTCAATTCCAAGCAGTGTGAACCAGGGCCGGCGCCAACTATACTCGAGGCCTCTATAACCATTCCCGACAATGATCAATAAGTGAGCGCCAAATACTTAAAATGACTTCATCGCATTAGCTCTGTTCATGCTAAGCAAGCTGAATTCATTCACGACATGAGTACAAAAGATATCGTTCTATCCAAGTGTTTAGAATTACTCCATATAGGATTGTGTCAAATATATTGGAATCAGTAGCAGCTGATCAAATAAATTTTAAAAGGAAACAAAAGGTATGGAATCGGGAATTAATATGAACAAATAAAAGATTAAAACACATTTTCGAGAAACGTATGGGTCAAAATCAGTACGGAATGGGTGGTGAAATTGCCCTATCTCAAGCTTGCGTTTGGCAAACACTGGGAGCCCGAGGCAGCCATTTCTAAAATGTGTATTGCGTGCCAGGCTATCTCTATTTGTATGACAGGTTAATAAACCAAACAAAAACCACAGGTTCAACCCGAGGGGTTGGTTTTGAGGGCCCATCTAGCAATAATCATAACGCATGTGAAACATAAATGTCAGAGCAGGCGGTCCAGTTTCTATCTCTGTGCCATTTATGTATAATTACTCGTACCCGAAAAATGACAAAGCTTGGATGGGACTGACTGTGCCCAAGGGTGTGTCCGGGAATCGAACGTGGGACCTTAGGTCAAAAGTTTTAGCTCTCTAGCCACCTAAACGTCCCTCTAGGTTAGTAACCACGTCAAATTTAAAAAAAACAATAATTGGCATAAAAAACTAAGAAGTCCGATAGATTATAATCAGAATGGAAAATCTAAAATTAACGGTGCAAAAATTTCAGGCTAAGTCTAGCATGAGACCCCAATATTCTGCTAGACATTTCTCCGTACGACATAATATGAACTACTGCCTATGACTTCGAATCACAGGAAATAGTGAAAAGTTTATGCTAAAAAATATTGATGTTTCATTTTATGAAATATTCAAGAAAAATCACCCATGCAATGCTTATGATTGAGTCCCGGAAGACAAAAGTATAGTTGGGATGAATAGTTAAAAATTGTGCATTGGAAGACTGATGTTTAGTATTGTGACCCTTGGAATTTATTCGTAAATTTTTAATCTCTACTGAAGTCGCATTATTTGTAAATTTCCATGGCGCAAATGGGGATGCATTGAAGCGCTATATATTTCCAAAGTCTATGTTTGTAATTGATGCTTCAACGTTGTCAAACATATGATGTGCCATGCTAAATTATAAACGCTAGAGGATTCCGGAAATATTTAAATGATTAATTTTATTTCATGATTTTTTATTCAAAATTATTGCATTGTTTTGGCCACACGCCTCCTCTGTCTCGTTTATTCTCATTTAAAACACGTCAATGCTTTCATATCCTTATATCATGTCTGGCAATTTAAGTGATGTCCTTTTTCTTGGTTTTGCATTTATTAACTTTAAATATGCAATAAGAGAGTGATACTTTCAACCGGAGAGTCAGGAAGACCCTGACTGAGAACGAGTATTTCCTTAAATGCAATCTCACCGCAACCCGTACGGAAGCGGCAAAACACTATATTTTACTTTTCAAAAAGATAATCTAAATTTTAAAACTGCAAATTTGAATCACATAGTCTTTGTAAAGAAAATAAAACTCACATACACAAAAGGAGGGCTAAAAAAACGACAAAATAATGGCGCTTTCTCCTATTCACGGAAATACAAAGATTTATCACTTAATGCAGAATCTATACATATAAATCCAGGCCCCTTTCTTGAAGATTTGGCGGTAAGTAAGTTTTGAAAGAAGGGAAATTGTGGACAGAATCACGTGTGGTGGTCGCAAGTAGAATGATACTGTAGCTAATGGAATAACCAGAGGTCAAGGAGAGGGTGGAGAGGAGGAGGCATTTGGACTTGAGTCGGTCTCTACTTGAGCTCTTGGTCACAGGGAACACACCAACGTTCTATTTTGCAATGCAGCCACTATATCCGTTGCAATGCCCATGCGCCGCTTCGAATTGAGGACCTTCGTCTCCCATTCGCAATCTCCCACCTGACCTCTCAGCCAGCCATTCCCTGCATCCGGCCACATACGGATCCCATTTCCCCCAGGACACACGTATCCAGAAATATTCTCGGAGCTAGAGGAGTTTTATTTTTCATCGAAAGAGCCACACATGTATCTTCATCAAAGCATATTTTATTCTTATTTATGAATTTGGCACTATCTCAGATCAAATCTCTTAACTCTTCGAATTGACTAACGTAAGAGGTCTGCCCGAAAAGGATCCAGCCATGCAGTATTTTGAGAAATATTGCCTGCCTAAAACATTGAGACCTTAGCTGGTCCCTTCAAAGTACTCCGCTCGGGACCTCACACACTTATCCCGGCGACTCTTTTACTTTTCAAAACATTGGCAAAGTCCTTTTTGGAATGATAGTCTGATAGTCAGCTGCCCCGTTGCATTCTCTTTTATATTGTCAACTGAGTGTTGGGAAGACCGGGCTTTTGTTTCAGGGACGTAGACCGGTAGAACCATGACTTATCTCCAGTTATAGCCTTTTTTTTATAAAATCTGGGTCATCGTTTGCGGTTTGAAGGAAGTTCCAGCGGGAGATTGTTAACGTTAGGATAAGTGTGTGATGTCCCAAGGAGAGTAAGGCCTGATTGTTCTAGGTACGCTATTTTTCTCAAAGTATTGCGTGGTTGGACAATTTGACCTTACGGGCAGATCATTTATGTAAATTGCATTTTTAAGTTGTTAAAATTGACCAGAAGAAGGAATTAACTGCTTTATTGATGCAGTGTCCTGTTTGTTTGAGAAAAAAGTTAAATTCAACTAACTCTGAAATTATATAAATGCCAGTTTCACAATTTATTTTTGATACAATCATCCCATGGCGTGAATTCAAGTTTTATTTTTTTAGAGTCTTAATTTTAACTAAGCACATTAAGTTGGTTTATCTATAATATTAATAAAGGTTCGTAAAATTTGTCTCTATAATATATTTGAGCATATTATCTTACCATTTTTAATTGAAAATCATTTGTGGAAGCATGATGTGAAATAATTTAAAAGCTGAGGGATTGTTTAATGAAACTGAATATTCTTTCCCAGCAAATGTTTTCACTTCATTTTCAATAAATGTATAATTGAGTTATTTAAAATAATGCATGTAAAGCGAGAAACCTACTTAATGATCCAAAAAATCATTGAAATGCAAAAAACAGCCGAGGATAGCATCGCATAAGTGACAACGAAGTCTTACTGCCAAATACGGGCTTTATTTCGGGTCAGTTCTACCTCATTAAATCCGTTACAATTGTCATCGCCTACAAAGAGCTAGTAATAATTATGAAGAAATGCTTTTTCTAAAACGTCCGCTTCCTTATCTTTACCTCCCGTTTTTTATCGGACGCTTGTGCAAATTATGATAACGTCGCGAAACGGTCCCCATTGTATTATTCTGAGTGGAGTCACCCATTGCTGCGCCCTTACAATCAGGACTCCTCAAGCTGGGCTCGCATAACTCTCGGCTTACTTTCCTCCGCCATCGCTTCCGATCCCCGTCCTTTCACACCGATATCCAATGAAACAAAGTCATGGCTGCGACTTTCCGATTCCTAAATCTAAGGTTTTATTTCACTGCATTCCTCCCAAAGCATCTGCGGAGATAAAAAGAAGTTTCTCATAGGATGTGGCCGGGCCGCCATTCCAATTCCAAACGTCCCTCCCTTCCCTTTGCTCTCCCGCCCTCGTCACCCCTCTCGGTCACGGGCCACCTCTTTTTCATTCCCCATCCGCACCACGTCGCCACCGCCCAGGTCGAACCGCCGCCGCCCCATCTCCCATTCCCGGGTGGGCCGCCATCGCTTCCTTGGGGGACCCTCAAAGGGCGCTCCGCTCCTTTTGATCTCCAGTTAAGCCCGAGTAGCAAAGGCATTTTTTCATCCCGCAAAGAAATTCCCTCAGCTTTCTTTATTCTTTTTCCTTTATCAACCAATTTCTTCTGAAACTACTTCTCCGAAAAGTAATATTTCACGACGTTTTTGAGCCATTATAGGTTTATATATACATAAAGATATCTCATTTCTACATAACGATTTTAAAACAATCCGATGAAAAGGAGCATTTTTGATATTTCTGGGCATTGACAGGAGAAGAGCTATTGCACCACGTGATAAATGCATATTAATAGTATTGAAAACCACTTTCTCTCATAACCGAAAAACGTTCTTTATCTATGTTCCTGCTGCGTTGAGAATATAATTTATACTTCACTCTTTAGCTTATAATCTGGCTCAAAATGCAAAAATATCGCCTCTAATGCGTATCCGTATGAAGAGCTATCGTACGTGTTTTACTAATGAGTAGATAATAATTTCTTCTAGATAGTAAACATAATATAGTGAAGAAGAGCTTCAATTTTGAAGTTTTCATTCATTCATATTATGTGATTATATATATATATATATATATATATATATATATATATATATATATATATATATATATATATATAATGGCTTTACTCTTACAGTTTCTTTCTCAAAAAAAATCCACGAGTATTAGGGAAGGATGTAATCGCAGGCGAAAGGGTGAAAATTCTCATTCTAAAAGAAAATTGCGGAAGGACTTGTGTAACTAAATTTTTACCGGTAGATAATTTTATTTTAAGTTGTATATTTACTTCATTTCGTTACTGTTACCAAATATCTACCCGAGCGCAAAAACAGAAATAATGAACAAAATCCATCCACAGTTTACGTAACTCCAAACAACACTATATTAAACGGCATGGAAAATATTTTGTTAACAGAGGGTATAATTCTGCTTAGTTTCCATTCCTTTAAAACCCTTGGGTCCTCATCTGATTTTGTTGAACAGTACTGTTTAAATTAAATTACAAAATCAAATTTTGGAATGGTCAATTGTGTTAACAAAAATTTAAGAGTATTTTCTATCGACAAGACTACGTATTTAATAGTGTTAAAATTTACAAACAGAGTGCAAATATTCTAATTTTGAGGATTAATTTTTATTATTCACAATGAATGAAAATGTAAAACTGCAAAACAAAATAATCAGGTATGCTAACTTGAGCCTACTGCTGTTTAATTATTACGTTTGAATCAATATTGTGAATTCCTCAAAAGAAAGCAGTTTTTAACGGTGCCAAATAAAACTATCTATAGTGGGTCCAATTTTCATTCTTTTTTTAGAGCTCCGAGATGAACGATGTTCTTTCTTCTTATTTAGTTCTCATCTATCCAAAAACAGTCTTTTTAAATTTCCATGTAACAATTAGCAATGATTAGTACAGACACAATTACAAACACCCTATACTTAGGTGGAGGAAAACCCACCCAAGCGGGAATCGAATCCGTTACCTTTGGATTGGCAGACGAGGACGTGAACCTGCTGCCCCCGGGGCCGGCTTACTTTTGTTAGTATTTAAAATTTGATAATAACCCATTATTATGCAAACCTCCCCATCTTTTATTCTTAGAAAATAAATATCTAATAACATTATATTTTAATCAAATCTTTTCTGGAAACAGGACATTATGTTGTTAGCCATACAATCCAACCTATCGCCTGAAGTTTGGCTATATAAGGATATGATAAAAGTAGCTGTAATTTTGACCAAATAGGAATATTATTTCCTGGACGGCTTTCATTGCTCAAGGGTAGTGTTGTGGGGGGATGGGAGAGGGGTGGGATGAGGGATGGGTGAGGATTAAAAGGAATAAGCCAAAGTGTTCGATTGCTCGCTGGAGAATACTTTGACGATTGGCGTCTGCGGGGCCACCTGCAGGGATGTTGGAGGAATTTTCGCCGTGTGTCCAAGCGGCAGGAGATGACGGGTGGTCTACCCGGGCGAGGAATATGGTGTGATGGAAGGTAAGAATAGGTAGAAAGGGACCGAAAACAAGGGAGAATAACAGTGAGATGCAACGCGGTTCCGATAGCACGGGTATTTTCCAGCCAGCTGGCGAAGGATTCTCGAGCAAGCGATCGGGCCCAATGATTTACAACACCTCTGCTAAATACTCTTCCCTCCCTCATTTTACTCCTTTTATCTCATTATTATGCTGGGTCATTTTCCATCGAAAGCTTTTTAAGAAATAATATAATAAGGCAGTAAAGTCAGATGGATTCCTTGTCACTTATTTTCACGATAAACTAGCCTAATCTATTTTCCTTGTCTGCGGAGTCACACATGTTATTGGAAGCACGCGGGTAGAGAGATATAAGAATTTAGGTCGCCATGATTGTTTTAACGTCAGCTCATTCACTTTCGATCATGGTTTTTTTGCATGAGGGATGGAACTCCATACATTAGGATTAAGTGCCGGTTATAAACCTCGGTGTAGGAGGGATCCTCATGTTCGAACGTTGGGTAATGGAGTTCAAAATTAATTCCATTTCAGATGGAACTTGGTTGAATTTCTTCCATTAATCCATAGTGCCAAAATGGTAAATGCAATTCGCTTGCCAAGTAAATCAAATTTCTCCCTCGGCCCGTCACTTTTAATTTTGTAGTATTCTCATTATGAGAAATAAAGGTGCCAAATGATTGTAAATTACAGGTGTTATAGTCCGAACATTATTTGATAGCTAATTATAATTCCCACACGTTAAAAAGCAGATATATTGATTACTTAAAAACAAACATCAATGATTTTGGGAAGACTGCCCGGACGGAGTTTACTTCTGTTTTTTCCTGTCACTACTACATTTCTATAAATATACCTTGTAGGTGTAAATTGAAAATTTCGAAGTACACTTTGTGATTTCATCAATCCGTATTAATAAATATAGCTTATAATTTACTGAGAGGAAATTATTTCTGTATCACCAAAACTCCCCAGAAAGCATTTTTTTTGTGCTAGTCGTGAATCGTAGAGTCGCAATAATGAACGAATTTCATCGGTGTTTAGTTAATTTCCGACTTGAGCATACGAAGTAAAATATTATTATTATATAAATCTCGTTGCAATTGTTCTGGTGGCAACGGTCAAGTGTACGACCTAACAAAGATTCAAGACATTTTTTTGAAATGTTTTGAGGTCGGAAACTTTTCAGACCACCCTCGTACATACAGCATTGCGTCCATAATTGCGCACTCTTCAATTCCATATACCGCTCAAAATCACGCACCGCAAACAGATAATTCACTTTTGCAATACAACTTCTCACGCCATCCACATCACGTACAGAAATATATTTTAAATAAGTATGATGGTATAGTAATTACTGGCCAATAAAGCTTATCACCCAGTGGTAGCTAAAAACTCCTAAAATTGGATGAAAAGGGCTCAAACAAACCTCCAGGCACCTGGTTATATTCAAGAATAGTTCTGTTTAAAAAAGGTATTTTTATTTGTTTTTTGCATTCTTATTTTTATTCTATAACTGTGGTCGTTTTTTCCCATAAAGTTTGGTTTTTCTATCTCTTCCCATAAATGTTCCCACGCTTTTTCCTTTTTTAACAATTCTTTACATCGCGCCTAACCTACTCCTTTTTCTTCTGTTTTTAAAACTCTCCCATTTCAGTACATCCAACATTTCCGTGACGCACTGTTCTTTTGTGCCTTTCGAGTACATATCTTGCTGCCTTTCTTTGAACTTTTTCTATCATTTTAATATGTCAATATGTCCCTCCTCACTTGGATTCCATTCTGTGGACGAGTATTCCAGAACAGAGCTAACCAGTACCTTACCAAGATTAACGGTTGAAGTATTCCCCAGTTTATACTTTCTATGAGGCATAAAGGAAAATTCAAAATTTTCATTCATTATTTGTTTATTTCAATGCTAAATCTAAGGATTTACTAACTGAGCTAAGGCAGTTGAAAAAATTAAGGTGCATAGAAATTATAACTGGTATTTTTTCAATAACCATTAAAAAATAGAGATTTCTTCAATTTAAGCCAAAGAAAAAGTAGTCAATAATGGCAGAATATTTATCATAATACCAAACTTAATGCATAAAACATAAAATAACTAAATCGGAAAAATACGCTGATCTCGTTGACGTTCTGGCCTCGTCAATAGGCATATCTCAGATTCTATTCATCCGTAGGTGTGTGGGGGGGGGGAATCTTCCACTTGGTGCTTTGGCGTTTGCAAATGCTCCAGTTTCTATGTAGCGTTTATCATCGAACGAAAATATATGGCCGAGGATACTGCTTGCCCAATGGAAACTTATACAATGTGACTTTCGGAATTAGTGTTTCATAAATAACTAATATTCGCTACATATTATGATTAAGTAGCGCTTTTTAAATTACAATGATATGTATTGTAATTTTAAAAAATAGCCAGAGTTATAAAAACACAAGTTTTTGGGGACTACTAAAACATAATAAAATTAGGGGATACGCCAGATATTCACTTCCATTCATTGCACACAACCCATTAATTTAGATCAAACATCTTAATCTTCGTATTTAATCCACACATCTCGTATTTTGTCAGCTATTTTCAGGTGTTCATTATTTCTAACTAAAAAATTTCTTGGCGAATTCCCGAAAGAATGGTGAAAATATTTTTTTATCAAGCCTCTGAGTAATTATAAATGATAATTTATGACAAAATATGCTGCAGTTAACAATTTTTTATCACTCTAGAGTTCCATGGTAATTAATAAAGCCAGGAGAGTTATTTACGAACACTATTTCCTATTAAAAGTAAGAAATCAAATCAAAGATTTACTCTTTTATTGAGAATTATCAAATGAAAACCTTTTCAAAAAAGTTCAATTCGAAAAAGAAGGATTTTGACTCGTTAATTTTGCATTCCTCAGCATCAGAAATACTATTTATCCACAGAGAAATATTGTCTATATATTCCCCGTAACGCATTAAGTATACGACGGACCAGGATATTCACTTGTTGCAAGGTCAACGAAATCCACTCTATCAGTATTGCAATTTAAACAGTCTCTCGCCCATCTCCCACTCCTCTCCTTGGTTGAAGAATGGCAGGGTCAAAGCTCTCGGGGGAGGAGGAGGAGTGGGATAAACTGGGAGGGGTCGATAGGGGATCAGAGCCGGGACGTGAGGCACATGGATCCTTCGCTCTCGGCGAAACGGGGACGAGGGATGGATCGGGCGAGTCAACGGAGGGAGGGAGGATCCCTTCGGGTCGGGGAGAGGTTGAAGTGTCGGAGCGAAATGGAGAAAGGCCAGGGCGAGGGGAGCAGCGGTCGGAGGGCGGAATAACGGGCAGCAAAAAGGCAGGGTTGGATCGGAAGGAAAAGAAGAGGGAGGTTGGTGTGTGGAGGAGAGGCTCTTTTGTGGAGGGGATGGGAGAGAAGGTTCGAAGGAAGGGGTTCAGTCGATCGGAGTCCGATTGTCCATGTCTAGACCCCAGAGGGCAGCAGCAGAGCCCTCCTTGCTCGACACCCTCCCTCCGCAGAGACACGAGGGCTCCTCCGATGTACACGGCTCCGGCGTACGGGGGTGTCAGGAGGGAGGGGAGAGGGGGGCTGGAAGAAGATGGATGACGTAGGGATTAGACCTGTGTAAACGGATCAAGAGAGAAGAGAGGAGTGGAGCGCAAGGCGAGCGTGAGGGCGAGTGGCCAACCAGACGGAAGCAGGCGGGTTGTACGCGTGTGCAGAGTGCTCAGAATGTCCTTCGAGCAAAAGGAATTTAGGATGTATATGATGGGGCGCGATTCAAGGCGATACATCGTCAACAGCCGATTCCATGGACTAGTTTTAATACGAAAGTTCATTTGAGTATTCCAATGTAGTCAACAAAAAAGTATGCTTCACACTATTTTATTAAGGGGATTAAATGCTCTCAAGAGTCGCTCTACACTCTTTTAATTACTGATACTCTAAAATTAATTATCTTAATGGAATTTCAAATAATTCTCATAATTCATCTCCATCTGGAGATGTAACTATCCAAATGTCAGTGCCTTCGTAGCAGTGTTTTTAAATCATAAAACAAATGCAGTTTATTTTGAAATCCATTGGATTTTACGTTTTTTAGCAAGGATTATATAAAAACATTACGCTGTTATTCTCCCATGATCGAGTACGTAAAAGCATTAATTATGAGTCACATCCGTAAAAAGTCGCTACACATTACCGAGCCGCCGACTCAAACTACCAAACGTTCCATACATCGTATCAAATCTAAACACAGTGCACAACGAAAAAAGTCGCCCCCGGAAAAGGAGCGGCATGCAAATACGAGGGTCATCCGGAAAGTAGTACCCGTTCGTGCCGCATGAAGTGCTGACGACGCGAGTAGCCGCTGGACGAGGTCAGATAGCTTCAGTGGCTTGTCTGCCTTCTCTGAGCCAAGTTGCGTGACGCTAGCATTGCCTGTGTTGTTTCTGTGATTGTTTACAATGTTTAAAAAAATTGAGAACGCCGCCAGTTGTGAAGTGAGGGCAGTGATTAAATTCCTCAATGCAAGAAACGTTCGCCCATGTGATATTCATCGCCAATTAAAGGAGGTGTATGGAGACAATGTAATGGACGAGTCGTCTGTTCGGCGGTGGTGTCGCAACTTCAACATGGGGAGGGGGAACACACACGACGATGAGCGTTGGGAGAGACCGTCTGTCATTACAGACCAACTGGTGAGCTCAGTTGACGAATTCGTGAGGAACGATCGGCGCGTCACAATTGATGACATCTGTGAGCATTTTCCCAATGTTTCTCGAACAATTGTTCATGAAATTGTTAAACACCATCTGCATTATGCAAAAATTTGTGCAAGATGGGTCCCTCGCGTATCTCAATGAGCTGGCGGCGAAGGACTATGCAGCAGGAATACAGAAACTTGTCACACGTTATGACAAATGCCTTAATTTGCTTGGAGATTATGTTGAGAAGTAGTTTAAAGTATCCTCTTTCAAATAAAATTTTTTATGTTTGTTAATATTTACTTTTGTCTTTTTATTTCACGAACGGGTACTACTTTCCGGATGACCCTCGTAATTGCAAAGAAGAAACGAACGAGCCAATAAATATGCACATTTAAGAAACAGTGGTCCAGCTGAGAGGCATAAAATATACAAAAAAAGAAGTGAGGAATTCTAAGTGTACTTGTAGTGGGGTTGATTTAAAACTGGGATTTTAACCTGGTTCAGTAACATTTTTGGACAAAATAAAGTAATAATAGTCGTAAGCACTTGAATAGAAACCAATAAAATTGAATAAAGAGATATTAAACATTTTTTAATTAACTAGATGGTAATTGCCGCAATAAAGGGCCAATTACAGAGATATTTTCCTTACTACTCCTGTCGAATTGTCCGTAAGATTAACTTATTTCGGCGATTATTTCAACACGGAATCGATTACAAGAGACTTATATATATGTAGTATGAGGATTAAAATGCGCTTTACCGCGCTATGATATGGAAACATTTAAGATCACCAGGTAAAATTGCTAATTTAGAGTTCGAGTCGAATCTAGTTTTTACCATTACTGCGACACCAGCTTGTGGATTTACATTGCCTTTTTAGGAAAAATGTATATTCAGGTCTCGTGCCTCAATATAAGGTGTAAACGAGCCTTTATGATTCCTACTATAGGATAATATCATCTACTTTCAATTATGAATCACCGAAATTTCCACATAGAGCGAGAATTGGTTAAACTATTACGATGGAGTAGTAATTTAAATGTAAAATTACTTTTTAAATTAATAAAAAACCTTCAAAGTACAAAAATGTCGATCAATCCATTAATATTACCACCTTATAAATTAGTTCACTTATGAACTATTCAAGAAATAAGCGTGTACGTTCCACCCCTGTGCCAAGGCATCACGAAGATGACTAATGGACGAAAGCATATTACTAACGAAAATCACGATAGGTATAGTTTCAAATTAGATGAATTTATATGCTATAAAATTCGCTGAAAATGAGAGAAAGTTTAAGTCAACATCACAATGGTATTCCAGGGACATATAGTACGCTCAATAATTAAACTTTTAATTGGAGAAAAGCGAATTGAATAAAATGGTGGGCCAATTGGGGCCTAATGTCAGAGCTGCACGGAGGGAAATAAAAGATAAAGGGCGAGGGGGCGTTCCTGATCCGGACAGAGAGCGGTTAGGGGCGGAGGCCGGCGAGATGAGAGTGCGGGGGAATCGGCCGACTGCAAGGCGGGAGCGGGTTCGGTGCAAGCTGGGGGCGAATAGGAAGGAGGGGGCACGGCGGGAAGCACGGAAAGATGAGCACGGCGGCGATCTTCTCCCGAGGTCTTATTTGATAACCCACAGGCCTCGTGGGTCCGACATCCAACAGCTCTATTCCATTAGACTCAGCCCTCGAAATAGGAGCGGGAAATAGGTCTTGGTGGCAGGGATGTCGCCGCAAAGAAGGGTCCTTGATGCGGTCCAGGGAAGTGCGAGGAAGGAATGTGTGCACGGAAGGAGTTATTAGAGGACCGATAAGAGTGACAGGGGCAAGGATATTAGAAGGGGACGGACGCTAGGCGCAGGTAGTGGTGAGAATTGGTTTTCTTTGGGACCGGGAAAGACCCCGACAGTCTTCACGGGGATTGGTGGAATGTAGAATAAGACGTGGTGAATAGGCGACGGGAGGCGTTGGAGAGAGGGAGTTGGAAACAACGTTTGGCAAGAGAAGACAGTATGTTTTGCAAGTGGCGAATCCACTTTGAGTCGATATTTAGAAAATCCGTTTCTGTTTCCGTAGGCGCTATACCAAAGCATGCACATTCGGTCGGCATTGGCCCTTTTTTATTTATTTTAAGAGGTCAATATTCTGGATAAAGGTTATGGCTGAAGTATTTAATAATATCAATTGGGCATAATGAATTTCAAAAATTCAAATTTTTTCAAAATTAATTTATTGTTTTACTGGGAAATTTCGTGCGCTGGACTTATGTAAAAGTACAAAATAAATTGTTGAAATAGTAATTTAGGCCACTGACAGTGACCAATAGTCACCTGATTGTATCACATTTCCAATTTGAGGGTATTTTATTCATGGATATCATTATTTGAATACATATCAGTGGAGACGGCTGAAAATATTGTGCAAAATGAATTTATATATACGGCGAATATAAAAAATTAATAATATGATAGGATCAATGGTTTCGCCTAGTGCATTAGGGGTTAAATTACCTCTCTTTCCATTTTTCAGGACACAAAAATTAACCATTGCATGATACTAGCATATTTTGTTTACTATTGCGCAAATTAAATGTATAGTTTTTAGACCATAGATTATAAAACTTCGTGCCCTCCGCCCAAAAAAAAGCTAGTTGGCAAGAAAACAAATGTGGAACAGTCAGAAAGGAGAGTGACAAATGAAGACGCATGCCGTTGGGGGAAGGAAGAAGGGCGGGAGGGGAAAGCGAGACTAAAGGATTCCAATGGATGGGTACGAAGCGGTGCCTTCAAAATGCAATGTAGCTACGGGTAATTCTATATCGGGCAAACATCCAGCCGGCTAAGAAGCCGCATTCTAAAACGCACAAGAGCTACGAAGAATAGACATCTACGCCTCAAAGTCTTCGCAGGGTACACCGGAACAGGCCCTAAACATAATAACAACTTCGAAGAAGCTTAACTAATCGCTAAAATAAGTCGTAATTTCCCACGCCTGATTCGTCAAACCGTGGTAATAGCCAAGAAGCTCAACAATATCAACAGGGACGACAGCCGCACGCTTTCCAACTCCTAGAGATGCGTTTTAGCGATAAAATGTGAGTCGACCGATCACAGTGCATCTTGTCAAACGGGAGGCCTTTGTAAGCCGGGCGAAAACAAGCATCTGACCAAACACTTCTGACCTGTAGGCACCAATTGCAACTCCGAGGAAACTGCTATCCTATAAAATGGATCCATATGGAAGAAATCCCAGTAGATTTGGTTTTTCACTCCATGGAAGCCTTCACGGCGAATCCATTGTTTTTAAAAGAAAAATCAAATAACATGGGTGCCCGTCAGACACTATCAAAAAGCTAAAATCATTGGGCTAAACTAAAATTGATGACGCACAGAGAAATAAACACCATTTCAGGGGTGAAGTGCGTTGTTCCTATCTACTCCGTGATCCAAGCATCAATGGTTCGAGTGTCAGTCCTAAACCATCACATCTTTTGAAATTTTCATCAAATATTCGATTCCACCTAATAAGATCATGAAAAGCGATTGCATTTAACAGCTTAAATTCTAATAAGTCAAATGCTCGTCATATTGATCTTTTTTTTTGAAAATATTATAAAATAATTAAATGAAATAAAATCTTTCTCACAAAATTCCTTCCGGTAGTTTTCGACCAGGGGGGATTCATGAACCAAAATCATTTTGGTTTTTGCTTGTATTTTTCGATTTTTGAGATTACTTTTATTTTTCGATTCTTGAGAACGGCTTTGCCCTCACCCGCCCCTTTGTGGTTATTTTCCTGCATGGGTTTTACCAGGGTCTTCACGTCTGAACTCTCCAGGGTTCACCCACAAAGTTATATATTTTGCTTTTTCCTTTTATCATATATACGAACTTTACAATTCTTTTCTTTTTTATACCGCTTCATATTTACTCTTATTATTCTATTATTGCTGTAATGTACTTAATAAATGGTTAAGTGATCTCAATTTCGCCCAAATAAAGATTTGTATATATATATATATAATTATATATATATATATATATATATATATATATATATATATATATATATATATGTCAAATCCCCAGTACCGATTTTCTCATTGATCTTTCCAATTTCATTGTCACCCGCAACTCCTTTTCTTTCAATAATAACCATTACCTCCAAATAAAGGGCTGCGCCATGGGTAGCAGATTCAGCCCTTCATATGCAAACCTCCACCTCGGTGTCCTGGAAGAGAATTTCCTTTCCAACTATCCTCTGCAACCTCTCCTGTGGCTCCGATACATTGACGACATCTTTCTACTATGGCCACACAGCATAGATTCCCTCAATTCCTTCATCTCCCAACTCAATGATTCCTCATCTTTGTCTTTCACCTCGACCATTTCATCCTCTCAGATTACCTTCCTCGATGCTAATATTTCCCTCAGCAACAACAAATTCCTTACCTCTGTGCACACCAAACCTACTAATAAGCAGCAATACCTTCATTACAGCAGTTGTCACCCCTCCCATACCAAGCGCTCCCTCCCTTACTCTCTTTCTATCCGCGGTCACCGCATTTGCAACCATCCCGAATCCCTTAACAAATACCTTAATAACCTTCACCACTCCCTCCTCCAACGAGGATACCCTGATTCTCTCCTCCATAAAAAAATACTTAAACATTCCTACACCCCCAAGCCTGCGTCAACCACAGACTCCCAGCCTCTCTCAATCTGTACTACCTACTTCCCAGGCATTCAGTCTCTCAAATTCATCCACAAAGACCTATTCCCCATCCTCAAAAATCACAACACTTCCTCCAACCTTCTCCCCAATTGCCCCTCTGTCACCTTCAAACGTCCCGCCAACCTAGCAGATATCCTCAAATCCACCAGGCCACTCTCAAAATCCCCTCACACCCCCAGAGCCATACCCACTCCATGTCATCGAGCAAGATGTAAAACCTGCCCTATTTTCACCACTCCACCCCACTCCATCCCACCATTCAACTCTCTCCCGCCCTTCCCCTATTCCTCTTGCACTTCCAAGAATGTTGTTTATCTTCTTATCTGTAAACTCTGCCCTTCCTTTTACATAGGCCAATGTTCCACACCACTTAACATTAGGATTAATAACCACCGCGCCTCGTGCAATCCCTCCTCTCCGTCCGCGGGTCTCCCCATCCCTAAACATGCTTCCCATCATAATACCCCCTTCAACCAGTGTTACAATGTTTCCGTCCTAGCGTCCCTTCCCACATCCGATAACCCTATAGAATTAAAAACCCTTGAATTGGCATTCATTTACATCTGTATGGCCTATCAGCATCCGGGCCTCAATGTCGTTCACTGATGGGAGTGGCCTAAAATTGTTACTTCCACCCCTTCCCTCTCCCTTTCCTCTCCCCGACCATTCCTTTCACCCCTCCTTCGCCTCCCGTTCTCCCCTTCCTCTGGCCCCCTTCCCTTTCTCTCGCACCCCTCACCTCAACGATTCCAGCAGTCATTACTTCTATATCTTCAGAGGAAGACGGATTGTTTCCGTCAAAATATCAAGAAAATACGTGTGAGTGTTCTCTTTTTTTTGTGTTTCTATATTATGTGTTACTGTGTATTGTACTATATATATATATGTATATATACTACCTTGATCAAAAAGTTCCCGGAATAACCACCGTGTGGCGCTCCCATCGTTCCGATTTGAGTTCTGTTTTTTTTGTTAAATTGGTACATCTGTTGTTGATATTCCCTTTAAATCTCAGTGTCATAACTTGACATTTGCAAAAGTTACGTAGACAAGAGTACATCTATCTCTGTGTGGTTGGCGATTTTTTACAATTTCAGAAATGGATTTAAATTTGCAACAACGAACTTGTATTAAATTTTGCGTAAAAAACGGATTTAGTGGCGCACGGACGTTGGAAATGTTGGAAAAGTGTTTCGGCAACGATTCTCTAAAAAAACGGTCGTTTACCAGTGGCACGAGCGGTTCAGAAGTGGTCGTGAGTCAATCGAAGATGATGAACGCAGTGGCAGACCATCGACATCGAAAGTCGGTGAAAAAATTGATAAAGTAAAAGAAATGTTGGTCAATAACCGCAAATTAACCATCAGAGAAATAGCGGAGGACTTGAACATTGCCTATGGATCCGCCCAAGACATTGTGGTTAATGATTTGGGTTTCCGTCGTGTAGCAGCAAAGTTGGTGCCAACAGACCTCAATTTCATGCAAAAAAGAGACCGTGTTGACGTCGCAAAAGACATGATTTGCGAGGCTGAATCCGATCCCACATTCATCAAAAGGATCATTACTGGAGACGAGACGTGGGTTTATGAGTACGACACGCAATCCAGACATCAGGCAAGTGAATGGCGTTCACCAAATGAGCCGAGACCAAAAAAAACCACGTCGTTTTCAGTCAAAAAAGAAGGCAATGCTGACGGTTTTCATGGATTACAACGGTGTAGTGCATCATGAATTTTTGCCAGAAGGCCAGACAGTAAACAAAGAGTATTATTTGGGCGTTATGAGACGTTTGCGTGAAGCAATTCGCCGAAAGAGACCAGAAATGTGGGCAGAAAACTCGTGGATTTTGCACCATGATAACGCACCGTCGCACAGTGCTATCATTATTCGTAATTTTTTGACGAAAAATGCAACAAATACCATCCAACAGCCACCGAATTCACCTGATTTGGCTCCCTGTGACTTCTTTCTGTTCAATCGAGTTAAAAAACCATTACGGGGAACGCGTTTTAGCAGCCGAGAGGAAGTAATGGAAAAATCGCAGGAAGCACTGATGGACATACCGAAAACCGAATATAAAAAATGTTTCGAGGATTGGATCAAGCGCTGGCATAAGTGTGTTGCAGTCGATGGGGATTACTTTGAAGGGGACAATATAGATTTAGATGAATAAACTTGTATTTTTAATTTTCTGAATAAATTCCGGGAAATTTTTGATCAAGGTAGTATATGTATATATATATGTATATATATATATATATATATATATATATATAAATAATATATATATATATATATATATTATTTATATATATATACTATATATATATATATATATATATATATATATATATATATATATATATATATATATATAACTCCTCCTTAAGAGTGACACAGCCAAAAGTATATTCCATCTTATATTTATAACATCCAAAGAAACCAGGGAATGTGAATGCAGAGCATTTTAATCGCTAATGAGATATTTGAAGCTGGAGTTCAGTCTTGCACCCATCCAAAATCTACCTTAAACGGTAGATTAATTACAATTTATAAACATTTAAGCCACTCACGTTGATTAACGTTTATCCATATTCCAGAACTAAACTAATGAAAGTTTCAAAATTAAACATATAGATCTAAACGCAAAATACTTAGAATGCGGGCGTTTTTTGCATTTAGAATACAAAAATACAGATAGAGCAACACTTTCCCATAAAGTTATACAGGTACTTGTATCACGGTTAAAATCTGTTAAACCGTACTATTGTATCTCTGTTTTATTGTTAGCCTTAGGTCTACTAATGCCATTAGCATTTGTGTACGGAGTTATGGTAGATTGTTGATGACCTTTGAAACTACTATATTTAGCCTAATTAACAATGCACAAAAAACCCTTAATTCCATATTGTATATTAGAATAATCATTTTACAGATCTTCATAATTTATGCTTACCGCTATTCCCTCTGAAATGCGTATTCTTTTCCTCCTCCTACTTCACTTTCCCAGTAATCTTCCTTCTCCCCCACACTACCGTCATAAGCATCCCATTTTCTCACAAAAATATTTTAGCCTTTTATCTGACTGAAAAATTAATGCATGAGCATCCGCTTGTGTAAATGATTTGAAGAATTCCTCACCTACAGTCACATCTATCTCCGGCCATTACTTTAAGTGTCTTATCTTTTATTCTTTACGCACATGGAAAAGTGTTGGGAATACTGCGCAACCCTGTCTTTCATTCTTGCCTATACCTAACTACCTCACCCCTCCATTCGTTATCTGCATCTGTGCAGTTCGCGACATGGACAGATTTTTAGATAAGCCTCCAACTCTCCTGTCTACTCCCATCTTTTACAAAATGTCATTAATTGTGCTCAGTTTACTCTGCCGAAATTTTAATTCTTCTCCAAGTTCACGAATCATGAAAAAATATCCAGGTTAAACTTCGTATTTCTCTCTATTATCACCTTTATTGCTATGACATTACGTGTGCCTATCCGTTATTTTAGTTCAAGCTCATTTCCCTGCAAAGTACTCATTTGCACATCTTTTTATTGATTATTCTAAGGATTACCGCGTGTGAAATCAGACTTAAAGTCCTACAATCTTAATGTAACCCTTCTTTACCCTTTTTTGCTATAGCATCAATGCCGAACAAGGCATAGAAAAAATATAATTATTCCGACGAAATTCCTCCTTCGTGAATGGATGAGTCCATAAAAATTCTTAGATGATGGTTTTCCCAATTTTGGAATTTTTCTCGATAGATGTTCTTGATTGGCCGAGCCTTATTCGATTTCATTTCCTTCAATGTCTTATCTTTTACGGTGGCAAGTGTTAATACTCTCAGGCACCCTTATCGACACCAACCTCCTTTTCAACACCCAATATTACCTTTTTACTATATTCACTATATGTCACACTATATTCTTCTATACTTTATTTCTATTTTAAGTCACTGCATTGGTAAACTATAATAACATTATAGAATATATTATTCCTAAATAGAAAGGAGTTTTTGCCCTTCAAATGGTTTTAGAATATAGGATCTCAGTGGCTTTATCACGTTAAATTTTAATGTACGTAATAAACAACTCGATTATATCCTCAAACTGCTTATTCGATGGGACATATGAATGGACGAAAACTCTTAAAAAGCTATAAAAAGACAAGGATTGAAAAAAGTATCGGCAATCATTTTTTCCTGCCGTGTGCGTGATGTGGTGAATCCAGGCGGTCGGTTATGTGTTCGCATGATCTTGTATCGGCATTGATAAGATGACAGTGTACACCATCATGGCCACTGAAGATTTGGCAAATTGACAGATCCGCGCTAAATTTTTCCCGAAGGTCTCCACGGACGACTGAGAACAGAGTCAAGTATATGTTTGCTTGCGGAGACCTTCTGCAACGACATCACGACGACTCCCCAACCCCCTGATAGTCCCGACTTGGCACCAGTAAACGATGTTTTATTCCCAAATGTGATATTCGTCCTCGAAGGACACCACCGTGGGACTCTTAAGTGCCGTTAAAAAAACTTGCACGCGTACCCTTAAGGACCTTTCGGGATCCGTCTACAAGGGGGCCTTTGTGTCGTGGAAAACCGCTGCCAAAAGTGCGTCGGCGCTCAAGAAGAGATGTACATTGAATAATTTTGGGAGGCATTGCAGCATATATAGTATCTTCAATAAATCTATTTTCCAGAAAGTTTTCTCGATACGTTTCATGCGTACCACGTGCGATAGTGAATAACTCAAGAGGTATATCGAAATAATCCCACAGATTCTCGAGCGTGCCGTTTGGCAGATAATGCGAGGAACGCTTTACGCCAACGAACCATTACCACTCAGTCCTCTCGGTGTGAGGAAGAAGACGATGGCCAGGCTGAAGGGAAGGAGTGAACGAGAGTTTCCTCGACAGTGGAGTTTGAGGGTGATTGGGGGTGAAGGGTGGGGGGCTGTGACAATGTAAATTATCCTAGGCACACCATGAGCGGGCATCGAAGGACAACCCCGAGGGGAGGATGGGGAGAGAGGGGAGGTGGAAGAAGTGGGATAGGCGTCCGGCGCTCGGCCCCTCTTCTCCAAATAACTCCACACTCACTGCCACGGTGTTTGCCCTCACAGTCAAAGTGGATGCCAAAAGGTCGACTGACCGTTTATCTCCAATTACCGGGGTCACTTGTTACCTTATAGAGTAAAACATAAATTCCCCCCTAAATAATTTGGCTAAAAATTCAGCCTTCTTCAATATTTAGAGAGATATTTGGGGCCGATTTTTTTTGGAATCCATTGCTAAGCACTAGGGAGAATGAAGCAACTTTGGGTTTCCACAGGATAGGATTTATTACTGTCAAATTGTTTCGCAAAGCTGTATCATCATCTGGACTGATGGTACTAGAGATTAGTCTCCCCTCCTAGGCATTCCACAATTACTTCCTAAACAACCTTCCCTCCCACCCGAAACCAAGAGACCAGCCACCGAACTCCAACCTCTCCCGTCCCGCAGTATCCTCTCGCACACGCCCAGGCCCCCACTTCACCTATCCTCCGCCCAACACCCACCACTTGGTGATACATAAATAGGTGTAACCACTTGTACCATCAGATCAGATAATGCTACAGTGTAGCGAATCTAGTGGGCAAAGATTACAATCTGTGGAAACGCAAAGTTATTGTTTCTTTCTTGTTCATTTCCTTAGTATGTTTCATTTTCTAATGCACTAATATTATAAATGAACAAATCAAACAAACTTAATTATTTAACAATCTACTGAACGAAGATAAAAAATGTACATATCCAATGAGTTTTAAAATAAAGTTTTTAAATGGAACCATCTGAATTAAATGATAACGGAATATCATGACATTTATGACGGTCTTGATTAACTGTAGAATTGAATCTGAATTGCAATTCCAAAAAAGTAAATTTAAAAAAACCAAATACAGACATTTATTGCTATACTGAAATCAAGAAACAGCAATGTATACTTCTTAACATTAGGATCAAACTTTCTGCTAATTTTTCGAGGATCATCGTCTTATTGATATTAAAGAGAATTATATCAATGTTGTAGTACTAAGGTTCCAGAAGCGTGACTTATGGATAAATTATGTGATATAAATAGCATTCGCATGAGACTGAATACTAAACACTTTAACAGCCTAAGATGACAGTGATTGAGAAGATGCACCTTTTGCATGCATATATTTGCTTTTCCAACTCATTTTCACCATACGCGGATTTTCAATAACTAAAATCCAAATTCGTAGAACTACCCGGATTGTTGGACCTCAAATGAAATACTCGGTGTCAAATGAAAGCTCCGAAGAGTTTCATTCCGACATAATACTTTGTTTTTTCAGATAAAATTAGATGTTGAATGGAATCAACAATAAATCACGTTCATTATCTAAGAGTGATTCCTCAGCATAATGTTTATCAAGAGATTATTGATAAATTATTTTTAATTTTTAATCTTAAACGCACCTAATAAAACTCTATGAATAGCAAACTGTTTTGGTGGTGTTGCGGTCGATTAATCGGACTTGTCTGAATTACGATGCCTCGGGCAACATTGTACTTAAATAGCGCTACTTTAGACTGCCACTCTTCGTAACTTTGCAAATAATCTACGTCCACTATTGCAGAAAATCATCAATTACTGGTTTTTATCTAAATCCCTTTACTAAGTTTTAAATAAAATGAAAGCAGCCATTCCGGGAAATAGAGCGATGGCTGCGCCAATTTTATCTAGAGATCTGAACGCAGGGTAAACGTCCCGCAGGGTTACGCCTCGCAGTAAGCCCCCAAGTGTGCTTTGCCGTGTACTCTCTTCAAAGAGTGGCGCGGAGGCATGAAATACGTAGAAAGGGTCTCATCCCCGAATCGATCGCTCGGAGAATGGTGGGATCCACATCCCGAATGCTCGCTTTGCACTTCACGAGGAGGCTTCGGCCCTCCCCCCTTCCTCGACGGAGCCCCCGAAGGCCCAGAGGGGAGGGGGAGAACGGTAAGATGGACCAGAGAGGGGATTTCCAAGTTCTCGCGGGGATCTTCGGGGATTCGGGAGTGGGAAGACGATCGCCATTGGAGGCGATATATCTCTTTCAAGGTGCGATTTTCTTGCAATACTTTAGGGCGAGAGCTGATGGGCGGCGGCGGGGGCCCCGCCCGGAGGGAGGACGGAGTCTTTTTATAAAGGGTCCAGAGGAGGGAAGACGGAAGTTTGGTGGAGGAGAGGGATCGAGGCGGGGGAGGATAAAGAGCTAAACGGGGAAGATCCGCAAAGGGGTTTTGGCGAGTGTTTGCGAATGGCGAAAAAAGGGGAGAGGAAGTGGGGGAGGGGGACCGAGGAATGATATTGGCCAATAGCACGGGAATTCACGTGAGTGTTCACTTTCTCTTCTTCTGTAATGTATCCACGTCAATCTTTATGATTCCTCATTCCTTATAAAGTTAATGCATTTAGAATAATAACGTGGGAATAAATAATGTGAGTTCTTGGGTTTAACTTTCCTTTGGTATCTCACCCCGGACTAAGAACATTAGGACTGGAAAATTAACATTCTTTACATACTTCGAAGATTAAGAAAACAGCAACGGGGTAGTCGTATTTGGTGTTAAACACGGTTGCTCAAAGACACCTGCTCTGAGACTGAAACCTGTGTTTCGCTGGTGAATGCTCCAGATGATGCTACGACGATCCCAAAGAGAACTTCAAACTTGATAAATAAATTATTCCTCGAGAGAGTACGAATGCAATCAGTATATCATATACTCAATTTATTGCCCCGTCAAGAGAGATATTTTTCTTGTCGGGCCAGAAATCCTGCACCTGTGATTGGGAAGATTAAAATTCGACATATTTTTTGAGATGCAAGACTCTAAGGACGCAATAACATTAAACAAGGAATTTTACCGAGTCACTAATATAACTGATAAATACTGTTATCATGTCCTCACAACTGACAACTCGGAGGAGTGAATACTTTTCTATTCGTAAGAGTTTTTGGAGATTATTGCTTATTATCTACGTAGGAAGCCGCAGGAAATACTACATTACACTCAAAGTATAAATGCAAATATTAATAAATATAAAAAGATGGAATAATAGTATGAGAAAGGAACCTTCAAAGACTTCCATCGAGAATACATACAAACACTATCGTCCTTGACTGGGACAGTATTTGGACTCTTGAGACGTTGAGCATTTCATAAAACTTTGCGGGAGCGGAGAGATTGGAGGCAATAAAAGTTGAAAAGAGCAATTGCCATTGAGGTATCAACGGAATTCTGTGAGGTAGATAAAAATAGGCGAGGCTTATGACTGCGTGATCAAGAACAAAAAGTTGGGGATGGCCAACGTGACTTGCGGCCAACAAGGAAGGGATGCACCCAACGCTGAATTCAGAGCGGTGGCGCTGCCGTATTTCATTTGTTATCGTGTTAGCGTTTGCGAATTTCCATGGAATACGGAATCATCAATGTGGCATATCATCGAATGTTGGAAAGACTAAGATTAACTGTACAGAAAAATGCTACCTGGTATATCCACAGTATTTTCCTAACTTCTAAGGGTATTTAGATTATTTTCTTTTGTAATAATTTAAAATATTTGATCCGTCAACTCAACATCCCTATTTTAATTTCGATAAAAAAATCAAACTTCTTACGGTTCCATTTAAGTTACGGGCATCTAAATGCTTGAATTAATTATTTGCATTTATTAGTAGTGTTTTGGAGGTGCTACGACTCATGAGGTATGTCATGTGAAAAATAAGTTCTCTCGGAATAAATTCTCTTGAATAGAACAGTAAACCCTTCCTTGGGCCCATTAATGCTCAAATACGCTCACATAGAATGTAATTGGAGTGGAACACAAGAATAAAAACAGTAGGTTATTACAAGGTAGTGGAGAGTCTTTGGATAACGAGAAGGGCTCTATCAGAGATTAAAAATAAGTTAAGTGTTACATATATAAATAATTCAGGATGGAAACAACAAAAGAAATTAATTGCGATCAGGAAGCCTCAACACACATACGCGGAGAATACAAAAATGGAAAACTGAGGAGAGATTTGAAATGGCAGATAAAAAGAGACTTATCCGAGCATGGACTATATTTTAGCAGTAAACCTTCCAAGTCGGACAAGTAGTTTGCAATCTGGTACAAGGATTTTTATCTCTTTCAACTTGTGACGTTTTAAACGTATGGAATTTAACAAAATGTAATTGATACGTCGATACGGGCCTAAAATTGAGTAGAAAATGGGATAAAATCGAACACATGAGACGCAATGGCCGACGTGGATAGAGGAGAGGGTGGCTGAGTGAAGGGGGGTGTGGCAAGTGGACCGACCGCAGCAGTGGCGGCGTTATGAGTCGAGCCCCGGTGTGTTTTGGCGGCGTGTGAGCAGAAGTGGGCGAGGGGGAAGGGGCGGAAAGGGAGGCAGCTGGGAGGAGAGGAGTGGAACGTAAAGGTTTCCCAGCGGTTCGGGGTTGGTGCCCTAATGGGAACGGGGGCAGTAAGTGGTACCCCATCCACCCTTCAACGCCCTTCCCTCCACGCTTAGAACTCGGAGCGGAGAACTGGACGAATGGGATCCGAGAGTTTTGGCGAGTTTTCGAGCCGATGGTGTTGGCAGCGGCGAATTTTGACTTTTTGCTCCTGGATTTGCGCGCTCTTATCGCCCTAATCTGCGGTTCAATTCCACGGGAGAATGAAATAAATTAGACGGCCTCTGCGGGGAACTCAGCCGAATCGAGTGTGCTCAGACTCTTCCCCGGCTCGCCGTTTTTGCGATCCAGGGAGGGAGGAGCGGAACGAATGAGGAGCGGGGAGGACTTGTTGGAGAGCTAGGGAAATCAAAAAGCCACGGTATTGCATCAAGGAAGAGAGAGAAAGAGTTCTGGCTCTGTTAAAAGCTCTTTTTTCCGTGGCTCGATCTTGACGTAAAAGACGCATTGAATTTGTTAGATGGCGGTTACTTTTTTTTGCGAGTGTCGGTTGCGTATCCGGAATTGAGAAGGTCGAAATTAACTCCAGTCGCTACTCTCGAAATGTTGAAGACTTGGTCTCATAAGAAGCTGTTATTCTATAGACGGATGCTGGAAACAAACTTCACAAATGAGCACTTTTTTTGGCGATGACCTCAAAGCAGTAAAAGAAACAATCCTGAAGTTTTAAGGTAATTTGCATCTGCTCGAGGCAGAAGTTCAACTTGAAGAACCTCAAAATGAACCGGAACATTTTCATTATGAATAATTCATTACGGAAAAAAACATCTGTGAATGCTAGAGGCAGCAAGACGGCAGTAAATTGATAATCCATATGAGTTAGCGCTCTTATGAAGGACGCCATTCAAAAACAATCATTCATCATCAAAAATTACAAAGAGTTACACTTCGACGTGACTTGGTATTCTTGTTAAACACCACAAGCATCAAACTCCACCACGTCTAAATTCGCGATTCATATTCATTAACCCATCTAAAAAATGAGTTATTGTTGGCACCTTAAGAATATACAAAAAAAATTATATACAGACATTATATGAACATTAAATAGCATGCACACCCATGAATTGTTATGTACAAATTTACATACGTACTTCGGTGCGCTTTGGCAATATCATCATACATGCACTTTTGAGTCATGTACGCTGCAAACTCTGACGAGTCCACCAATTAGGACACTGAATCACATTAAAAGCCGCAGAAAGAGACCTGAAACTCTCTTTGCTAAAATTCTCTGTAAAACCAAGGACCAAGTGGGCATATATACAATCAGTGATGCAGAGAGATATAAATAAAGACATGCGGTGCAACTATCTCGCTTGAGTGCCAAGTACTGTGAGAGTGCAAGAGTTGTGAAGTGAAGCATGTGCTCAGAGAGGGAAAGAAATAGCCGCCGCACGGATGAGTATCCCCTGAGGATCAGGCCCTTCAAAGAAAGAGAGGGTGGCTTGAGAACACGTGAGGGAGAGGGCGGCAAGCGGTCGTTGGCTACCATACTGGCGCGGAGTGACCCATTTCATAGGCGAAAATAAATAAGAAATGAGAAATTAATGGACTTCGTGTCGCTTTCCCATCCGCCGACCACACTTACTCCCAGGAACCCCACGCAACTGTAAAATCCTTCGCCAGAAGGTAACTCATAAGCTCGGTCTAAATGTTTTAGAGTCCCTCCAGCCATTTAATTTCCCCCCATTACATTTTCATCTCGCTCCATGTCTCTTTGGCTCTGGTACTTTCCAACGGAAATTAGTCCAAGATTGAAGTAAGCAATGGTGGACAAATAGCGTACACTGCTACGGGACGTTTGTCATAGAGACCACATGGAGCGCATGTGAGTCCATGTTCTAATAGTTGGGTGGTAATCAGACCGTGACTCACTCTTTGCATGCAGCTAAAAGTGAGCAATTTAGAAGCCTGCCCAAAAGGGGGCGCGTAAGGAGCTGGATACAAAATAAGACTTCAATTTTACTTCCCTCCTGAGAAATGACATAATGAGTACTGAATTAAGACTTTGGACGCCATCAACAACGACAGTATATATAATATGCATTGCAAGCTGAATTGATGGTCGAAAATTTAACGACGCTACGGGATGAGAAGCGGTGGTGGCAAGCATCGTTTACGTACTCGACCAAAAGCAGATTTTAGAAGCATATTCAGAACGCCGAGAAAAAGAAGCAGGTAAGAGGTTTTCTAATTTGTTAATTAAGAATAAGCGGAAATAGTAGTGTGTTCTTTTGCACTATCCGCAGCGTAAATAGAATGGCCGATGCCGCAGGAAGCGAAAGTATTGGTTCAGAAAAAAATATAATGTTTGTTAAGTGAGAATGGCAAAGAAGAGAACAGAGGATAAAATAAGTAATAATAATAGTAATAGAATTAATAATAATGGATGATAGTAGTGAAATGGATATATCTGAGTGGGGTGATTAGTGGAAGCAGCGGAGGAGCATTTCCATGTACCTGAGGAGGTCCCGCGAGAGCCCGGGGGCGCGGGGAGCCGGTCGGCGGGCTGGGCGTTCCCGCCGCCCCCCCCAACCCCCGAGGCCCCCGCCCCCACCGCCGCCGCCGCCTCCGCGCCTCCTCCGCCCTTCTCGCGACCTCGCTTCTCGGAGGATTTGCTGTTGGAGTTGCTGTTGGTGGGGCGGGAGGACTCCTCGTCCGCCGACGACGAGGGAGAAGAGGAGGAGGGGGGGAGAGTTCGGCTCGCGTTGCGCGCCACTAGCCGCTCTGCAACAATAAGGGAAGGGATAGACGCACGCACGCACACATCATCCACCCCCGCACACACACAACCATTTCACCCTCTTCCCCCCCCCTCACACTTCCTCTCAAGCGACCATCTGGGCCGTGCGCTCAAGGTGGAACAAACCCCTACTATCCGCTATGAATCACTCACATTTCTATTTTCAATTGGGTTGTCATTTCGGTGCCGCTTATTTCATATTTATAAACTTTTGCTAACGAAAAACAACGACTCGATCTATTAATGTAAGAATGAGACACATCCCAGCTCTTACTTTACGCCATGTTCATCTTGATGAAAGAAGACACCATGCTTTCCCAGATTGAGTAATTTTATTACGACCTAAGATTCGTTACAGCGTAACATCTTCCGGTGAGGTTACGCCGCGACGAAACCTAGGTCGCAAGAAAAATACTGTGCGTGGAAAAGCAAAGTATCTCCTTTCATCATGATTGATTGTCACCATGGTACACCTTAAACTATGTTATTTACCACTCATCTTTCATAATATTCACATTATGGCATGGGCACCGCGAACATCTCAGCAAAGCTCTCGATAAAATAATGCTCCATTTCCTGGGTGAGGGCAAAATTATTTTCAAAATACATATTTTCTCCGCAATTGGTTAAATAGCAATGTTTTTCTCCTTTTAAATGTAACCGAAAATTTATTAGTTATCTTAATTTTGCGTGCGTTTATCTTGTTACGTGGGTATAAATATTCATTTCAAAGATATATCCATTCTTTCGGATTATTACCGCTTGCGTTTTCTTCAGTTTAAACGTTTCAATGATACTCCAATTAGCGTCTTCAGGTGGAAGGACATTGTCAAGGATGCCAAAGGATATAGACCTTATACCTGGAGATTATGTTTGAAATATCAGCGACATCGTTGTCAACTGAAGCGAAACGAAAGTGATGAATACTCTGGAGAATGGCCATATCTACCACACGACCCAACGGAAACCTTTGCAAGAATAATCACTCAATTTTAAGCTAAAATCTGACATGAGATGAAGCAGTGAGAGGAAACATCGCTCTTTATTCTGGCCAAATACATTTTGCTTTCTCATGAAAAACCCGTCCCATACGAACTAACATGACAATTTAGCCCAAAGATGTGTTATATTATCCATGCAATTATCTATTTGCTTTATTCACAAGAATGTAATCAACTTCTACATTGGAATTACCCCAAAATGCTAATATTTGTCGCCGTAATACGTATTAGACGTGAAATAATAATTTAAGCCCTGTTTATTTAACGTTGTACCAATAGCGATATGAGCGAGAATATCAGAAAAGCTAATATATGTTAGAACAAATAAAAATAGTTTCAGTATACTAACCACCGCATATTTGCGACGCATAATTCAATGCAGAAAGCATTTTTACTCCTACCGGGATGGCGATTATCGAATAAAAAGGAGGATAATTCGAGGTATTTTCTGTGAAAATAAATATGAAAATTGAAACGTGAACAAATCGAATGCATCATTCTGATGAGCACCATATTTAACCCCCACTCATATCTAATTAAGACATTGTTCCACCTTGAACGATGACCTTACAATTCCTCATCTTTATATCCAGAAGAGCAGAGAGGTAGAGAGAGAGAGAGAGAGATGTGGGAAGGGGTGAAGGGGGAGCGGGGGTTGTTACCGGAGCGTCAGTCGAGTACTCTCCGTCCTGACCCTCCGGCCAAAAATGGGTTCGCAGACAGCAGTGTTTCCCGAGCAGATATGTCTTAAAGAAACGGTATCGACAATCCTGTTTCCAAAGACAAAGATTTGGTAAATATAAAAAAATATATCAGCATTATTTAAGAAATAAATGATTACTATAGAAATAGAAATAGAGTGATCACCTTTTCATTACATGATGAAAACTGCAGCCTTTTGTTTGCTGAAATGGTCAAGAAGCTTCACGTTCTCACGAGTTGACGGTGAGGCTTTAGGGATTGTACCCAGAATTGAACCTTGAAACATTAGCTCAACGTTCAATTTCTGTAATCACCAAACAGCAGTGGCCGAGAACTAATTCACGAATCAATGAATGTATTAAAGAAAATTAATATAGCTGAAACGGGCCATTTATTATACCTTTAAAATATACAGAAAATAATATTTGATTCTCATTCCAAAATTTTCCGTTCAAATTTTGCGAAAATTCACTCCAAAAATTAAATTTATAAGTTATCTACGATACCAATTGTTTCAGAATTGTGAGTCGAGATGAAAAATCGAAAGAGAATTTTATTTCTGCGATCAATAAGAAATAATTTACATATCTGGGGAAGATAAACACTGCTGTAGCGTCCATAGTGGAAATAGGCAGGTAGGATTGACTCCAGCGAGAGCATTGGACTCCAGCGACGAGAGTAAGTCACACTGACGGCTGCGACAGGACTAAACAGATATTTAATAATCATGGGAATATGAGGTATTGGCCAAAAAAGAAGGGAAAAATATACAGTAAAAAATCGTGCTAGTAGGTGCAAACTAAGAAGGTGATGTTCTCCTGTAGAAACAAGTTCGTGAAATGATTTGGTAATGAATTATTTTCTCATTAAATACTAATATGTTCCGCTAATTGCTGTCCAGAGGTACTCGAGCCCATAGCTTGTGCTGGAGTCGATCCCCCCAGATCATATTGATTGACACACATCGATAAAAAAAACTATTTGAATGCCTTACATCAGTTTAGGTTCTTAATCATATATCACTCATTTAATATTAATTATTCAATAGGCTGGATAAAATTAAATTGTAAAGAGTTCACCAGTCTGTTCGGATGGAAATCATTATCTTTGAATATGCAACCCGCGGACATTAGTTTACAAACTGCTGCCATTGACAAAATCGAGGCAGCTATGCATAATCATTTCTTTCAAATAATCATACGATCATCGAATCATATTAACGATCTCATAAGCTACCTGTACCTTGGATAAATGCTGTAAGTATAACATCGATGACATTAAATCCATTTTTTTCATGAATAAATGGATGTCATGATAAAATATTCATTACATTTTATTAGAAAATCATGCACGTTAATTTAAGAAGTTGTTCATTTATTGTTATTTTACCTTAAAAACTATATTTTTCCAAAGCTACACATTCTGAAACCAATGGAAAACAGCGAATAACATAATTGAATATAATTATGTGATCAAAAATTCATTTTTTCGTGTATTACGCTCATAAAATGAACAACAGAAAGGAAAGGGGAAATATGAATGACATGCAGGACATTATAAGAATTGTGATTGAAAACTGATCATCTTATATACAATCATGACAAATTATATTATATTTACATAACTTAAGGTGTCATACAACTATTTTTGGTCCAAATTTTCATTATATTCGATATTTCGTTTCTGAAAATCAAACATTTAAAAATATACCTCGGTTATGATAAAGAATGCTTTAGAATTAAACAATCATTTTAAATAATAAAGGAGTCCAGGGTTTAAACGAAAAAATGTACAATGTCAATTTGATCAACAGAAGTACTTCTTCACGAATCTCAGGTTATGGAATCGCTGTACTTGAATATAATAACGAAGACGCGGGCTTAATTTGTGTCCTACATTTGGGTCAATATTTTCACTGGAAAATGGAAACTCAAATATTTTCCTCTCGATATGAAAATAATTGATCGCTGCTAAAAGCTCCATCACAATATTCATTTATTGCAACATAAAAGTGAATCTTTTCACGGAAATTTGAACAAGTTGTTAGAATGACTCGTTATTTTTTGTTTAACCTGGTACATAGAATCAATATCAAATCATTTTCAAACCCGCCCTTTGCTGGAATAAATTAAACAAATTTCAATGATTTTCAAATGAAATGGCATAATCGTCATCCTACGTGCGAGAGAAAAAACGTGAAATATTCCTCACGGGAAGTTTGCGACCATACTCGCCATCCCACCATCACTCTATGAGTCTGCAAACAGATTTATTTTTCTCTATTTTCGGGAGATAAAAAATAATCCGCTTGCTTCCTGATGATTAAAAAAATAAGCTCAAGCCACTTATGAACACTAAAAATTTTTACAATAGATTTTAGCATAGATTTATATGATCAAATGATATAGCAAAAACTTAATTATTTTAAAATAGAAAGTCACTGTAAAAATGACAAAGCTAGAATGCATTGGTTGATGATACGAGCATTATGCCGTTAAACCGGGTAAGTATGGACATGTTGGCACCTTCCGTTAAGGAGAGGATAATGTTGATGCTATTTTTCCCTTCACCCTTCCCCCGTTTCCTGGATATCCTATTCCTACTCAATTACCTGCCAAATGACTTTAGATGTCAATTAACTTATATCACTTCCATATTGTTTCTTACTGGATTTTCTGCATTTATATGTGTCTGTGGGTCGCGGTAGTCCAGAGCTAGAGCGTTGGACTACTGACCGAAAGGTCCGGGTTCGATTCCCGGGCCTCTCTGGGCACCTGCAGCTCCACCCTAGCTGTGTGATTTTTCGGAAACTAGATCTTCCTGAGAAACCATAACTGGCATAGGGAAAGGAACTGGCCCCCCTATCCTGATGACTTGCACGGAATTAAAATTTCTCGTCGCTTAAAATGCATTGGCATTAATATTTACCCTATTGAATTGCATATGAATTATTTTCCAGTCTACGACGATTGAACCGAATTCATCATTAACCTTTTTATGGCAATAAATTCTAGTATCGCAATAAATTAAAATAAGAAATAACAACACAAACACGTTTACATGCAGTCAGATTATAATTTCTTAAAAGTAATAATATATATAAATAAACAAAATACATCGACAATTTTAAATGAAGCTACAGTGAGCGAAGGTGTGGTTCGCTATCCAAAAGAGAGGGAGTAAGCAATGAAATGGCAAGAAGTTTGCATCTGTAGGAATATTTGATTTTCTTTCAAATACATCACATAGCTTTACGTAGTTTGAATATTTCTCACTCATGCAAAGAGGTACGGATAATAGCTGACAGTCTTCTCCGGGAGTTAAGTACTAGTTAAGGGAAGGAGAAGCCGGAGGGGCTTCCCCTTTGCTGATGTCTCCCAGATATTCACAGCTCTCACACAATGCAGTTACTATTGCAAATTACTAAGATTTAATTTGATCTCAGAATCATTTGGATGGAATTAAACGACCAACCCATTGAAACAGAACGCGATTAGTTATCATTTCTTGTGCTTTAACTCAGTACATATTTTTATCACAATCGTAAACCTGTCATGCCCCGATGTAAATACTAATAAAAATTTTAGAAGTATTTTATGCGGGTAATTGCTTACATCTCCCCAAAAAGGGTTTAAGAACATTTTTAGAAACGAATGTACGCTCACTAGTAAGGGTAATTCAGTAGCCAACTTTACTTTGTTTCATCAGAATCATCTTTCATTCCTAGCAAACTTACCAATCAAAATTGTGGGAATCAATGTTAAAAATCAATCAACCACAGAGAAATTGTTGTCTTTGACTGAACAGGTCTTTTGTGGACTTAGCCTTAACCAGGCGTTATATTATGACTGTATTTTAGAAAAATAATGATTTCATGAAATAAATGGAAAGTAGATAGCAAATATAAAATGGATAGATGTTTCAGTGCCAGTACCCATATAATTTATGACGACTGTTGAAATTATGTTCCTTTAATATGCTATCATACAAGATACTATAGGATAATAATGATATTAAATCGAACGATTAATTATTTCATTTCTTTTTTAAATCTTGTAATTCTCTCGCTATATTCTACATACCTTGCATGTATATGATGGTTTGAATGCTCTTTGCATGAGAATAACAGAAAAACAAACTCGATCTGTGCCACTCCAGCTTTTACGTTGGCTGAGCATCTGATGAGAACGGAATGCACAAATAAAATTGAATACAGTTGATTTAATTTTACAATCAACTATCGGAATACATTTTCATTTAAAGTAGCAGTGATTATCCCGAAGGTTGGTTAAATATATGAGGGATGATCTCCCCTATTAATAAACTCTATGCGGCGAGTGAAATTCACAGCCCAGAGAATGAAGAAGCCCCTTGAAGCAGCTTTCCCTGGGCCTCCTGTGGTTCCCTCCCGGAAATTTCTTACACCCAAAATATCTCTCAGCTTTGGTAGAGTTGAGAGTGTCCAAAGGCGTCCCCGTGAATCGAACCCGGGCTCTCAAATAGTAGCGGAGAGCGCTCTATCCGCGGGACTAGCAAGCAACCATGTATTTTCTTTAATTAAAATTAAATTATATTTGACATTTATTATTAAAATATAGTTTATAGGGAATACTCAAATGACGCCACTGTCATAATGCATAGCTTTTTCAGAAAATGTCTCATTGTTTCCGTCATGTGGAATAAACTGTCTCAAACAGATGTCTAAGAACGGCAGATTGAATTTGACTATAATTAATTGGGACGTCAGTTTTAAAACTTCAAATTAATACGATGGAATTTACTAAGTGTAGCACAAACGTTTTTGTGGCGTAAGAGTCTCTGTGACCCTCATTTTATCCACTTTAACCCTCTGGTAGAAAGAAAATGTGGCAAGATGTCCTGATGGGCAGAGAATCCAGCTGCTGATCGGAGGCCTTGTCAAAATTGATCTCGATTCTATGGATTCAATTAAAGCACCGCAAACAATAGTCCCTCGGGAAAAATTTCGAATCAAACATTGAAAGAGTAAATTTCACGCGCCTTTATAGATTCATTATTACTCCGGGGTAATCTTTAATTTGAACCCATCTAAACCAACCCTTACGTTAATTATTGCGATAATGAGAAATGTAATAAAGCACTACTGCTGGCATAAAGTATAAGTGACAGCAGCGTGTACCCTTAGGTAGTAATTAAGACAGCAACGTCCAGGCTGTTACAATTTACGACTTCGGCCTCAAGGACGCAATTATTGGAAAAATCGCCTCTATCGATTCAAAACGATTGAATCTTCCAGTTTACTGATCAAAATTATATTGTCTTCGTCCTTTCCTAATGTCTACATCCATCGCTATATCATATTCCTCATACAATAAAATTTCACCTTAAAAAACGGCCACTATTCCTTTGTGTTTTATTTTATGTTTCAAATTATTCTAAGAGCAAAGAGTTCATAATTTTTTTATGCATCACCATGCATAAACAGTGTTCTTTCATGTTTTTCCTCCATTTCGTGGCAGGCAAATTTAATAAAATCAGCTTTACATTAAATAAGGTATGATATTCCTTTTTACATTATGTCTACGATACTCTGCTGTCCTTGAATACTGGTTTCATCTTGGTTGAATTCATGCATTGGGTCACATAGATTCTTCTTAAGCTCATAATTCTTATAATTCGTGTGTTATGGGTCTTTTCGAAAACATATATCCAAGACTTTCTAGGTATTTCTACCACCGATAACGTTTCAGCCCTTTGAAATCAGTATTTCCTTGAATGTTCATAGTACATAATTGTTTTTATTAGAGATTCACATCCGTCGTCATTATTTAAAAGAAAGAAATGTACGGTTATCATGCAGTTTCGATTATGTTGGGCAAATTAATTTTTAAGTTACGTTTTACTACGTCTTATTTTCATACACTAAAAATAAAACTATTACTCTAGTACTGTGAAACTTCGACAGCCATTTTTGAAACGCATGAGGTAAAATGAGAATATAAGTAATCAGACTGGTAAAGATGAGCACATTGCCGGAATTACGAATGAGAAGATTTGTTAGTATCGATGAAATTACATCCCCACTTCATGACCAGTGTTCTGCAATAATACAATTTCTAGTTCATAGTTTTTCATTCAACTGCTGTGGAACTGTTGGAAATGAATGATGACAAAATATCAACTATTTCTAAATATCTTACGAAATAAGATTAGAAATAATAAATTTAAAATAGCTGAGACGTAGCCTATTGCAATCGAAGTGTGGCGAAGTGGGACAGTTTGGAAAATTCTTCCATCCCAAGACTCATGAAGTATTCAGCTTAAAACTGTGAGATAGAATAATGCCGCTGTTCAAGCACTTAATAAGCGGGTGAAATTGGCGGTGAAGAACGGCGAAAGAAATTATGTCACTACAAAGCGACTACCAGAGTTATAGCATAGGCGGCGTCAGGCATCGAGGGAGAGGCAGTGGTTAGGGTGAGCGGAAGTCTACGATCGTAGAGAGAGGAGAGGGTGATCCACACCGAGGCGGTCCGGGATGGCGGCGGTCGCTGTCTCTCCTTCCCGCGAAAGAAGAAGCGAAGAATCAAGAAGGATGGAGAGAGAGAGAGAGAGAAAGAAGGAGGGATGGGGGAACGAGAGGATGAGAAAGGAGGAAATGGGAGATTCCGGGATATAAATTGCAAATAATATTACCTGCCCCTCTAATTTAAGGAGAGCGAGCATAAGCCATTGCTCAACCCGGAATTTATGATGTAACTTAATTAGATGCTCTTTCTCGTGGGATATAGAGTTGAAAGAGGTGGGGGTTGGGCGTGTTGGAAGGGACTTGGGAGTGCGGAAAGGGAGGATAGAACCCTGGGAAATTGCCCAGTTGGAGAAGTGGAGAGAGGGGATGGAAGCAAGAGAAAGAGTGGGCGAAAACAAGGCTGAAACAGGAGCTGCAGTAAGGAGGGGAACTGATTAGGACCGAGACGAAGATTTCCCATCAACATTTGTCAATGAATGTGTTTTACTCGAGCGACCGCTACGCGAGGTGAGATGATTCCAAATGAATAAATTAGTATTATATTTATTAATTCATGTATAAAAACCGACACTTGGAGCAGAGCGCAAGGTGCGAAGAGGGATTGAAGGAGAGGGGAGTAGGAGGGATTGAAAGTGCATGAGGGTTGGGCGGAAGAGAAAGGAACATCGGTCTTGCTGGGATGACGAGAGAGTGGGAGTGCTGAAACGAGACCGTGATGAAGGGCCACGAGACTGCAACTCATTCTGGTGCGATTGGGATTAGCGCAAAAAGGAGCGGCGAATGTGGAATCCGGGCAGTTTTGAAACAAAAGGGTGAAAAAGCAGAATAGGTTTGAATCTTAGAAAGCAGCGAGTTGGCTGAATCGCGAAGATTCCCATTGAAATGAACTAGGTGCGGGTGGATTCAAAGGGGGGGGGGATCACTTTTAAAGAAACGGTCTTCATTTTCATTTCAAACGAGCCACCGTGATAACGTCTGCTTTCTCTTCCCCGTTCACCGTTTCTTTTTCTTCTTGTTTTTTTATTCCTTTCCTTAACGCCCCCGCCCCCAAATCATCCGTTCACAAACGCCAGGTCTGCACCATGGTAGTACACCATCATTCCCTCGCCATTTCCCGCAATTTCCCTCCTGGTTCTTCCTTCTGCATAGCCCTTGCTCATCCCCTAGCTACGGAGCCCTTTTGCAAGTCAATTCCTCCCCTTTGATATTAAGGCTGCAAGTGAATGACCTGCAACCCTTAACCAGCACCCTCTTCAACTCTCTCCGATCTCCTTCTCTTACACTACGCCTTCACTTTTCTTCCTTGAGCTGACTTATATTCATCTCCTTGTCGTCTTCTTCCTAACATACTCTACCCGTTCTCGAACTCACTTCTCAAAACCTCTGGAGAGAGAAAGGGTCGGAGCAGTTTGCTAAGTATCACTCTTGTCAGGTCCCCGAAGTTCCATTTATTCCCTCTTCTCTTTAACGCACATATAAATGAGAAAATGTATGAATTTCCTCAACGTTTTAGAGTTTGATTAAAATTCTATATTCAAAGGACGACAGTGAAAGAATTATTGGAAGAGGATTATTGGTCCAATAAGAAGAGAACAGTTTACATGGTAACTCCTGTACTCTTTTCAATGATCATCAATCTTTCCGCACACTTGTTTCATATGTTTTTGGTTTTGTGTGCGGATCCTTCATGAGATTTATTTTTTTTGTAAATCACCAAGCTGATAGTGCATCATATATCCATCTTTATGTCACTGCGAAATGTATATTTAAGACAAATTACCCTTCGAGAGACAACAGCTTCCGCTAATCTTGTTGTAAGAACCTAGATACGGATTTTATTCAGACATGTTTGATCATTTCAATGTGACAGCATCTGTGGCCGTTGAGATTCTTTCTTATTCTTATTATATATATTTGTGTACAGAATTATTTTCAAGGTTGTAAGTCATAAATATTTCATGTTATTTCCAAGCCTTAAATATTTTACGACTCAGAGTATGCGTTTTAATGTCATGTCTATCGCGTTGCTTTAAATATAGTTAGTCGATGACCGTTATTTTAATTGTGATTTTTAATTCAGAGAAAGTAAATTAATAACAAAACTAATTTTTGAAAACTAACTGCCTGTTGAAACTTTTAAGGATCGATTCTTACGCATGATAACCACTGGGATTTACGAATAAGAAATAGGTCTTAAAATCAGTTTTATAATGTAATTAAATACAGAAAGCCAATCCATTTAAGTATTTTCATTGCACGCTTATAGAATAAAATTTTTACTGTTACTTGATGATTGATACAAACCTTGACAAAATTCCGGGTCGAAGTGTACCTTTCAATGAATAACGAATGCCTTTCGAAATTTCTTAACAAGTATTGATGACCAAACTTTAAAGCTTTTGTTTTCGATTTTATAATACTCAGTTGTATGACTTAAAACGATAGCACATAAAAATTTCGAAATTGAAAGTGAATTTTCAACAACAATTTTTCGTTAACAGTAGCTAAAGGTTTCAGCCAAGTATGAAGTTATAATTCATAGGGTTCTACATAAGTCCCTTGGTGAACTAATTAAATAACCTCGATGAAAAACTGAGTTCATAGGTACAACTTAACTATCAATATCGCTTATCTCATAATGTCATTTGCAATGAATAAAGAAGCCGAATCATTCTCGGAGTTCCTTAAGTGTTGGTGCCGCGTGACTCCACGCCGAGGAAGGGAAGGGGGGTAAGGTGCAGTTTAGTTGAATTGACAAGATGCACCACTACGTTCAAACTCATAATATAAATACAATCTGGAGAGCTCTTCGGAGTAAGCATAGAATGTAACATTTATAGGGTTTTAGATTATCTTCTTATGAGTAAAAAGAGTAAAATTCCTGAAATGATTGATTAAACCTTTTCTTCTTCCACATTTCTTATCGTCCAGGTCAATAAAAATAATATTTATTTACAAACAGTTATTCTTTATGAAATATTTGAAACGTCCATAGTGCTATGAAATTCGTCATCTCAATCGTGTTTTCATCGCACCAAAATATTTTAAGCAAGATTTCTCCGTATGAAATGGCAATAAATACGTCTAGAAGTTATACAGTATATGGTTAATATGTCAGTCGCGGTAGTCCAAGAGTAGAGCGTTGGACTGCTCACCGGAGGGCCCGGGTTCGATTTCCGGGCAAGCCACTCTGGGCACCTGCAGCTCAACCCCCGCTGTGTTTTTTTCGCGTACCAGTTCTTCTTAAAAATCATAAACGGCACAGGGAAAGGAACTGGACACCCTACCCTGATGTGCAAATTTCACACGCTTGTATTACATGAACTCTACCACATAACCATAAACAATAATCAACCCGAAGGTCGGTTTGATCGGGGATGGTACAGTTCATCCAGTACTGAGCCACGTAAGCGGCTTAGTACTGGATAAACTCTACCATCACGTACCAAACCGACCTTCGGGTTGATTACTGTGTTTATGCTTGTGGTTACTATAAATTATATGATATTGCCATAAATTTTAGCAAAGAAATTTGATTATTTATGGAGTAGATAGATTTTACAAGGTGTGTTGCAGTTCTTGAATCTGCGAAATTTCTTTTGCCTAACTAAGGAAAATCACAAGAGCGTTGAATCTTCAGTTACGTATCTACATGGTTTTCCTGTGGACATATATATTCTCTTAAATGCCACCGCAACGCCATGGTTCTATGGGCCCCAAGAATGCTTCCATACTTCGGCGCACTTGGAAGTTCCTGATGGCCCGTGGTTGAGGCTTTCTTGACTCGTCATCGCATGGGCTTAAAGCATTCCTTGAACTGTCGCACTCACGTAAACACATTTATCACATCCATAGCTCCACTATGTCTGCCTTGAGTCACGATTAAAGATAAACCACACACATAGATGGCACGAATAATCAAGCTGTTCCACTTTACTGAACAAAGCCACGCTATTTTTTGAAAACGTCCCTTATTCTAGCGGCATCTATGGAATGCTCGGCACAGCCCTAACAGATATATTGTAACGATGGAGTGCCTAAGTATTTGAATTTCACCAAAAATTTCTCTCTATTCCCAGTTCCGAGAAAAATTCTTAAAACTATAATAAATCAAAAAATACAATTTTCAGACATTTCAAATTCTATGTAATGGGCGTTTAAAAATTATCCAAAACGATACCATTGCACTATATCTTTCGTGAAACCATATCCTCTACTGAAATATTTATTATCTGGTTTTACCAATAATTTTCAAAAGATTAAAACAGATATCATCATCACAATGTAAATATTTTTGGTCTTTAAGAAACTGCAAAATAACATTTTAAATCCTATATTCTATTAACTGTTCGGCTTAAAAAGTAGCAGCCAATTCATGATTAATAGCCAAATGACCAAGGTTCTACAACTTCTCGACTAATAAACCATAATAGATTTGTCAATTACTGCTCAGCTGATTGATGAATAATAATGCCCTGCTAACATATTAGCCAAAGTAACTGCACTACAAATATCTACAAATTTCTTTACAATTTGACAATATATTAGGGATACTTTTATTATTGATTTAAATAATACTTCTTTGGGCCCTGTGCGTAACCGACAGGTGGAGGTGAGACCAACTCAGGCAAGAAATATTTTAAGCGAAGCACTCCTTGATACATAATTCTCAAGGTAAAATTACAAGGAAATGTAATTTAATCGGTCTGTGTTGCATACAAAAATAATATCCAACAAAATTTTATTATAAACTTAGTCAGTCAAAAATGTGCGCCCTCGAGTAAATTAAGTAATATTAACAAATAATGGTTACAAGTAGTACGATACAAAATCATCGATAACGCGGACAAGTACTTAGCTACATTGCAGAGAGCACAACATGTGTGAGGGCGATGTTGATAGAATAGACACAAAAAACAGAAATAATGTACACATTACATTGAAAGGACAAAGGGCTCAACAATTGTGACGACAAATTTTCTCAGGAAACCCGTCGCTAAGGATTTTCCGTATAATCAGGTATTCCAATGGAGCACTGCACATTTTTTTGGCAATATCTTGAGAATCTGAGTAAGTATGTAAACGCAAATAGCAAAGCAAATAACGAGGTATCCAATAGTCATGCATGCGCATAAAAACGGCGAGAGAGAAAGAATGAAAAGTGTTAAAAAGCCATCGCAAATGCTTTGCGATGAAATATTTAGAGTGCCATCTACGGAGCTGCGGTTATGAGTGGTGGAGAGTTGCGAATTCTGCAGTCAGTGAGCATAAAGTTGGATTAGGAGAGTTGACAACGAAAGGACAAAAGCAAGCCAGAACGGAACCGCTACTCCAAAGTGAATGTATTTTCTTAGCTCTTAAATGCCCAGGGTAAGTTTTAAGACGGATTCTTTCGATAAGGGGGCCATGTTAGGAGCAAAACAAGCGTCTAACTCAAGATACACGAATAGCTTGAGGTCATTAGTATCTGCTATAGCCTACATTTATGTGATGACATTCTAGTGTGTATTAAAATCGATTCTCATTGAAAATATTCTATGACGGAGCCAAGAAATGGAATCGTGCATTATCGAAGAGTAGAGCACATTCTCTTCTTAGTATTATATTTAGGTTACACTAAAATGCTATTTAAAATATTGAGTAACAACATTAAATCTTACAAAAGAATTTTCATATTTCACTCCTTATATTGATATCATTGGGAATCATTAGTTTTTCTAGTGGGCACTAAACACCAATCGTGAATAAAATATAAATTAGGTATAAAGTTCATGCATACAGGGTCGCACCCAAATGTGGTAGGACTGATTTTCTTTGGCGCGAACGAAGCGGTGGAGGGGGGTCTGTCTGGCTGGGTAAGGTGGAGGGGGCTCTTAGCAACAGACCGACACCAACCTCAGTCGCCTGCGGGCTGTCGATGAGTGAGGACACCGTTTTTAGTGAAGCAAGGTTTTTGTCCGCGTCGAAAAACAAAATGAATCTGAATTTAGAGCAACGTTATCCCGAGAAGTTTTGTGCGAAACTCGGGAAGACGGCAACTGAGACCCTCGATATGATCAAGCAGGCTTATGGGGACACTGCCTTAATCCGTTACACAGTATTTGAGTGGCACAAGTTGTTTAAAGAGGGTAGAGAGCTCGTTGCAGACGACCATCGCTCCGGACGGCCGTCGACGGCAAGAACCGACACAAATCTGGACAGAGTGAGGACACTGCTGAACACAGACCGACAGGGGAGACTGTGAAAGCGAACTTTTACGTGCAGGTGCTCGCCCGTCTCCGAGAACGCGTGAAAAGAGTCCGACCGGCCATCGCAAACTGCTGGGTGCTTCATCATGACCACGCGCCGTGCCATGGCGCGCTCGTCGTCAGATAGCTCCTGGCCAAATATGGCGTTGCCACGTTGCCGCACCCGCCCTATTCTCCCGATCTGGCACCACCGGACTTCTTCTTCTTCTCCCCTAATTAAAAGATAGCTCAAGGGACGACGTTTTGACTCGATAAAGGCCGTTCAAGAGGCTTCGACGAGGGTCATCAACGGCATCCCCAAAGGAAATTTCCAGCGGGCGTACGGGGAATGGGAGCAACGTTATACTAAGTGCGTAGCAGCTCAAGGAGCATGCTTTGAAGATTATTAAATCGATGTAAGTATATCGTCAATAAAATTCTAGTAAAAAAATCAGTCCTACCACTTTTGGGTGCGACCCTGTATGCGCCAAGTACATCTAAGTATATATATAAATATATTTGTAAATATATACACATACATTTGTATATATATATATATATATATATATATATATATATATATATGTATATATATATGTATATATATATATATATATATATATATATGTATGTATGTATATATATATATATATATGTATATATATATATATATATATATATATCTCCGAAATGGAACGCTCTTCGGCGACGCACAAACATATAAAAACACAGATGTAGATTTTGACACCATAGAGACACAAAGAAAGGAAACTCACAATATGTTATATATATATATATATATATATATATATATATATATATATATATATATATATATATAACACCAATGCATATAGTACTGACTTCGTTCCGGGCATACTTCAGCCCAAAGGAAAAGGAAATACGGACACGCTGGTGCAGTTACAAATAAAAAGAGTGTATTATCGGACAATTGAAAAACGGCAATATTTTTTAGGCATACTCACCTCTTTTGGACGTTTCCTTGTTCTTGAACAACGTGCATTCGTTAGCTCCTCGTCTTTCTCCCTTTCCGTAATCCTTTCCTTCCTACACATTGTCTCTTCCGCACCCTTGTCGACCACCTCAGTATACCAACCCACGCTCCACCCCAAGCCGCGCGACCGCCACCTAGCCAATTCTTGTCCTTTCCTCCCCTTCCCGTCTCAAATACTCTCCCATAGCCCACCTCCTCTCCGAATGATATTATATATATATATATATATATATACATACATATATACATATATATACATATATATATATACATACATATATACACATATATATATATATACATATATAAACATATATATATATATATATATATATATACATATATACATATATACATATATATATATATATATATATATATATACATATATATATATACTCGTGTGTGTATATATATATATATATATATATATACTATATACATTATACTCACGATATATTTACGCCGTCTGTCCAAAAGGTAACTTACGTTTTTACGTGTAGCGAGCGAAGTAATGGGGGAGCCGAATGTTTGCTGCATTGATACGCACACACCTGGTCAGCACGCCTCGAGTTGCAGTGTTTGAAAGGTCCCGCCGCTTGCCATTAGTGTTCAATAGCTTATCAAAATGAGCAATGCAATTAGATAACAAGCCAAATTTTACAGCCGTTTTGTGATAAGGTTTTTACTGGAAATAAACTAGATCCTGAGATTCATCGGAAAATTGGTGCACCACCCAAGTGATGAGTGCCACTGATGTGCATCAGTGGTGTGGTTAGTTTAAAAGGGAACGGACAAATGTCCACGTTGTCCAAGAACTGACCATCCGTCAGTAATTCCGTCACAAGGCTAGGCCGACCGCTGTGGTCACCTACGCGGGTGAACATAAGTGCGGAACTTTTAAATTGAATGCATCACTGCCTCACTCCGCCTTCACTCATTAAACCCTCTCCGTACACTTCAAAAAGTTGGCTATGAAATAAAATTGGCCCGTTGTTTTTTGTCGGTAAAAACCAAATCACAAATCGCAAACCTCTCGGGATTTTCTATTTTAGCGCGCAATTTAGTAGTTCGCAGTGAGCAAATTAGAAGATCCAGTCTGCTTGCAATAATACAGCATGATGGGTGCGGACTGAGTGTAGGGATGTTTAGACAACAAGATGGTGGCTCTAACCCTATAGCCACCGCCACACTAGGCCGAAACGTAAGTTACTTTTTTGACAGGCCTCGTATATCCCCAGCCATATATGGAATTTTATAACGGACGATGTTATCCATGCGTTGAAACGTATTGTAATAAAGTTATTGTGAAAATGGAATAATTTTTATAGTTAAGAGGTCATGAGTGTTCACCAAACCGAGCCTGAATCCGCAGAATTGAGAAGGATCCCAACCATATGCAATTGAAGTAAAATCAGAATTGATGACAGCTGCTTAAAAGGTAAAACAATATGATGACGTTAAGTAATAGGTTTTGGTAGCTGAAAAATACATTTTTCGAGGAGCAAGAAATTCATCTTCCAGGTAATTGCCGAGAGATCTCAAATGACAAGTGTCGAATTTTGTGCGCGCCTATTTCCAGCCACGCGGCCGTGCCTCATATTTTTCCACAATCCTAGGTTTAAAAAGTGTAACACGTTTTGGGGCATAGAATATTCCACCAGGCGTGTTGCTGATGGGTGGAAGATTCGAGCGTGCTGATAGTCACTTAGCTCTGCTGTGGAAGGATATGAGAAAGAAATCAGGTATCTTAGGCACAATAAATTCGTTTGTAAGGCATTAGATGGTTAATAATCGCCAAAATACGGATATGTAGAAAATATATCATAAAATTCTTCTTCCCACGGCAGGAGGGATCATGTAAATAAAATTACAGGAATTAGGTGTAGAGCAGACAGAGTTAAGGTGTCATTTTTCTCACGAAAGATAAGAGTTAAGATTAGCATCTTGGCCGCGCAGGGAGGAAACATATTTCGTGTCAAAATTAATATGGAGTGTTATCATATCTTGCCATACACCCTGGCAATGACTTACAAGGTACTATGTAATAAAATTATAATGATATTTTCATGATTAGATTAAAAACACGTGTATGAATCCACCAGTTTCATTATTTCACATGACCAATGTTTTGTTCTAGATATCAGTTACGTTTTATAATGAGAAATGTCTTTCTAAAATGACATACACTGAAATACAACTTGCTTTTGTTTTCCATTTTATGTCCTGTGAACATAAATACCTTGAGTTTGCTTCACAGATAGATGACCTGATGATGATATAATACATCGAAACCCGGTTGTAAAATAAAAAAAATAAATTATCAATTGGAAAAGTACTTCGATCAGTTATTCACAGGTCGTCTTCCATCGAAGGTATCGCAGTAAGCTTTTCCTTCCCAGGCATTACAATTGCCTTACCTCAGGTGACTAACACGTGACTCTTATTCTCATACTCTAACCAGGGTCAATATATGTCGATTAATGCCTCCATTATGTATTTAAAGAGAATCGTACGAGATATCAAACGACTTTGGGATCCAGCCAACCTCAACGTGTCTGATTGCGATCACTAGGGGCGCGCTCGCATAGCCAACCAGAAGGGCTCTCGAAGGGAGTGCCTATCCCCATTAGCACGTTCTTATTGCAGGAAATATATAAAAGACTGAAATTCGGCCAGAAACTGTGGCACCAGTCCAAAACGTTCGCAATCAGGTTTTTAGGTCATATGTCAACTAACTGGGGTGTAATTTCCTTGCTCCTTGAAACTTTTTTACAGGTCCTTTCTTAGTTATAAGTTGAATACAAATCCCAAATATATACGCGCCTAGAACTGTAATGTGACAATATTTATAATTTTAAAAAATAATGAATGAGCAATGTTGAAAAAGTTTTTAATGAATTAAAATTAAAGCCATATTCTTATAAGTAGAGATAAAAGAAAATTATGAAAATAATTGCTCCCTGGGGATTGGAGGAAATATATATGTATAAATTATATGCATATACTCCAATATACATACAACCCCCTACCCTGATGTGTTAATTACCTACCCTGATATGTCACACTTTCTCGTGCTTAGTATTGGGTGAACTTTACCCTCACCTATCAAACCGAACTTCGGAACTTATTTTTAGGGTTTAAATACAGACATACAAAGTAACATAGATACATGTAGATGTAGATGTATTTAAATGCGTATATATATATATATATATATATATATATATATATATATATATATATATATATATATATATATGCGTGCGATGTATGTGCATTTCTATAAATGTGAATACGTTCTCCACCATGAAGAGAATTAAGTTTCCACATACATGCGTCCGTCAAAGCTATTTTACCAAGTAAAAAGTCCAAATGTTGCGAATATATCGTATAAATTTTCCTTCACTGTATCGAAATAACATCACGTGTCGATTGGTATTAGGTAAGCGCTTCGAAAGATGGATATTGGTACGTCTCTCCCGAAACATCATCTGCGATTTAAAAGGTGGCCATAAGGATCATTCAAGGATCTCGTGAGCGCCCTTTCTAAGCGGATCCATGAGCAACGGACTCACCTTCTTTGCTGGCTCCACTGCGCACCTCAGTGGCTTTTGGGGGAAGCGATGGCATCGGGATCTCTGGAAAGGCGAAAGAGAAAACGAGAGGTGAGGAGGAGCAGCAAAGATCAAATGTGAAGAGGGAGAAGAGAGGAGGATTGAGAGATTGATGTGGAGAGAGATGTTAGGGGGAGTAGGGTTTCAGTAGCAGACGGGAAAAGACGGGCGGATGTGCAATATATCTTTTCGAATTTTAGGGCTTTTGGTCCGAGGCCAAACTCAAATAGTAAGAAACCAACAGAAGGTTTCCCTAATTTTTTAAATAAATTTACGGGATATGCACATTTATTTTGTCCTACTGCAAATAATTTTTTAAATACAGGTATAAGCCATATGAGTTTTTGGTATCCTTAAGCATGAAAAATAATTCTTTCCCAAACATCCCTTAAACCCTATGAAGTTTTGACAGGAGGTCTCACTCCTCTCTCTTGTACAAGCTTAGGCCAGTCCGTCTACGTTATGGTATCAATTTCTCCAGAAAAAAGACCTTTATCCATCTATCTATGTGCAGATGGATTATTTGAAGATTTTTCCTTATCCTAAGAGGCATGAAGTTATGCTGGCAGGAGATTGGGGGACAAATTCCAGCTAATATAACTTCGTCGTGTTTCGTCATAATGTGCCGGAGTAAGGTAAAGTTGTACCGAAATAAAATCATTGTCCCCAATCCTGAGGTGCGATGGATTTCCGATTAAAGTTTAAAGGACGAAGTATATAGCATCCGCTTGTCGGGAAATTTGTTTTGATTGTTGCTAAAAATATTGATATGATGCTTAAGATTTTACGGAGTATTTTAATAGAAAATTTACTCAAATATAAAAAATATATTTATGATAATTCCCCTGTATATTTCCGTAGTATTCGACTTCCCATGGGTGAAAAAAACGTATTGCATAGCAAAATGTGCTTCCAAGAGAAGATTAAAGCCCAACCTGACCTCTTATTTCCTCTACGCAGTAAGCCTGCAGCTATAGCCCGCAATAGGTGCTAGTAATGCTCTATTTTTCAACTATTCTTCCAATTCAGAAATCAGTGCCTTACTTAAAGTGTTTCACTCTGACTCAATGCGATAAAAGGCGTGTGGGTACCGTATCCACCAATGCATAGTGTGTTATAATATTTTGTTATATACTAATGTACGCTTTCAGGGGACCCATGGAAAAATATATTAGAATTAAGTGGAGGATCTTTATAAGACATATAACTACTTCTCTTCAGCATGATCAACTAGACTATCATACTTCGAAAACTACCAAATTGAGACCCGTAATTATTTTCACTATTCAAACCTTAATCGGAGGACTGAGAATCAGCTGAGATGGCAGTCATCAGCAGCTTGGAAGAGTTCGAGAGTAGGACAGATATCCACATCAAATCAAGATAGCAAAGGATCACTCCCGGACACGACTATTGAATTCTTTACCTGGAACGACAATCGCTTCTGCAGATATCACTCAACTAATTATAAACGCTGCCCCCGCGTAAGCAATGGCTCACCTTGGGGCAAGGGGTTCCCGGAAATCGAAAACAGTCGCCGGGGAGAGGGTTGCGTCGCGTTAGATCCGCTTATGATCGGAAAGTCCCCGGGTTCCGCCCACGCGTCACCTGTTTCCGATGTGTGCGTCGTTCCGGGGCTACTTGTTCCATTGCCCGGGGGATCCGAAGAGTGCAGCCAGCGTGCCGAGCCAGGTCCGGCCCGCGGCTTTTTAACGGCGGGGCAGGTGGCGGCCGGGTGGGATTCGAAGGGGTGTTCTCTCGGAAGAGAGGGATGGGGAAGAGGGATTTTGCGTCAAAAGCCGCAGGGGTTCGACAGGAAGGGGTGTTAGGAATGTGTGTGTGTGTGTCCTCAATAAAGTTCGCTTGGATACGTCTCGGCAGCCGTCACGACCTCTCCTGCATATAAATGCTGCGGTTTCAACGGCGGATGGAATAAAAAAAACCCACACAATGGAAAAAATAACGAAGGTGGTCGGACGGTGCGAGTGCGGTGCAAGGAAAGGACATCGGCCCGACCAAAAAAAAGCAAACCGCGCCTCAAATGATAGGAAATGCTGAAGGGACTGAAAAAAAAATGGACGTGGGAATGAGGTCGTTTACTACACCGCATAATGTTCCGACGGACATTACAGGATATACGGCGCTTAGCGAATAAAAACAGTAGTGAGAGCCAATATTTCCATAAAGGGAAAAATTACTAGTTCCCGCGGAAAATTACCGCATGGAAATGAGTACCTATTGAATGAAAACGTCAGAAGTATCTTCAATATATATATATCACCGCTAAAATTTAGAGTAGAGGCTCGCTGAAAAAGACTAATTTATGATTATACTTCATGTGAGAATTGGAGCAGTTCCAAATGGACACGGTAGCCATCGTGTCGACTGCTGTGGTTTTATCTATAGTGTCCTTGTTTTCCTACGCTCACTCTGGGGCTACATGAATGATCCAAATCAACTCCACCACCCGTTGGAAGAGAAATCAAACCAAGAATTCCTTTTCTTACGTCTCTCAATTCTCTAGCTCTTAACTTACCCAGCATACTGAATATTGCCAGCGACAATGAGTCATTGTCACTGAGGCAGAGAGACTTCCGGAATGATTGTTTGCCTACTAGATCTTCAAGAACTGCTTCTCCCAGGCGTGTTTTGAAGAGATCAGAGTAAATGATGAACATGGCATAAAATATTTCCTTACCTGAATCATATTTTCCACCCTTGAATGGAAGAAGCGTAAAGAGAAAAGCACCTCACGAGTCAAACTAAATTTGCTTTCCAAGTAAGAGTGTTTTAACTAATGCTTAAGGACCTAGGAGGTCTCTTGTGATACCAAATGCATGTTCATAAAGCTATAAAATGAAATCGGCTAAAATGACGATGTAACCCACGCTTCGGTATCTCAGACTGAAATATATAACGATGAAGATAAACGGCAAAGTGGCGGGAAAAGTTTAACTTAGGTCAAATCTCCTAAAACATCAAGTTCTTTAAGCAATTCATCCGACGGAAGGGGTCTGTAGCGAGGTTCCCAGTTGGTGGTACGAATAGCATTGAATGGTGCATCAGTAGTTTTACTTTTTAATTGGTCTTCGGCGTATGGGGAGAAAGTTTACTACTGCCGATAAATTTGCGAAACTAAATTTCACTTGCATATTTAAAATATATCAAGTAGAGAGGCTGAGACAATGTGCCCTTGTAAATTGTTAATTTTCTCCATTCGTATGCGAGGATAAGATTAAAATATATTTTTCACTTGAAAAAAAATAAGAAATTTAATATTACATAAAGATAAATGAAAAATTGTAACCCGAAATAGAAAATAGCCTTGTGGAATTTTTAACAGTCCGATTAATGATATTGTTGGTATAAGTAGTCCTTAGAAGTTCAAATCGAAAAATCCTTTCCGGGTCTCCAAAAATTTGATATTTTAGCAGCTCTGAAATTGTTCTCAACTTGAGGAAGACCCGATGTATTACTTCCAGCCAAAGCGATAGCGATGTATTTCAACTGATATTGCCAATTCACACGACTGCATCGTTTATCCAGCCTGCTGCATCTACGTATCTTTTTTTTTTTTTAATTTGCGAAAATTATTTCGTGGGTTATATTTGTGACCACCAATGTTAAGAGAATGACAATTGTAGAAGTTTTTGGAAATAAAGAAGATAGAATATGAGTGTGGTAAAATTTAAAGCGGCAAGAGACAGCAGATAAAATTATATATTATAATTTAAGAACGCTTGCAAAAGAAGAAATGTGGGAATATTATGGTAGATAAATATTTCAAGGAACAAAAAATTATGCGCGCATTAAATGATAAGAGATAATAAGGAAGCTGAGAGAAGGAAATATAAGAACGCTTACAGAGCAGCAGGCAGAATAAAGCAAAATCATCCAATCAATACACTAACACGAGAAATATAACATTGTGGTATGAAAATCCACATACGACGAGTATACATAGAGGGTTTGAAATGTACGCGCTGCAAACGCGTCAATTAACTGTCAGCGTTTAAGAAAATAAAACCCATTAACACCGATAGAGATGCAGCAGGAAGTAACTCGTAGCAAAAGAATTTTTGATAATAAGGAAAATGTATCGATTCTAGCTGCATGACACGTATATTAAACCAGGATTCTGATAAAACAAAGCAGTATTTTGCCAATTACGGTGTCTTGAATCCCAGGATTTATGACTGTGGTTTAGAAGGTGCATTCATGTGAATTAAAATGAAAAAATGCGTGGAGATAGATAATAATCATTATATAACCTCTAAAGAGTAAAAATAATATGGTACATTTTTTCCTGGAGACTCGATATTAGAGTTAGCGGGAGGGATGTAGCCGGAAGAAATCCGTAGAACATGTGATACAGTATTTCAAAAAAGGAGAAAGTAGTAATATGAAAGAAGCATATGTGTGAAAGAAGCGTATGTATGACACCGCAAGCAGCAGAGGTAGTACTTTGATTCACCGGAAAAGGATGAAAAGACGGAAAATGGTTACTTTTGAAATATTATTTTAGAATTAATAAGCGGATGGGTACGTTAGATGGAATAGTATTAATAAGGTCACTAGTAGAAATATATATTTCTTCATACTTTCAAATAGAGCTCTTTTTGTAAAGGTAAAAGATGAGATGATGTTGTGCGTGAAAATTTTGAAAAATCTAAGAAAAGTGAGTGAGGAACTCCTTGAGACATTAGGATCCTAATTGAGGGAGTGTTGAGAAAGCGAGGTAGAGGAAGGAAGAGATAGAGAATTTTTAAATGAAATTAAGAGAGATAGATAGTATGCTGAGATAAATAACGATTTATTGTAATATGCAATATGGGATGCAAGGATAGTGTGTTGCATTAGTCAGAGCTTAGTACAGGAGTGTGAATTTCCTTGGTCCATTGAAAACCTATCTTTACCTTTAGACTATTCCAAATAGTCAAAAACAGCTTGTTAATATGAAATCAGAAACATTTTAAAAAATTGGACTTATATGCATTGTTTACGTGCCGCTGGGGAAACTATTAGCAAATAAAATCTCATTTGAATTTAACTCAGCGAAATTATTGCATATATGGTATCAACGTTGCAAAATTTGGAATGGTACTAGCCCACTAGAATTTGACGCATACTCGCTAGACTAAGTAATTAAACCTCCAGGCCAAATATTACGAAATGCAGGTATCAGATCAAAACAGTTTGCTTCATTTTTGGGAGCCGGTGCAGTTTTTTGTTTTAACGTGATGACTGTCACAAAATAATGAATTATTGTGGCTTATTCATGGCTACATGGCTATGCATTTCTGCATTTTGTAACAAATTCAATAATTTACATAATGTGATGCAATGATCAAAATCAACATCTTTATTTCGATCCAAAGATTATACGTATTTTACGATTTCTTTATCTGTACTATGCACTTATCTTTTAGTTTTCCTCACGAGATCCACTCGTCAATTTTTCCCTTTACGAGTATCATGCTTCTTACTAATCCAATGCTATTATCTAATCTTACTCTCTGTTCTGCTATACACGAACGAACTTCAAGGTTCCTAACTTTTTCTGTTCATTTGATCTTTAGTATTTCCTTCTATACGGACCATACCTCTATTTCAAAGCTTATAATCTCCGAATCGATCTGATCTCTGATCTATGGAGCGCCATGTTCCATTAAAACGTTTTGACGCACTGCTTCCTTGTTTGACACCACAAGTTTTTCGTACATTCCATTTACGTCTTCTTTATGTACGCCTCCTAAGCTTGTACTTCTTGGGCTATTTCTTAGCTTTCCATGACATCAGTCAAACTTCTTCAATCCCAATATCGCTACTCAGTTAGACAAAGAATTCCACTTACCCTAGTTTCAGTCCCTAAAGTGTGATATCTGCCTTAAGCTTCTCTCTTCCGCACACAAGGGTTTTAGTTTGATTCTGATTAATGCTCATACTATATTTGTATTGCAGTGGTACTTGGTTCAAGACATTTAGAGTTTTTTTTAGTATATTTAACACCTCGTTCCATTTTCGAAGGACCTCTCAAAGCCCACGAAAGTCACATTTGATGACATGTTTCCGTTTATCACTGTCGCTTCTCTACATGCCTCGTATCTAAATTCATTTTTCGTGGAGTTTTTTTTTCTAATTTTCGTTCTTTTCTCCGGCTAACTAGGCGAGGAGACATCAGGCTCAATTTTCTATGCCCTTCGCATTTATTTTGGTTTCTTTGGTATTGCAATCACCGCACTCTTTTTAAAGCCCTCTCGAAGTATTTCAGAGTCATTCTTTTCTATGATTACTCCAAAGAAAACATCGTTCGTAAATTCTAAGAAACTGCGGAAGATGCCTCGACAGTAACTTTTCGCGGAGTCATCCACTAATATGCATTTCAATGCAACAATTTGTGTTTCAATAAAAAAAATCAGTCCCCTTGACCGGCATTCGAACCCGGATCCCTCGATGTCCGGCCGAGTGCTTTGACCAGTTAAGCTATTGAGGCGACCGCTTTTACTTTGACATTTTGGGGGCTTTATGGGGCTTGAGACATCTAGGGATCGGGGTTCGAATCCCGGTCAAGGCGAATGATTTTTTACACTGAAATTGTTGCATAGAGTATCGTTCGCTTCAACCCTGAGTTCGTTGATTATTTCTACGTTTACTTTGCGTAATCCAATATATGTAGGCATGGTGCATGATTGGTGTCTCGTCACCCTCTTTCAAGGCGGATTTTGGGTGATCGCGTGGTGCCAGGTGCATGAGGAAATTAAGAGAGTATATGAAAAATGGCTGGTGAACCACAACCCCCCCTGCCATACGTCCTTGCGACAGCTTGCGGGGTGTTATGAAGATGTAGATGAATCCTGGTTCCTTGTACTTCTACAGGTTTTTCAGGACTCGAATTCGCCGCACCGTTTCTCCGAGCCTCGCTCGTATTCATCTGTCATGGTTTGACCTTAAATTGAGGCACCTTCAAGTGACTCAATAGACTATTCAAATGTATTCCTTCCATCTCTTCCTAAATTTTTTAAAGGTATACGTAAATTTATCGTTTGTACAATTAAGATTCATGCATTTATTTATTGAAAATAGTCTTCCAAGGCGCTAATCCGAGAGACTCTTTCTTTCCAAAGTGATCGACTCACTCTGGAGGACTCCATTTTTCAACAAAAAACACACGCCCAACGAAATAAAAATTATCTAAAGAAAATGAAACCGTCTAAGGATGATTCTTCGCTTGAAAAGCGCCATAATGCCTTATTCCGTATAGAGTTTAATACCAATTGCATTCGACTGAAAAACTTAGACAGTGTAATGCGGAAAAAAACTCATTCCCATCAGTTTTGCAATAATGCATTAAATTTAGCACATACTCGCTGCTCTGGATTTCAAAACAGAAATCTCTCTCCTAAATAAAAAGGTGGAAAGAGCATCTCACCTCTCTTTTCTGATTGGGGGGAGATGCAGAGTGCGAAAATGTCTTTTTAACTGAAACAAACGCCTTGCAAAGAAATTTGAAGCGGCTCCCCGGCACTCACGAATGCACCCAACCGCCGCCCCTGGATCCGGAGAGGAACACGAGGAGTAGCATCGCGGGGCACAAGAAAGAGAAGCCCTTGGAGACCGAGCAGCTCCAAGAGGGATCTCATAATTGGGCCCAGTGCGTGCAACGGGGGGTGGGCGGGGCAAGGCTCGGAGGGACGCTCATTGGTCGCTAACCGGATTCCACGGAGAACGTGATGACTGTTCCTCTCACCTTACGAAGGAAGGAGCGGAACCGCTATACGGGCCCAAGGAAGACGGCCACTTTGCTAATGAACGGAATTACACTAACTTTTGGATGGGGAAGGAAATGGCAAGGGGAGGGTATGAAGGAAGTCTACAGAGCCCCACCCACATGCTAGCCACATATCCTAACCACAACCCCTAGCCACAAACCCCAGTCACCCCTGCACCCGGCCTACCACGCACCCTGGCTTGCTTGGTACTATGTAATATAAATTTACAGAAACTTACACGGATATATATATATATATATATATATATTTGTGTGTGTGTGTGTGTGTGTGTGTGTGTGAAGAGGTCGATATGGTTCAACGGTCAGCATGGATTGCGAGGGGAACAGGATACTCTTTCGCCTTTTGGAACTATCGGCGGAGAACTTCCCTCCTTACGCGGTGGATTGAATGGCTTCACAGCAGCGGCCGTCGACGGCATGGGAGTGGCCGAAATGGGGTTCAACTGGACCCAGATACACCACCTTCCAATCAATCTCTCTCTTTTCTACTAGCCACCCGAATCATTTTCCCCTCCAGCCACTCTTTAGAAGCAATATGGATCCATTCCTTCTCGCAAGAATAGACTAACAGGGTTTTTGTTGATACTGGGCTGAATTAAGATTGGACTGAGTCATGAAGTCTGTACACACCCAAATTGTAATCAATTTCCGTTCGTTGGAACAAAAACACCCATCTTGAAAATTTTGAGAATAAATTCAACACTTGAAAGTTATTTTTGCTATTTAAATAATACATTATGTGACAAGATGGCAACTGTTTTGAAGCGGACCCAAAATATTTTATGAGTAATAAGAATTCAATGAGAAATGTATGATAATGATGTTCTATTAGTACATTTTATGCATTGGTGTGTATATATGAATGTATATATGCGTGTATATATGCATATATTATTACGTAATCTATCGGTTAAGGTAGGTTTTTGGATACACAAAGCCACCAAATAAATATTTTTGTGACTTCTAACAGAACATAAAATCCAGTATCCTACTCTACATCAGGTCCCTCTTCATCCCGTCCAACATCCTTATCCTGTTACTGCCCTTTCCTCGTTTGCCTAACATTCTCCCCTCTATAGTCTTCAACATCCCACTGCCGATCAATACGCCCTTCACCCATTTTTCCTGCCTCCTTAGGATTTCTCCCAACAAACCCGCCTCTTCGCCCACCATACCAAGTACTTCCTCATTTGTTTTCTTCTCGGTCTATTTCACCTCCATTCTTCTCCACACACACTTTTCAAAAGCCTCCAATCTACGTCTACCCTCCTGCTTCAATGACCGCTCCATATCAAAGTTTCCACGAATCTCTTTTTAATATCCTTGCTCAACGTCCCCGACATCAACTCCCTCCTCCTTGTGAAAGCCTCTTTGCCTAGCGCAATTCTTACGTCCCTATTACTTTGACTGGTTTGGTCCACAACACTACCGAGATACGTAAACTGCTCTACTTGCTCTAGTTTCCCCCCCCCTATTTTAATGTTTAGCTTAGCCTTTTTCTCTCCGCAAAATCGCATAACCTTTGTTATATATATATATATAACTTGATATATATATATATACATATATATATATCAAATTCCTTAAATATACGAGGTGGTCTCCAATGCAACAATTTCAGAGCGTAAAAATCATTCGCCTTGACTGGGACTCGAACCCAGATCCCTCAATATCCGGTCGAGTGCTTTAGCCACTTAAGCTACCGAGGCGTCCAGTGGACGTCTCGGTAGCTTAAGTGGCTAAAGCACTCGACCGGATATTGAGGGGACGCCTCGGTAGCTTAAGTGGCTAAAGCACTCGACCGGATATTGAGGGATCTGGGTTCGAGTCCCAGTCAAGGCGAATGATTTTTACGCTCTGAAATTGTTGCATTGAAATGCACATTAGCGGATGACTCCGTTAAAAGTTACTGTTGCGGCTCTCCCGCAGTTTCTTTGGAATACGAGGTGGTGTTTAATCAGGCTGATTGGATTCATGTTTTTTCGCTGAAGTTCTATTCCATTTTATGATACTTCAATTTTGAGCATCGGCCCGGGGAAAATATTAGGCAAGCTATCAGACACATTCACTGAGTAATTGGGGCAGAAGCTTTGAAAGAAGGAATTTAAGTTTTCCTAAACCAAATTGCTGGTTAGTCATTCGCCTACATGATTCACAGTGAATTACCTGTAGATTTTTCCGCGAACCTTTCTGACATATGACCAACATGCATTTGGATTCTCGTTTAAATATACACTTAATCTTGTCCGAGTGCTCTTTTATTTATGATTTACATTTCCCAAAATATGTACCTAAAAGTTAAATATTTTTAAGATTATTTTGTATGAGTAGTTGATAATATTCCTGTACGCTTCCTAGAACTAATTTTTAATCCGTAATTTACTTACAAAGTGCTAAAGTTGATTTTGAGTATTCAAGTGCGATACAGCGTGCCAAAAAAGAAAACGTCATGAAAACTCACATAGCGGGTCACTGAGAGAGAGGGAGAGAAAGGGTCTTACCGTTTAGCAGAGCGGAGGGGTAATGAGGGAGTGCGATGAGGTGAGAGTGAAGGATGCTTTGGAGGGTGCGGGAGTAGAATACGAGGGAACGAGACACCTCGAACACCGCCTGGTCGTTTCCATTTAACGCACTCAGATATTGCAACCTAGCTCTCCACTTCCGCTTTACTTCCCCCACTGAATCACACTCTCCAGGTCTTCAACCTCGCAGACGACCCCCCTATCGGCCCCGCCAAACAGAAACTTTCGTTTCGCCCAACCGCAGGCAAGAGTGAATCTCTACATCCATCGGCAGGTATCCCTCCCACAGCTCTCCTCGCCCCCCATCGAATACCAAAATGTCGACCCAGTTCTTCCCTCCTCGCACGTCACTACCGGTTTCCCTCTCCCTCCTGCTCTCACATCAAGTGCCGCGGTTTCATTCTCCTCTCAACATGGCGCCAATACCCGGGGTATGCCGCCGAGTTACGGCGCAATTCGCCCCTCCCTTGTCTTAGCATCTCAATGGCCATCGATATAGTTATATGTATCTAATAAATAAATTACAGCAGCTGATAAATATTTAGAAGCAATCAAACTAATTGTTTATTTGATGAGGACACATTTCTCCATATATTTATCTTACATCTAAGAGAAAGGTTCATATATATATATATAGATAGGAGAAAACCAAATGATATATATATATATATCATTTGGTTATATATATATATATATATATATATATATATATATATATATATATATATATATATATATATATATATATATATATATCATTTGGTTTTCTCGAAAGAGAATTTCTCCCAAGTAATACAGAAAGCGCCTTTTATTGCAAAATATTTTTATCCTTACATTAAATATTAGTTCGACCAGCCAATTTTATGACTTTTATACGTAATTATTTCAGAAATTAGCTAGTTCTACCATGCAAATACCTAGTAAATAAACGACAGTTAGATTACAGTTATTTTTTCTTGAGGAAAGGCTGGAACAGGTAGTAAAATGAACTAACTCAATTGGAAAGAGTTTTTGAAAGTGAGCTAAATACGAGAGCTGTTTAATAAAGAATGATGGAATATTGTTTTAGTCGCTATTCAAATGCAAAAAAAATATCTTTTACATTATTAGGCTAACATTTAATTCGCATTTGGGGCTAGTTTCCTTGATATGACGCCATGTTAGAGGGAGCCGGTCAGACCCGGATCCTCTTCCCTTTGGAAAAGATTGATTTTTCTCTTTGAACATATTAAACCTTGAGGGTTACTTACAGTGCTTTTGTGATCTAACTGAAAGTATTTAACATTGCAACGGTCGCCACTGGCAAAATACTGAAGCCAAACACATAAAATGTGTACATCATTCACGTCATACAGTGCGTTCCGATTGTCATACGATTAAATTTTCTGCGCCGCTCCCATTGGTTGGTGTGGAATCGAACTACATGGAGTAGGTTTGGGGGACACAAAGCTTTGCCGCGAAACCGGTCTCAGTGCTCTCCAAGCTGTGGAAGCGGAGGGACATCAATAATTGTAAACCTCTGCGCGCCGACCGTGTCACGAAAAATATGGAATCAACGATCGAGAAACGTTACGGGAAACTAAGTTTTGTGAAACACCAAACGTATCTCTAGAGGAGACTAACAAAATGATTCGTGAGAATTACGAAAACTCTTCTCTGTCATAATCACAAGTTTCGAGGTGGTTAAAGGCCTTTAAGGAGGGCCTGGAAGAGGTTCACGAAGAACAACACTCTGGGCGGCCTTCAACCAGCTAAACCGACAACAATGCGGCTTGTGTTGGACATTTGTTGGACTCTGAACGTAAACTGAGTATCAAGATGGTTGCCAATGAACTGAACTTGTCGTCCACTATTTACATTAATACTGAAGATTAAGTGATGAGGAAAGTGCACGAAGCTCGTGCCCAAAGTGTTGCCAGACGACCAAAAGACTAACCGTGGGGAAATTTCAAGTGAACTTTTGCAAAGTATTGAGAATGAACCGGATTATTTGGGCGTCATCACTGGTAAATAAACCTGGGGTTTTGAATACGACCGAGAAGCAAAATGCCTTAGCTCTCAGTGGTACACCGACCAGTCCCCCGAACCCTAAAAGGACAGAATGAGGAAATCAAAAGTGAAAACAATGCTCGTTGTCTTTTTTGGCAGTAAAGAGGGAGTTTGTTCCTCAAGGACAGACAGTTAACGCTGCCTACTAAGTGTATGTGCTGGAAAGACTTCGGAAAAGGGTCATTAGGACGAGAAAATACATCTCCGCTACCTGGCAACTCCATCACGACAACGCGAGTTCCTGGCCAAATACCAGGTACCAACGCTGCCCCATCCCCCATGGTCCTCCCAGTAGACACATTATTGTTCCATCAGATTAAGGCAACCCTGAAAGGAACCCGTTTTTCGCCCATAGAGGAGATCCGATCAGTCGTGACGAAGACCTTGCGAGAGATCCCCACAGAAGCCTTCCAGAGCGCTCACCGGTCACCAATTTTAAGTCTTTGTACCAATCTGCTCAAAACATTACTTTACAAAATCCGCATTACTTTCGGGACGCACTCTGTACAGTAAGCTAGTAATATAAAATTAAATTGCTATACGATAAATAGTCCAAAAAAATATTTCATCACTCGTTATTGGCTTGTCCCACGTAGAGAATGTAAATCGAAAACGTTTAGTGAGTGGACAAACTGGTATAAAGAAGAGATGGATGCCGGCAGTAATCTTGAGTTAAGATGTAAAGGTGAGAGTAGTAAAAACTGGAGTTTGGGTTGATTGAAAACTTGACCGTTTAAACAATAAGTTAAGCGTAGTTGGGTGGCTTAGGAGATTTGGCTGCGAAAAAAAGGGGAAATAAAATCGATCTAAAGGAAGACAAAGAAGTTATATCCATGGTAGGGAAGGAGAGAAAGTTTTTGGGAAAAAATTGAAGAAGGCAATAAAAGTATGTACAGGGGATACTGAGGTATCATGGTATAGTAACGGCCGCAATAGCGTCAAAAATATTGTGAAATTTAAATAGAAAAACATAACGGGCATTCTTGAAGGAATTGAGAGTAACAGGACGAGTGAACTAAATAAGCACTTATTACAATGCAAACTTATAAAACCTTTACGATTTTTTTAATTAGTCAGGGCTTAGAAGTACAAAATTAGATGGAGTAATGTATTAGGGTACAACAATAAAATCTATTTTTCCCGTATTGAATTTCACGTTTCCACGCGAGGATTATTTGCCATGAGATTTTTATCAGCATAATTCCTCTAACGAAAATTCAACATCTCTACTGGCATCATAATTAACAGTTCAGGGCAAATTGACACAAAATCTGACCAATGATTTGCATTTATCCACTTGTATTACAGATATATCCATTATTATTCAAGCAAACTCGGTATACCATTAAGTTTAAAAAATTATATGATTTGAAATAAAGGAATTTTGGTGAAAATAAATCAATGTATCATACTCAACTGAAAATGAGATTAATTAAAATAATAATTTCCGGTAAAAAATATGCATTTTTCGAAGTTCTACGAGAAACTACCAGCGGATAATGGAACAATAAATGAATCTTCGATGATATAGTTTTTGGACAACATGAACTTAAGTTTACTGACAATGACAACTAAATAAATAACCTGTTTGCTTAAAGCAAATGGTAATTAATGTCTCGGATCCCATTGAAGCCAACAGTAAGCTTTGACCAGTAGAGACGTATGTGGAGTGGGAAATAGAGGCAGATCCCTAAAATCTGGCAAAATGAGGAAATAATCCAGCGAGAGTTAATCTCCTGTGGAAGCGGAAGGAGCACATTCATCCGTAGTCGTCTCTTTAATATGACCCTCGAGTGACACAGCAGGGTTTTTCATCGAAGCCAGGCGGAATTTTGCGCCGATGCCATTGTTTAAACTTGCACTCAAACGGTCGTGAGTGTTCTCGAGCGGGGAATTCTTTCGAGATGTTCGCCGTCTGTTTCTCTCTGCATCCCACTCCTGCGGTACCGCTCCTCGCATCGCCCCTCATTGCAGAGCGACGTCGATTGCTCGGCGGACCAATAACGGCCAGTAGTCAGGGAAAGAGAGAGAGGCATCTTCACGGGTCCCCTCGCAAATGACTCTTCACCCCCCCCCAGGGGGAAGGGACGCCGCCCGATGCACCCCAGCCGGCCTTCTCCTCTCCAGCCTTCTCCCCCACCCCCCCTTCGCTGCGGACGGGAAAAACAAAACACCGGCAAACATTTAATAACCGATAGAGCGGAGGGCAAGGGGGGGGCGAGAATGCTGAGCAACCCCGGGGGGGAGGGGCCAAGCGAGATGAGATGCGAGATTGAAACGCAATAAAAATCCGAGAAGAGGTCTCGGGTGCAGCAGCCGTGGAAGTGGCCTTGCCCTCCATTGTGGAACGACTGCCATCACACCCTCCCGCTCCGCAGTCGGACCGTATGCGCCCCACCCACTCCCCTCTTCATCATCCACGCACCCGTTTCCTTTTATTTTATTCTCGGCCCTCACGGAAAACCCGTGGGCCGCGTGTTCCGCCGAATATTAAAGTTTGGAGTGCGGAGAATCCAGTGCTGAGATCTGAGAAAGGAAGGTTGGTTGCCGAGATGGGATTATGGCCAAACCATCCCCCCCCGCATTCACCCTCACACCAATCCTCCCTCTAAATCGCCGAACGGAAGGGTGACTGCTTTCGGGGAGAACGTTCCATCAAATCGTTCTGCTAACCACCGTCATGTTGGTTGCCATGTCGAGGCCACCATGTCAATGTTCGTGACAGAAGTTGTTAAGGCGGTCGGTGTCTTTCGATCTCTCGTAAATGTTCCGCGATCCGGTCAGACATTTGAATCGGCCCGCTAAGCATCCAGTAATAGTGGCATCGTGGACGAGCACCGCGGTCATTTCTAGGTTGCACCAATGGTCAGGCCCTTTCATTGTGTTTTTGCGTTTAAAAAATCTATTTCAGTGCTTATATATACATGCATACGAGGTCTGCCCAAAAAGTATCGCGAATTTTGAATTTCCGCGAGTTAAGTTTATTTTCTTTTTGATTTTTTTGTAACGTTATGTATGGTACTTATGTCTCTCCCTTATACCGAAACGTTGGACCATTTTGAAATTTCCGTTAATTTTTGACAGCTGTTTTTCTGGGACGTGTGTTGGCTTATCTTAAACTTTTGCCTGTTCCAAAAAATGGATGACAGAATCTTTATCAAATTTTGTGTGAAAACTAAATTAAATGCCCGGACGTATTCCGAATGTTGACTGTGGCATATGGAGGAGCTACCTTGGACCGAAGCAACGTTTATTGGTGGTACAAAATGTTCTCAGAGGGCCGAGAAGATGTGAACGACGAAGAGTGTGCCAGACTCCCGAGCATATCAACAACAGACGAAAACATTGATGAAGTGAAGGAAATAGTATTGGCCAATCGTCGAATCATCGTTAGAAATTTTGCAGAGGACCTAACCATATCGATTGACTCGTGCCATTCGATTTTTACCAATGATTTGAGCACGACACGGGTCGCCGCGAAATTTGCACGAAAATTGCTCAATTTCGACCAAAAACAGCAACGCATTAACATTGCTAATAAGGTGTTGGTCCGCAACGACCCAAATTTCCTCAAGAGGGTCATAACTGGTGACGAACCATGTTATAGTAAATGGTTATGAGGTGGAAACTGAAGCTCAATCATCCCAAAGGAAGCTACAGCACGATTCAAGACCGAAAAAAGCGCGCCATGTTCGGTCGAATGTGAAAGTTTTGCTCACAGTTTTCTTCGATTGCAGGGGGGTGGTGCATCGTGAGCTCTTGTCACAGAGTAGAACGGTAATTTAGGAATATTACCTGCAAGTTAAGCGCAATTTGCGCGAAGCAATCCGCCACAAACGCCCAGATTTGTAGAAGAACAAAAATTGCATCATAATAACACCCAACAGGCGTTGTTATGATGCAATTGTCGGCCAAATATTCGCGTACAGGCAACGATGTTGCCTGTACGCGAATATTTGGCCAGAAACAACGCACCAACAATACCGCAGCCACCGCATTCCCCAGACCTGGCCCCTAGTGACTCGTCCCCGACACTGAAGAGGCCCTTGAAAGGACGATGCTACGCTACGAGTGACGAGATAGAGACTGCATCGAAGCTGAACAAGATCACAAAAGATGATTTTTTGCAGTGCCTCGAGGATTGGATAAAACGTTGCCCCACGAGTATAATTTCTAAAGGGGTTTAATTTGAAGGGGGCAAAACAGATATTCATTAATAAATAAATAATTTTTGAAAAAACACAAAAATCGTGATACTTTTTCAACAGAGCTCGTATATGATATTTGTGTGTATGTGGGACAGAGAGAGTGAGCGTGCAAGCAGCTGAAGGCTATGTTAAGCCTAATTTTGCAAAACAATTTGTTTAGTGAAAAATAAAACACGTTAAAAAGACAGCGGAAAAAGAGCTCATATATTAAAAGAATCTGTTTAAAAACGTATTGGCACAGCATTATTGTTAGAATGAAGATATTTACATTTAATATGTTCAGCAATGGTAGAAGAGGGAAGAGCGACATTGGAAGTTTTTTGCACTCATAAGCATTTTTCGGTCATTGGCAAGGATTATGACGCTCTGGGATTGGAGAAAGAGTGAGGGGAAACCCGTCGCCGGCATAGCTTTCCTCTTTAACTAAGGCACCAAGGGGTTCCACAGAGGGCGACGACAACCGACGGTCCCAACTCGTAAAGTGCCATCCACGAGCGGATTAAGAAACCTTTGGAATATTCCCTCACCTCGGGGATTCTACCCCGGAACATAGATCAACCCGATTCACATATTATTTTAATGAAATGGTCAGTTCCTATATTTGCACATTAAACATACTGCTGTTAGTGGGGGCTAAAAATTCAAATATTTCTTTAAGTACTGGTAGCATCATCCCATATATTTGCTGTTTGACCGAATGGTTGTGATAATAACCAGCCGACACCAGGGTGATTGGTTTAATAGGTGTTAATTACACTCTTATCGTAGTAAGCTCAACACGGCGCATGAAACTGACACAATAGTGTGGGCAAGTATAGAAATATTCACCTTATTCACGCGATTTAATTATCAATTCAAACGTTGAAATTTGGTGCAATTGCCACCTCTATTACCCCCCATTGAGAACTGAAAATGTAATATATTTTTTTTACCATCATTACACATCCTTCACCAGATTTTCTGGTTAAGTATGGATACTTCTTCCCACAGAAATATCTGAAGGATATGTATATATTTTATTTTTTTATTTATTCAGTATAAGTCCGAAAACAGCACATTTAGGCCTTTACATCGAACTATTAACAACGATAACAATGTCACATTTACAAACACCCAAGCCCTAGATGGAGGGAAACTCACCCAGGCGGGAATCGAACCCGCGACCCTTGGAATGGTAGACGAGGACGTTACCCCGCCGCCACCGGGGCCGGCGATATATATATGTATATATATATATGTATATATATATATATATATATATATATATATATATATATATATATATATATACATATACATATATATACATATATATATATATATACATATATATACATATATATATATACATATATATATATATATATATATATATATATAGATTCTGAAGACGACAGCCGTGCTGTCGAAACGTCAAATAACAAATTGTGAGTGTCCTTTCTTTGTGTTTCTATATTCTAAAAATCTAAATCTGTGTTTTTACATATTTGTGCGTCACCGAGGAGCGTTCCATTTCGAAGATATTTTATATATATATATATATATATATATATATATATATATATATATATATATACATTCATATAAATTACAGCGAATTCCTTGGACTTCAGATTACCAAGATGGAAGGTCGATTTTTTGCGGATGAAAATACGCTTTCCATTTTGCAAAAAATTCTGTTCGCTATATCCAATTCCACATCGATTCCCTTCAACCGATTCGGAGTTATAATTTCTGTGTGACGAATGAACGAGAAGACTAATGGAATACGTTGCGCTAGTATTCCCTCGTTCAGCGAGTACTCGACTCGTTTTAACGTTTCATTGGCGACAAATAGAGAGACGGATTCGTTTCAAACAGATTATAGTTACCCTCATTTATTTGAGAAAAGAATCGTTTCGCACTATGTAAACCACTTTAGAGGTAATAAAAAATGTATGGATGTAAAAACTATAAACTTCCAGTCTCAGTTTTCTCATACTTATGTTAGATTCCGTAGAGTTTCAAACAGAAAACCTACGTTCGAAATACTAGAACATGCCTTTTTATAGAATCATTTTTACTCAATATCAGATAGATATGTGAAAAACGAGTACACTTAAGCGTCATTCTACTGAAGTAAATTAAAAAAAGAATTTGTATAACAATGACAGATGCTCAAAAGACCCAGAAATTATTTAGGGGTCAAAAACATGTTTGATGTTATGCATAGATAATTGTAAATAGTACATTTAAGACAAGCATTGAGTGACAAGCACAAAAAGATGACAAGCATACTCCGTAATTTATCCAGCGATTTTTATTTTTAATTTCTCAACAAAATTTGATCTAATTCCTATTATTATACCTACTTTTTTCTGTAATAATTTCTGCAGCTACAATTTGAATTCTTCAAGGAACAAGTCCAGGTACATGGATTGGTAAATAGCGATGAGAAAACAAAATTGATGATATTCTCGAGAATCATGAAATGTTAAAAATTAAATTTTGAGGAAACGAACTCTAATGCTTTAATTTTTAACATAATTTTCGTAATTCGAAACGAACTACAGCAGATGGAGGTCATGTACTTGGGCAGTATTCTAGGTGAAAAGAGCACTTCCATTAGAGTAGGAAATGCGTAAGCGAAAAGAGTCATTTGCGAGAAGAAGGGAATTGATGACGGGCACACTAAGAAACGATATGAATAAAATTGAGCAAAGCTTTCAAATGGAGCGCAGTACTTTATTAATTTGAAATCTGGCCTTTTCGGCAAAAGTAAAAGAGTACATTCTTTTCTGATATGGGTGTGGAAGAGAATGCATAAGATGAGTTGGAAAGAGACATGGACAAATAAAGCGTTCAAAGAGATGAAGTTACTGAGGGAAATCCAAGGAAAAAAGCAGAAATAATGTCTGGCAAAATAATGAGATGTAGTAGTGTACTTTAGGCCGGGATAGAAGGCTGCACGTTGGTAAAGCAAAGCAGAGGAAGAAAAAGAATGGGCTTTTTAGACAGCATGATGCCAGGCAGAAGTTACGAAGAAAGAAAGAATGTAAATCCAAGAAAGAGGATGTTCTTATGATACTTAGTAGTAAATACTCGTTATGGACTGTCCAAACCCTACCTTTAAAGAGAATACCTTGAGTGATGACCTTAAATGGGAAGAATGGAGAGTGGATGAAATATCCGGAAAAGATAAAAATAAACTTGACGACGCTTAGAGAAGATTGTTTACAAATGTGCGGAATGGGGAGGCTATATCACTTGGGACGCACATAATATCGGAAAAGGAATCTACCCTTCTCTCTCAACCCTGCCCTCACACCCCACGCACGCCTGCAAATCACACACCAACGACGTGCAGCGGGCAAAAATGGCGATACACACCCATTATAACTCATAAATACGTAGAAGGGCACCACTAGACTTTATCGCCAGCTGAATGCATTTGCAGGATTTCTCCCCGAACGCAAATTTCCCATTCCGAATTCCATTACGCCGAGCTAGATGCCGTTGCATCTGAACGCTTGATGCTCAATTTTCAAGAAGTAAAAAGTTTTCCGAGATTACGGACGTAGTCGACACTTGCGGTTGCTTGGACAACGAACTTAATGATGTGGAACTTGAGAACGTAAAAATTACACTATTTTTGGTATTTACTTTTAAAGAAAAAACCACTTTTCGTGACCAGTAAAGGGTAGCAATTACCACAAAAATATTTTTTAAGATATTAAATCAATAATAGTCTTTGATGAGATTTTGATTTCCAAGTTATGATGGAAAATTAAAGTTGTATTTCAATGATGGGGTGGAACACATATGTTAATTTATTCTCAATCGATTACTGAAACTGGGAAGCATAAAAATTGTGAGAAAATATAAAAATTGAACGAATCACAATTATGAACACCAAAATATGGTCCAAATGATACTATCATTCTTATTGCAAGTAGAAAAAAACTGCATTCGCCGTCAATATTTAAAAGGGAAGCCAAACTTTGCGATTAAGCACGTGTTAGAGAGAATGAGCAGCCGCAATTAACTTCAACTTATCTGCAGTTTCAGGTTTCCAGTTAAACTTTACAAGCAGGCTAAAGTAAAGAATAAATATACTGATGGTTGTTTATATTACAGATGTGAATTTTTGAGACAATTATTCATCGATGACTTTTTATGTTAGAAAACATTATACCAAATGATACCAATTTTATATTCTATGCATCTTTATGCATAAATAATTATCTATAATATTTATCCTATGGATAAATTAAAAAAATATATAATAAACCGCATCTTTTTAATCAAGTTCATTAAAATTCATCTTCACCTTACACAAGCTGTCGTATGCGCTTCAGCGGCGTGGACGAAACTGCAATTAGTAGCCCAACATATTATCAGCACGCCTTCATTAGAAATCCCTCATGGATTCTTTGCGAACAATATTCAGTAAATTAAGAGCATTTTGGTGTACATCTTAGTTTAACCCAATTTTTAAATTTTCAAATATTAGTATTTGACCAGTATAAATGAGCATGAATAGCGGGTAAAGGATATTCTGGATGGAGGGTACGTCAAAAAGGAAGAGAGGGAATGGCGGGGTGAACATCCTACCGTGTGAACTGCTAACAAAACCGAAATAAGAAAATTTGGACCAAAAGGAATCTTATGATTACTATAAATCAATTGCCGATTATTATGAATATATAATATCACTACGTTATATAAAGCAATATCAAAACCAGCTTTAACAGATTAAAAAAATTCAGTGTAATAAATAAATATTAATGCAACAATACTTACAGAATTTCAGACTGGAAAATGAAGTCTCAGATAAATGCTTTGAAGAAACAATGGATTAAATCTAATCCGCACGACATTTTTTTTTAATGCATCCAATTTATGTTATTATTTTGCAACAGAATAATTATAAATACATATTTCTAGCATGATATATGACAGTGATTCAAGAGTTAAACTAGTACAAATTCACATGCTAAATGAGGACTCTCCTCTCGTCAAAGGCTCGCACACCCCAAGACATCTTATAAATTGAATCCCCTTACCGTATAACCTGATGGAACCCTCCGTTTCGCCCAGAGAGTTTTTCGATATGCACCGATAGTTTCCAAAGTCGCGGTCTCTCAGTCCACGGATCGTCAGCTTCATGTGCGCCCGGTAGCTGTTCTCCGCCGTGTCCGTCATGTACTTCTTCGTCGAGAGCAGCATCACGCTGTCGTACACCCAGTAGCTGATGGCGCGCGGGTAGGCCTCCGTGTGGCACTCGATGGTGACGTCGGTTCCGGCCGGAGCGCCCACCAGCTGATTCGGAACCCATATCATGGGAGAGACTGCAATGAAGGTTCAATGGAAACAAGTTAGTGGAGAAATTTATGTGACGGGTGGTATAAAAGCCACTCCGACGCGGAAAGCAATATTTTCCGCCACGTTACCGCTAACAAAAGTGAAAAATTTATCGGCTGGCGGCTTTATTTTTAAAATAAACAGAGGACACATCCTCTTTCAACCAAACATTTCATATGATGAGTCTCTGCAACGCCATGGTCTAGGCCCCTGCCACTGTCATTTGGTGAAGAAATATCGTGTATTCACTTTCCCTCCCTCCCTGTGCTTTGTCGTCTTTCAATAATAGCCAACGGGCGGCGCTGTGCCTGCCAATTGCCATCGTCATATCCTCAGTTTTGTAAAAAGAATAAATGAAATAACTTTAAATACTAAAGTATTTATATCAGGTGTATCTAATCTGCAGACACACATGTGTACAGCGATTAGTTATGCTTCTTAATCTTCTTTTTTTCCTCGCTTAGATACCATATGATGCCATATTTGAGTAAATATTGCAAAATTCTCTCTAAGTTTAAAACCGAATGGAAGCTACGAATTGGATAATTATTTAATTATTAAATCACAGAATTCAATGGAATAACTTAAGAATTCTCAATAAATTCATAATCTAATAGCATGTTCAAAGAAAATATTCAGGGAATTTTCTTGGAAATGTTTTTCCATTAAAAATGCAGAAAAATTAAAAAAACACTAAGAAATTACAAATATTTGGCAAAGTTTTTTATTCATTATTATAATTTCTGAAATAAAAACTAAATGCAATCCTCATCAATAATAAGGTTCTCATATAGCCCAACCGACATTTTTATATTTGATTGTGTGGCATATTTGACAACTTTAATAATTGTGGCTGAAATTACAAAAATACGTTATTGGGTGCCACTCAACTTTAGCGTCATATACAAGTAGTGCAACGCCAGCAAACATTTTGATCTTCACTTCCTGGACAAGCCTCGTAAAAACGAGTATTCACAAAAAGCTCTTCATATGAACATAAAGATAAAAAACAATAAAATTACTGTGTAAGAAGCTCATTATTTTTAGGACCAATGTAAAATGACAAAAAATGCTTCATTAAAAATAACGTAACATTAATTACCATGCTTGTAGGGGAGATTAAGCAGGTATCAAACAATTATTACGCCATTTAAAATAAGTGTTTTTAAAGGATTTCAACTAACTAACATTTTGTGGTATTCAATTTAAAACAAAAACTATGAAACACATTTGGAAAAATACCTTTGACTTTTTACGGATATGCTGAAGGGAAAAGAAAACACTTAATATTGACTTTAAAATTAATCAATTAAGTTGCTAACTCTAATATTTCCATGAAATCTGATATCAAACCCAATATTTGTATATTTCATCATATGCTGTATACAACACCGGTCATAAACATTTAGGAACACTCAGTTGACTTTTAATGTCTTGCTCGGGTGATTGAAGTCATCTGGTATCTTTTTCGGCATAAGTTTACAGCACCGAAAAATGGAAGAAATTTTGTTTGGAGTGCATTATAAAAACATTTACAAGTTATTTACAGGAGGAACGGGTATTATTAATGCTATCTAATTTCACAATTAATCGTGTTGTCGGTAACACGGAACCTAATTGATGGCATCCGTCGTAACTTAATGGAATCGATTCATATTGGAAATGAAAAATAGTAACTTCGTGATTCCACTGAAAAATTTTTAATACGAGACGACTCTGGTTTCGACGTTCTACACCATCTTCAGGTGACAACTCTGGCAGACATCCATATATATATATATATATATATATATATATATATATATATATATATATATATATATATATATACACTATATATATAAATATAAATATATATATATATATATATATATATATATATATATATATATATATATATATATATATAATACTCCGGTAGAAGCGGGGAGGTGAGAGGGTCGGGGAGGGTGGGTGTGGGAGGGAATTGAACATATGATGGTTGGAGGGAAGGGTAGAAACATGAGACACCCCATGAGGAGCATTCCTCTTATTGGAGGAGGAAAGTGGGTGGGTTTTAACGGTTCAAAAACATAAATAAAAAAACATTTTACACATCTCTGACGTCTGATTGAGGGTGTGGGGACGTATAGGGCTTCTTACCCTCATACATTTCGAGCGTACACTATTTAAAATTTCAAAAAATTCAATTTAAATTCATTCAATTCATTTCAATTTAAAAGTTCTTTCTTTTCTAAATGTAAAATTTCAAATTCAAAGTCACTACCGTGGTTATATTTAAGGTTACCGTGGCTGAACATTGCAGAAACCCTCCTTGTTTAGAAGTCTGTACCTGCTCCAATCACCTTTGAACTGCATGAACTCTTGAAGACGGGTATTTTATAAAAATTATTTCAGTTTCCACGGTAAATATTTCGAACATCCCAATAGCCTAGCCATGGGGTCCGCTATGTCCCCGCTACTGGTGGATATGTACATGGACCATTCTGAAAAAGGCTTGTTCTCATCTGGTAATGGACTTAGCAAATATGTAGACGATGTGTTTTGAGTTAGGGTAGGTTCCAAAATGCAACTTGAAATATTTCTTTCATATCTAAATTCATTGAATCACAATTTGGTATTCACTTGCGAAATAGAAGATAACAATTCCCTCAACTTCCTTGATTTCTTCCTTCCTTCCTTCTTTGGGTGAGGGAACATTCATTGCAGTAAAGTCACATCTTAGTAGCCGACGATACGAATGTACTTAAATGACTTAGAAAGCGGTTGATACAACATAAAGGGCTACAACGGCAGAAGCCTATTCTTGCGCTGATTTTACCGACCTCCAGATTCTAAAACAGATGTTACAAGCTCGACGAACCAATTTCCACTCTCAGCAAGAAACATAGATACAGTATTATTACTATCGTTGGTGATACAAATCTAGCGTCAATTGACTGGGACACACCTACTGCGTAGGAAAATCTGCCAAAAACAGATTCATGCCAAGAACTCCTTCGTATATTCACAAAGCAATCCTTAGAATAAATTGTCAAATCGCCAACACGGGGCCACAGCCTAGATATATTTGCGACTTCAATGCCCAAAATCATGGATCATCAATTATTAAAATAATGGACGGAATCAGTGACCATTAGGTTATTTTTATAGTAATAAAAACTAAGTCCTTGAAAAGAAAAAAATAAAAGCGTAAAATATACTTATATCACAAGGTAAATTTTAACGGGCTACGAGAATATTTAAAAAAGGATTACCAGATTAAATGACAAAAACACTTGCAACGGATACAGAGGACACTTGGAAATATTTCTTAAATATTTTACGCGAAGGAATGAAGACGTACATCCCGTCCAAACTCAAACGCGACGGTAAGGAACCTATATGGTACAACGGGGAAGTCAGATCGGCATTAAGAAGGCAAAGAAAGCTACAGTCAAATTTCAAAAAGAGTTTAAAAAGTGACGATTTAGTTTTTGTGAATACATCCAAACAGCAACTAAAAAAATGTCGTAGTAAGACGAAAAGAATTATGCGCCCAGCACTACACTCTTTTAAATCTAAAATGCTAAGCGAATATCTTGAGGAAAGGCCAAATTCATCCTGGTCCTATGTTAGGGAAATACAGGGTAAACGTCCAACTGTAAATTCTTTGAAGATGGAAAACGGAGAAATTATTACAGATAGCGTGTAAAACGCAAATAACTTATACAATTTTTCCAGAGGGTATACAATAAAAACACAAACGCACCAAACGATCCTCCGCACCCACCCCAGGAACATGTGAGCGATATAACACTGACCAAGCAGGGAATAGTACATCAGCTCCGTAGTATCAAAGCAAACAAAGCACCTGGTCCGGAAGAAATACCTACTGGAATATTAAAGGAATTAGCTCAAGATATTTCCCCGTTTTTACACATTGTTTTTCTTAAATCGATAGAAGAAGGCTCAGTACCTCGTGACTGGAAGCTAGCCCATATAACTCTCATCTATAAAGGTGGTGATTGGGCTATACCAACCAATTACAGACCCATTCCCTGAACATCGATCTCTTGTAAAATATTGTAACACATTATTGTCACTAACATTATGAGATTTCTTGATAGTAGGAAAATACTAATCCACAACCAGCACGGATTTAGGAGAAGCAGATCTTGCGAAACACAACTTGGTCCTTTCATTCACGATATACTTAGATCGGGAGAAAACAACACTCAAGTCGATGCAGTATTCCTTGATTTCAAAAACGCCTTCGACAAAGTCCCACACAATAAACTGTTACATAAACTTAAATACCATGGAATCAATGAAAAAATTATTAATTGGATTAGAGACTTCTTGTCAAATCGCAAACAAATAGTAGTCATTGATGGGTTGTGCTCAACGGATGGATATGTAACTTCGGGCGTCCCCCAGGGAAGTGTAATGGGGCCTGTTCTGTTCTTAATATACATTAATGACTTAAGCACACAGGTTGGTAGCAATCTGAGGTTATTTGCTGACGACACGGTGGTATACAGGGAAATAAGGAGCCAACTAGATCGCGAGCTACTCTCTAGAGACTTAGACACAATCTCGGAATGATGCAATAAGTGGGGATTAACACTTGATATAGATAAATGCGCAGTTTTGAAATTTTGGAACAAAGGAAGTGGCGAACGGGAAAAAAACTATGAGATGGAGAGTTCAGTACTAACAACGGCCAATTAAGTTAAATATTTAAGGGTAGTTCTAATACCACAATTTTCATGGGGAGCACATATCACGACATTATGCGGATTCGCTTTAAAGAAACCCGGCTTCATTCTACGGATGGTGGGGAAATGTAATGAGAAAGTTAAAGAGAGACGTTATTTTGCTCTCGTTAGACCTCATTTGGAATATGCCACGAGTATTTGGGAGTCTTGGGAGAAAATTTGGAAAGAGGATATATAAAAAGTCCAGAGAAAATCCGACAGATTCGTTAAAACTTGTTATGATAAGAATACAAGTGTGGCAGGTCTTCAGGGATTTAGGCTGGGAACCCATTGAAGTACGAAGAGAACAAGCGAGGCTTAAGACTTTAAGAAATGTACAGCACAAACGAGTTTAACGATGAAACTAAAGGAATTATAATGGCCCCAAACTACTTGGGTAGATCAGACCACAAAGATAAAATAAGGGAGATAGTTTCCAATACAGATAGACAAAAACACTCATTCTTTCGCCAAGCAATTTGAAATCATAATAGTGAGAAACCGAAGTCACTCTACGAATATTAAAAACACTGAATTTACAAGTCGGAACAAAATTAAACACTGCAAAAATATTAGGTATATTTGTTTGTGCATGTATAAGTTAGTTGGTAGTTTGAGTGTTTGCATGTATGTGGGGTGTAAGTTTTTTTGCATGAAGGTATACCATGTATTTTTGTGGATAGTTTCAATTTGTGGCTTTTGCATGAGGTTTTTTTCTTTCATAATTACGGATGGTGTCCTAACGCCTCCCACCAAAAGCCGTTGCGGCGGTTTGCGGGGTATTGAGTAGATATAGATGTACACGTAGATTAAAATATTTGTAAAATTAAATCTCCTAGAGTTCTCAATCAAAAATTATTATAGTGACCAAGTGATTCACTTTCACTCAAGGCGTTTTTTTTCCCAAAAGTTATCCGTTATTCACTCCATAATTCACAGGTTAATAAACATTCCCATGCCAAAAACCAATTTCGAAAAGGAATAAGCTACAATAAAAACAAAAGCTAGACACAATGAGCAGCTCATTGATAAGTTGTACTTTAAAAAACATTATCAACTGGCAGTCAGATACATTTATCGACTACAACCGCGATACTACGCCAAATGGCGTAGAATCCTATATTTGTATCACTTTACTATAAGAATTTGCAAAAAACTGCTGAAAGATAAGTTTAAATTAGCCTATTATAATAAATCAAATCTCAGGAACCAACTTTACCACACAAAAGAAAATTCCAAAAAGTAGAATGTATAAGTTAAGATGTAGGTAAGACGCAGTGTATGTTGGACAAACTGGCCGAAAATTTCAAGAACGGGTGAAGGAGCACCAAGCCTGCGTGAAGAACAAAAAGTCAACGTCACAAGTTGCAAAACATTTATTGGAATGTAGCTACGGTGATGACTTTAAATTGTAAATTTTAAATGTAGAAAAAAAGGACTTAGACTAGGCGCTTTAGAGAAGCTTGATATTTTAAAAAGTGTACGCTCCAAAGAGAATATTGTTACTGACCTTTTGTGCACCTCCTAAACTTACCACTTCTCAATGCGTGCGCTTATGAGGGTAAGGACCCCAATACTTCCTCCACACCCTCAATCAGACGTCAGAGATTTGTAAAAGGTGTTTGTATTTATGTCTATTAACCGTTAAAACCCACCCACTTCCCTCCGCCAATAGGAGGAACGCTCCTCATAAGGTGCCTCATATTTCTACCCTTCCCTCCAACTATCATTCCCTCCCCCACCCACCCTCCCCCACCCTCTCACCTCCCCAACCCTACGGGAGTGTAATATACCTCTATATATTGTAAACTCTTCCCGTCCTTTTACATAGGCCAATGTTCCACACCACTTAACATTAGGATTAATAACCACCGCGCCTCGTGCAATCCCTCCTCCCCGTCCGCGGGTCTCCCCATCCCTAAACATGCTTCCCATCATAACACCCCTTTCAACCAGTGTTACAATGTTTCCGTCCTAGCGTCCCTTCCCACATCCGATAACCCTATAGAATTAAAAACTCTTGAAATGGCATTCATTTACATCTGTATGGCCTATCAGCATCCGGGCCTCAATGTCGTTCACTGATGGGAGTGGCCTAAAATTGTTACTTTGTGGAAGCAAAGCATATCGGGGGGGTGGACACTGTGTTTTTCCGAATGAGTTTTGGTGTACGTTGCCTTTGTTTTGACTTGCGAGGTCTTTATCAATACTTTGTAGGTTGACACATGAGTCTCGTATGTTGCAATAGTTACGGTGAGCATTTTGTTCTATTTTCCGATTTTGTGTCGATTCCACCCCTTCCCTCTCCCTTTCCTCTCCCCAAACATTCCTTTCACCCCTCCTTTGCCTCCCGTTCTCCCCTTCCCCTGGCCCCCTTCCCTTTCTCTCGCACCCCTCACCTCAACAATTCCAGCAGTCATTACTTCTATATCTTCAGATGAAGACGGATTGTTTCCGTCGAAATATCAAGAAATACCGTGTGAGTGTTCTTCTTTTTTTGTGATTCTATATTGTGTGTTACTGTGTATTGTACTATCCGGCACTTCCGTGTTACATCTACGAAAGCATATATATATATATATATATATATATATATATATATATATATATATATATTTATATATATACATACATGGATGTCTGCCAGAGTTGTCACCTGAAGATGAGGCTGAACGTCGAAACCCGGGTCGTCTCGTCTCGTATTAATTTTTCAGTGGAATCACGAAATTACTATTTTTCATTTCCAATATGAATCTAAAAATCCTGGAGTGACGACACTAGCCATTAGTTCGAACTTCACCGCAAGCAGTGCGAACGTGGACAGGGTTTTCAAAATTAGGCTAATACAAGAAAATTTAACTCAGCATACCTTTATCAAGTTTCGCCACTTCAAATTTTAATGAAAATATTCGCCTTTCCCTTTGTAATTAAATCCTTCAGCTGGGTGATATTTAGTTTCCAAAACTCTAGATTGTTATTTGTAGTTAGTATATACTAAAATGTCGTGAATACGAAGTGAAGTCATTGTTTGTCGAATTGAATCATCTTCATTTCACAATAATTCCAATTTTCAACTGATTAAATCTTTTATTTCACACATTAACCAGTTTTTGAGTCACTTTGGTTACTTTGAAACTGCCGCATCAAGAATATCGAAATCGTGTTAAGTGTAGAGCCGAATAAATATACTCGCGTGAACCTCACTCAAGATCTTTCCACATAAACATACGGAGAATATATGGACAATTTAACAAAATATCATAGGAAATTGGAAATTATTTGGGGACATCTGAATAAAAGATTAAGGGTATCTCAAAAAATATAAACGCGCACCAAGATTCAAAGCTTAAAATTTCAAGAAGAAAGCTTTGCAACAGCAAAAAATTATATCATTCTAACTTGAAACTTTTAGTTTTAGAAAAAGTTTTACATACATACCTTGACCCATTTTAATGACATAACCATTCATTTGATAAAATCTTTACCTTAAAACTTCATTCCAAACATACCAATACTTTTATTCGGGAAAGGAAGTCAGATATGGTGCTATTAATCTTGCCAGTTAACTTGCGCATTTCTCAAGTCACAAAAAAAATTAAAAAGAATAGAACAGAAATTTCCATGAGGGGTAAATGTTTTCCTCAATGTTTTCTGAGCGACCAATCCCTGATAAATATAATACACAAATTATCATATCGGCCTCAGGGGTGCATTCAGTACCGTCCTACCTGCTGTTTGCCTTTTCAAACACACTTTAAAGGCGTACTCCATAAGGCTTCTCTATAGAGATTGAGGTCGACCTACTTCTCTGATGAGAGGGCGACGGGTTGGTTTTTTGAAACGCACCTCATTCTTTTTCCGTTCGGGAAACCGGCATTATCGCATGGTAAACAGCTCTGGAAATGAATCATATTCCTGAAGCAATGCACGACTAGGAATTACAAAATGATAATAAACACGCATTTTCCAAGGGTTATCATGTTTGATAGAACTGATTGGATTTTGTTTTGTAGTGAAGGGTTGTGTTTTTTCTTAGTAGGTGTCGATATAATAAAAACATGTTTTGTAATAAAATAATATAATATATATTAATACACTTTAATAATTATAAGACTATTGTAGATTAATAACTTTTATTAAATCAAATAAAGAGCAAACCACGAAGGAAGGATAGGCAACGATGAAGGGAGTTCGGTGTTTCACGAAAAATAGATAAAAACTCGATTTATATTCCAGAAGGGATACGTACTTTGCTCATCCTTAAAATCATTTCGCGTCTGAATACATATTCTCTATCATTTGGTGCTACGTGCGTCAATCTTAAAAATATTGCCTATTTTCGGTGAATGCTTTTTTCTCTGAAAAAACTGTAAAAGGCTAAATAATTCTAAAATTCGAGATAATTCCTATACACACACAAACAAGTAACACTTTGAAAGGCACACTGTTTTTTAGGCAAAATTGTTGGGATCGAAACGTTTCTATTGCAATACAAAGATATGGGATCTCCTGAGGCAGGCAAGTTCCCAGAACGCGAGTTTTCTAAGTAGACGATATTTCCAAGGGGTACAAGTTCCACCGAAGTAAGGTATGTAAGTAAAAGGCATTAGAAAGGGAATAAAATAAAGGGTGAAAAAGGTTTGAGAATGGCGTTTCCGCGGGAGCCGTAGGAGTGAAAAAACATTAGGAAAAGAACATTGTCGTTCCATTCTCCAAGTTCCGATCGGGCCTCCTTTTAAAAAGGACCTTAGCACTTTCCACGGGAAAACGCAATTGCCCCGATGGAATGGCAATTGACAACGACCCCTCCATTTAACACGAATCACACTCGCGGATAGCTGCTGCCCTCTCGCAGAGAGAAAAGGTCGAAGGCTAGGCCCATATCATATATAAGCGAATATTTGGGTCTATATATATATGTATATATATATATATATATATATATATATATATATATATATATATATATATATATATATATATATATAAAACCACTAATACAACAGAGGGAGGGAGAAAGGACAGCGGGAAATACTGAGTCGGAGGGCCACCACGGTGGCCCAAGAAACTATTTCTCTACGGGGCACGGCTGCCGGAGATGGTCGTCACGGTTCACGCCGCCCTATATCTCTCTCTGCCCTCTACGGCCCATTCCCCACCGAGTGAGCCGAAGACCTTTCAGCCAGAAAGCAAGGCGAACTGACAGCCTATCGTGGAGAACACACGGCAGTTAGCTAGTGGGTGTATATAGAAATGGTTTCCCTGGCCAAAGATTAGAACCCGGATCTTTATCATGGCATTGGTCGAAGGGCCACTCACCAAAATAGCAATCCCAATGTTAACTGTAAAACATACAACTTTATTATCTCATGAAAACATTATATTTGACAAGGGAAAAAATTGTGCAGGTTCATGCTGGTTCATATGCCTTGGTCGTCTCCTTTTTAGCTAATCCTGGGAAAACTAAGAATAAGCATTTTCAGTTGCTTTGCCTGTTACAAGAGTGTTCTGGCCGTTTTATGCAGTTAATCTGAAGTTTTAGTTGATTTTCAAATGCTGAATGTTTAAACTTTAAATGCTTTTAAAGTTAAACATATGTAAAATATTTACCATTGAATTACATCGTAAAATTTGAATGTCCAATTTAATAGACAAAATGTACTTTATAGTGGAGTATAACAGCAATGAGTCAAACAAAACTCACATGCCAGAAATTAAAACAGCAATTTGATAATTATTCGTATTAGATCTATAAACTAATAAAAACGTTTTGACAGAACTCTCTCACATCTACGAATCATTTTTACCTTACTTTCCGAAAATATTGTAAGATAAACACAAAAATACTCATCAATCTAGTAAATAATAAACAAACAAGAATACACTTAAATATATACACCGGTAAGCAGTTCTCTTTTATCTCAATTCGTTCAATTGTATTCGAGGTCGTAAAAAAGCATGTTGCAGTTTTGGTTGAAATAATAAAGAGCCTGTTTATAGAATTGCATGTATGCAGGTGAAAACATATACGTGTAAATACACAAATATGGGTGCGTGTGAGTTTGCACGCGTGCATACATATACATATATCTGAAGTAAATACATATCTATAAACGGGTTTTCTATCGTTTCAACAGATATTGCTAAAAGAAGATACGTTCTAGGCTAGGTGGACACATTTTTCCGTGCGACACATGATTTCCCAAGATAATCTGGTTCCCGGAGAGTCATCACAAACCTGAGGGTGAAGATGAGGGTATCCCACGGTCATCCGATCAAACTAGGGGGGATCAGTGCCACTTCACAACTGTATTATATATTTTATATGTGAATGTATGTATGCATATGTATGTATATATACGGGGTCCGTACAAAAGGTATCGGGACTGGTCCCAAAAATCAAAATTTACTGCAGTTATCATTACAATAACTTAATAATCTTTAAAATACATTCCTCCTGCATCGATACACTTAGTTCGGCGCGTCTGCCACTCGTCAACAGCCCGCTGGAAGTTGGTTTCCTGAATCCTGTTGAGAGCCTTTGTCATCGACGCTTGAACCGCCTCGACGGAGTCGAACTGATATCCTTTGAGCTCCCTTTTTATTCGTGGGAGCAAGAAAAAGTCAGGTGGAGCCAGGTCGGGGCTGTAGGGGGTGGGGGGTGGGGGGAGACAACGTGGCCTCGCCGAATTTCGTCAGCAGCTAAATTTCCACCCGCAACAGTTTTTGTTCTTCAGCCTACTCATTCCAAACATTCGATTCTCAACTCTTTCAACCCACCGACACCGGATTTGTGAAACCACAGCCTCCTTCAAAAAATACCATCACAATCTACACAATGCACTTCACAAACGCGGTTACACAGAAAACAACTCCATATCTGACGCAGAACAACCTTCCCACCATCTACTTCCCAGAATTCCACAGACTAAACACCTTTCTTAAAGAACTATTTCCTACTTTACACGATACTGCCGCTACCTCACCTCTACTGACACATTTCCACTCTCTCGAATAAAGACGACCCACCAATCTCAAAAACCTTCTCAGATTCACCAACCCTCTGGCGCCCCCCGCCCCCCAAACAAATGTCCTCATACTTCCCCTACTTGCAACCGCCCCAGTGTACAACATGTCTGCATATCTAATCTACTCGCCTCGCCCCAAATTCCCTCATTTCCACCCCACCCCATTCCCACGCTAATTGTCTCTCGATAGCGTTATCTATTCTTTGACATGCAACTAATAATCTTCATTTTACACACGCGAATTCAGTATCCCCTTTTCAATCCGAATTAACAATCACCGTTAATCGTTTAATTATGACTCACTGTCCTCTCTTCCTATCCCTTCACACGATAATTTCCCCAACCTTTCCGTCAACATGTGTTTCTCCTTAAACATCCAAGTATCCCTACCCGATTAAACCTCCAACAAAACGTCTCGCGAATACTCGTACATACGAGTATTCGCTCTATTTCTATACTTTCCGATCTATTGAAATTCCCACCCTTAACCGTCGCTAAAACTCCCTTCCAAACATCCCCTGCGCCACCCCCACCCCTGACCTCTTATTCTCTCCGACCGAAACCTTCCAGGCTGAAGGAGATCTCAGAGAAGGCTTTATGAAATGCAAGTGCCTTTTTACGTATTATCCATTTTATTGCTATTATTTATTTTATATCCTAACTGATTTTACGAATTCCCCGCCCACTTTCATTCCTACCTCCAGTTCTTCCCATGCTTCTTTAATCATTTCCTCTGCATAGAGGTTGAACAGCAACGGTGATAATGGGCAACCCTGCCTTACACCTCTTCCTAACACTGCCCAACCGGACTCCCCGTTCCCCACTCGCACCTGAGCAGTCTGAGACATGTACAGGTTGCGGATTGATAAAAATATATATATATATATATATATATATATATATATATATATATATATATATATATATATATAATATCTGTTTCTATATAAATGAGTATTTGTTTGCCGTTAGGCGGGATCTCGTGTTTGAATGTATCGTATATATATTCCACCGAGCAACCATAAGGAAGAAGAGGTTGATAGGATATACGATCCGTTAGAGGACATAATCGCGTGTGTTCCCGAAAGGGAAACATTTCATAGTGATGGGGGATAGGAATGCGACGGTAGGCGAAGGAAGAGATTGGGATGAGGTCGGGGACTACGGTTTAGGCACGAGGAATGACCGCAGGGAGAAAGCTGTTGAGTTCTGCAGAAGACGGGGGTTAGTCATCACCAACACTTGGTTTAGACACCACAAAAGACGCAGGTATACATGGAAAATGCGTGGTGACTCCGGAAGGTATCAGCTAGATTATATTCTGGTTAGACACAGGTTTAGGAACAGTGCGACAAATTCACACAGCTTCCCGGGAGCGGATGCTGACTCTGACCACAATTTAGTTGTTATGAAATGTAGCGTCCGTTTCAAAAAGATCAGGCTGGGGCGGCGATTCAGAAAATGGAATGTAGAAGCATTAAATGGGTTGAAAAGGAAGGAGTACCAACAGGCGGTAGAGGAAATCATGGAGGATGGTAGAGAGCTAAGTACTATCGAATAAAAATGGGAAAGTATAAAGAAAGGGTTGCCTAAAGCCGTAAAAGACACTATTGGAACCGTTGACGCTAAAAGGTCTGAGAAACCATGGATCACGGATGATATGATTACAAAGATGGATGAGTGGCGAAAATAGAAGAATGTAAATACAGAGTTAGGCAAAATGAAGGACCAATAGTTAAACAATAAATTTAGACGGACCACAAATAAAGCAAAAGAAACATTTTGGAAGACGCGGTGTGAGTACATGAAAAGTTTGTAGAGGAAGGTTGAAATTGGTGCGGTTACAGCAAAGTTAAATTTTTATCGGGAAGTAAGAAAGGAAGATCTGTGCTAACTGTTAGACATAGGGCGGATAATAGCTGATGCAGGAAAGATTCAAGAGAAATAGATGGAATATATAGAAGAACTGTATAATGAAGAACTTAGACCAACAAAGTTAGACATAGAAAGGAACATGACGTAGAGGATGATAGCTTAGGTCCAGCCATACTCGACGATGAGATAGACGGGCATTAAGTGAGATGAAACTAAATCAGACCGTGGGGGTGGATAATATTCCTGCGGAACTATTGAAATATTTAGGAAAATGTGGGAGAATGGGGCTCAATGTGCTGATTTGTAGTATTTATGAGGAAGGAATCTGGCCGGAAGACTTTATAAGAGCAGTTTTAATTCCTATTCCAAAAAAGGTAAAGGCTATATCATGTGAAGACTACAGAACAATGCGTTTGATATCCACGCAGCTAAAGTTGTTCTCAGGATCATAAACAAAAGGATAGAGAGTAGGGCAAATGATTACATAGAGGATGACCAGTTTGGGTTTAGGAAGAGGAGGGGTACGCGTGATGCCATTGAAGTCATGAGATTATTAATCAACAGGAATATAGGATACAATCAGGACGTATTTGCCTGTTTCATAGATTCCGAAACAGCGTTTGATAGAGTAAATTTGTAAAAACTAAGGAGTATATTGAAAAAAATAGAAATGGATTGGAGAGACCGGAGGCTAATCCGCAAACTGTACATGTCTGAGACTGCTTAAGTGCAAGTGGGGAACGGTGATTCCGGATGGGTAGTATTAGAAAGGGGTGTAAGGCAGCGTTGCCAGTATATGCGGATGAAATGATGAAAGAGGCATGGAAAGAACTGAAGGTAGGAATGAAAGAAAAATCAGTTAGGTTTGCTGATGACCAAGCTTTAGTGTGTCAGTCAGCCAAGGGGTTGCAAGCATCGCTTAGTGAATTGGAAACTCATTGCGACAGCTATGAGATGAGAATCAATATTAATGAAACAAAGTTTATGCGTTTTTCTAGAAAGAAAAAGGCTAAGCTAAGCATTAAAATAAGAGGGCAAAAACAAGAACAGGTGGAACAGTTTACGTATCTTGGAAGTGTTTTGGACCAACATGGTCATAGTCGTAGGGACGTAAGGAGAGGAATTGCGTTGGGCAAAGAGGCTTTCACAAGGAGGAGGGAGTTGATGACAGGGACGTTGGGTAAGGATGAAAAGAAAAGACTCGTGAAAACTTTGTTACGGAGCTTTGCTATGTGCGGCCCGGAAATGTGGTCATTGAAGCAGGAGGATAGACGTAGACTTGAGGCTTTTTAAATGTGGGTGTGGTAAAGAATGGAGAAGATGAAATGGACAGAAAAGAAATCAAATGAGGAAGTACTTGCTATGGTAGGCGAAGAGGGGGGTTTGTTGGGAGAAATCCTATGGAGGCAGGAAAAGTGGATGAAGGGGATATTGACCAGCAGTGGGATTTGTAAGACGGTAATAGAGGGGAGAATGTTGGGCAAGCGAGGAAAGGGGAGGAACAGGTTAGGGATGTTGGACGGGATGAAGGGAGGAAGAAGATACTCAAGTATGAAGAGGGGCCTGATGCACAGTAGGTTGCTGTATTGTGTTCTGTTTTGTTGGGAGTTACAAGAATTTATATGGTACTTGTGTCTATCCAAAAAACCTACCTTAACCAGGAGATTACCTTATAATGATTATATATATATATATATATATATATATATATATATATATATATATATATATATACCTACATACACATACCGGGTGCGTTAAGAAGGTAGGGCAATTGTGGTACCCGCGACGCTCTTATTGAGTGAATCGGATCAAATCACTTGGAGTAGGTGGGTGGGACACTAAGCTTAGACGTGAAACTAGTCTTAGTGCTCTAACAGCTGTGTAACCGGCAGGACGTCAGTTATTGTAAAACTCCACGTGCCAACCGTGTCACGAAAAAATGGAATCGACAATCGAGCAACGTTATGTGAATACTAGGTTTTGTGCTAAACTGCAAAAAAACGCTTTAACAGAAAAAACAAATTATTCGAGAGACTTACGGGGACTCTGCTCCATCTTACGCACAACTTTCCAGGTGATTAAGGGCCTTTAGTAGGGCCAGGAATAGTTTTACAACGAACAACGCTCTGCGCGGCCGTTAACCAGCTAAGTCGGCAACAATGTGGCTCTTGTTAAACAATTATTGAACTCTGACATTTGATTGAATGTAAAGATGGTTGCCAATGAACTCAACTTGTCGTCTACTGTTGTGTTCCGCATTGTTACTCGTTAAAATGCTCATTAGAACGAGAAAAGACTTCTCAGCTACCTGGCAACTCCATCACGACAACGCGCTATAAGTCCGCAATTTACTGGTCAAAAAACCAGGTGTCAAAGCTTCCCCCCCTCTCTTTAGTCATAACGTCGCCCCAGCAGACTTGGCAGCCCTGAAAGGAACCCGTTTTTCGTCCATAGAAGATATTCAATCAGCCTCGACGAACACCTTGCGAGAGGTCCCCGAAGTCGCCTTCAAGGGCGCGTACAGGTCATGGTAAAATCGCTGGAAAAAATGTGTAGAGGCCTAGGAACAGCAGTATGTAGAATTTGTAGTGTTTGTGCAAATCTCCTTCACATATTACTTTAAAAAACTGATTGCATTACTTTCGGAACACACCCTATGTAAATAAAACTTGCGCGAAAGTCTCACGGATGTGAATAATAATGTACATCCAGATTTCATCAGCGAGCAAAAACTGAAATGACAAAGTACAAAAAAGTAACTCAAATGCATTCCGCGTTTCCGTGTTTTTCTTCGCTGGTGATTTCTTGTTGCACATATATCTATGGGTCGGGGTAGTATAGGGGGTAGAGCGCTGGACTGCTGACCGGAGGGTCCCGGGTTCGATTCCCGGGTGAGGCACTCTGGGCACCTGCAGCTCCACCAAATCTACGGTGATTTTTCGGATACCAAGTCTTCCTGGGAAACCATAACCGGCACAGGGAAAGGAACTGGCGTGTGATGTGTGAATTTCACACGCCGTATAGGGCTTAGTACTGGGTGAACTCTACCATCAGCTACTAAACCGATCTTCTGGTTGATTACTGTGTTTATGGTTTTTTTATATATGTATGGTGCCCAGAGACTTGCCGGGAATCGAATCCTGGACCCTACGGTCAGAAGTCCATCGCTCTACCCCCTGTATATATATATATATATATATATATATATATATATATATATATATATATATATATATATATATTTATATACATATGTATACATTAGGTAATCTACCGGTTAAGGTAGGTTTTTGGATGGGCATAATTACTAATTAAATAATTTGTGACACCTAGCAAAACACAGCATCCTACTCTACATCAGGTCCCTCTTCAGCTCTGAGTACTTTCTTCCTCCCTTCATCCCGTCCAACATCCCTATCCTGTTCCCTCCTTTTCCTCGTTTGCCTAACATTCTCCCCTCAATTACAGTCTTTAACATTCCGCTGCCGGTCAACACCCCCTTCGTCCACTTTTCCTGCCTCCATAGGATTTCTCCCAACAAACCCGCCTCTTCACCCACCATACCAAGTACTTCCCCATTTGTTTTCTTCTCTATCCATTTCACCTTCTCCATTCTTCTCCACACCCACATTTCAAAAGCCTCCAATCTACGTCTATCCTCCTGCTTCAATGACCACGTTTTCGCGCCGTACATAGCTACGCTCCATATCAAAGTTTTTACGAGTCATCTCTTAGCGTCCTTATTCAACGTCCGTATCATCAACTCCCTCCTCCTTGTGAATGTTTCTTTGCCTAGCGCAATTCTTCTCCTCACGTCCCCATTACTTTCTCTGTGTTGGTCCAAAATACTACCGAGATACGTAAACTGTTATACCTGCTCTAGTTTTTGCCCTCCTATTTTAATGTTTAGCTTAGCCTTTTTCCTTCTAGAAAATCGCATAACCTTTGCTATATTAATATTGATTCTCGTCCCATACCTGTCGCACTGAATTTCCAATTCACTCAGCAATGCTTGCAACCCCTTGGCTGACTTACAAATTAAAGTTTGGTCATCAGCAAACCTAACTGATTTTACGAATTCCCCGCCTACTTTCATTCCTACTTCCAGTTCTTCCCATGCCTCTTTAATCATTTTAACCGGTAGATTACCTAATAATAACAATAATAATAATATATATATAAATATATATATATATATATATATATATATATATATATATATATATATATATATATATATATTATACATAGGTGTGTGTGTATATACAGGGTTCGTCCGGAAAATAAGTGTACTGAGCTCAGGAAACATAATTTATTACACTTTTACATATCTTAAGCTAATATTCTGCAACAGTCCGGTGGTGCCAAGTCCGGGCTGTAGGGCGGGTGCGGCAGCGTTGCCACGCCGTGCTTGGCCAAGAAGTCCGACACGACAAGCGAGGTTTGAGACGGCGCATTGTCGTGATGCAGCTGCCAGATGTTTTTGATCGCTGGCCGGACGCGGGCGACTCGTTTTCGAAGCCTGTCGAGCACTTGGACGTAAAATGCAGCATTTACAGTTTGTCGTTCAGGTATAAATTCGTAGTGGACGACTCCCCTTTTGTCAAAAAAGACAATGAACATCGCCTTGATCCGAGATTTGCTCATGCGAGCTTTCTTTTGACGGGGTGATGATGGGGTGTGCCACTCCACACTTTGTCTCTTCGACTCCGGGTCGTACTCAAAGATCCACGTCTCGTCACCCGAAACAACGTTCTCTAAAAAATGTTGAACATTTTTGCAGTGTTCCGCAAGTTGTGTCGCGATTTCCAAACGATTGAGTCTTTGATCATCACTGAGCACTTTCGGCACCAACTTTGCACAAATTTTTCGCATCTGTAATTGCTCCCTAATAATCTCGTGCACTATTGTTTTTGGCACATTACACTGCTCTACTATCATCCGAACACTAAGACGACGATCAGAGTTCAGTACATCGCGAACTTTTCGCACATTTTCGTCGGTGAGTGTCGTTGATGGGCGTCCAGGCCGTGGTTCGTCGTCGACCTCTTCTCTGCCCTCCACGAACATCTTGTGCCACCGAAAGATCATGTTTCTGGACATGGCTGACTCCCCGTAAGCCTGGTTAATCATACCGACAGTTTCGGTAGACGATTTCCCAAGCTTTACCGCAAATTTGATGGAATAACGCTGCTCCAAAAACTTCGGCATCGCGTTCCGTGACGTGGGTCGAGCGTGGAGGTTCGCGTTAACAGAGCTCCTGACTACACCACAGCTCAGAGACGACTGCCTTTTTCAGCGTCGCTTGCCAACATACCCCCCTTCAATCGCAGCCCGTCAGAGCGGTGCTGGGCGCGCCTGGAGCGGCGGGAATAAATCAATACACTAATTTTCCGGACGAACCCTCTGTATATATATATATATATATATATATATATATATATATATATATATATATATATATATATATATATATATATATATATATATATATATATATATATATATATATATATATATATCCGAGCTACTGTTTCTACTGAGGAAGCTGGAGCGTAATTCCGTCGAAATTATTACGAAATTACGTGTGAGTGTTTTTTTATGTGCTCTTATATTGTTTGTTACAAATAAAATCACAATGTTTGAGGATGTAAAATCACAAGGATACCGATTGGTTAGGAATCAGATTTTCAAATAATAAGCATTATGCTTTATGAAACCGCCGATGATATATCAGTGGTTCACATGAACATAATGCATGCTATCATACTTGGTCAATCTGCCCACAAAAAATCCCCTCATCCAAAGTAACCGAGAATTTAATCAAATAAAACCTACACGTTCACTTCTGTCAATCGCACCGCAACAAACACTAACAGATTCGAAAGAAGGAATAACTTACCGTACAAAGTGGGCATTTGCACAACAAAGGAGAGCACTCGACGGTAAGATATATGCCACAAATAAAGGCGATGGAGATGGAAACATTCCCGATCGTATAAGGGACAGGGGACGGGAATGACGAAAAGGGGAAAAAGGGAACCTCTCCTCCGGATATCCCGAGCCCCCTTTCCCTCTCGGGCCTCACCCATTCCTCCGCCCCGCCGCTCGGGGCCCTTACGACCGCCAGCCAGCCCCTGCTTCCCCCTAGAAGATGGCGGAGGTACTTGTGTTACAGGGCGGCTCTCAAAACCCACCACCCTTCCTCCTCATCCCTTTAGGGGGATGGACGTAAAAAGGGCCGCGCGTGCCCCACCGCTTCCCGCAATACTCTCCCCCGCCCCCCCAGCCCCCTAACACCCGGTGGGGTGGGATTCGAAAGGGGGGACGATACTGGAGGAGAGGTCGCTTTTATTGCGCGGTCAGTACGTTCGAGAGAGAGAGAGAGGCACTGGGGTGTGAGGGGGGGGACTGATCCCTCCTCCTCCTCCTCTACACGCCCTCCACCCAGCCCCCCACCCTCCTCCCACCACCCGCGTCATCGCGTGATTCCAGACCAGCTCTCCGCAACCAACCCCCGTCCTCTTCCTTAGCAGCTCTTCTTTTTCCTTTTTCAAGGTTTCGTTTCCCGAAGTTCCCTTTCCTCGAATTGAGCATTTCCTGAGGATTTTACTCCTTGGCAATATACAATTTAAATTTGCACTCCACAGTCTGCGAATTGACTTGGGAGTCCTTAAAAAGAAAACGAGATATCTAGGTTGAAGACCGGCACTTACGTAGGAATTAATGGAAAGGAATACCGCTAAATCTACAGAAGTAATACAGATCTCATGCATTCCTCCGGCTTTTCCAGTACACTTTCTCTATGTATAAAAAATAGTTGAATACCTGATAAAGAGATTAACTGACAAATGCCATGAATAAGATATTAATTCAGTGGTTTCGGTACAAGGCAATTGGATTTTGGTTCTTGAGGATTCCTAAACTCGGTGACTAATTCTATTCCACATGTTTTAATTAAAGTTATTCATTTTCCTCTATTTATTTTTAAAATTTAAATATAAACTGTTCTGTAAAAATGCCATACAATTCAAAATCATAAAAGTATTGAGTTTAATGGAAAAAATGTCCTGTGAATCATTAGAAATCATAACCCATTGAATTAATATGATAATTACTGTGGTTAACATTGCGGATATTTAACAATTATCCCAGAATAATACTCCAATGACACGCCTCCTCATCATTTGTAGCTCTACAGCCTGGTGAGGGCCTTGGCTTCATCTATGATATGCCTCCATTCACTTCTTGTTTCTTCCTTCCATCCTGTAACTCCCATTGCCTTTAAATCATCATCCACATCCTGTAGCCATCTCTTCCTTGGTCTACCTCTTTTTCTGACCCCTTCCATCTTGCTATTAAGTATCAGTTTAAACATTCTGTCATTTTCCATCCTTTCTGCATGGCCCAACCATGCCAGCCACGGTGACTTGGCTAATTTAACTATGTCCTTTCCTTCTAGTAGTTCATTTATCTCCATGTTCATTCTAATTTTCCATCTCTCTCCTTCTCTAATTGCGCCAAAGATTCTCCTTATGATTTTTCTTTGAAATTTTCTAAGGATTTTTTCATGCTAACTTGTTGATGTCCATGTCTCAGCTCCATAATAGTGAAAAAGCTACAGCTGGGATTATAGTTACTGAATACTGCTAAAAAGTATTCTGCACGCCGAATTCAACCTTCGTCTGTGTTCCTTAAAAATATCAACCAAAGACTAATCATCACTCAACGCACAAGGACCGGTTACGAAACAATACCGTAAAAATTCATTCATAACCTCCAATCCGAGAAATTGACCTTGCATTGGCCCAATATTGGAGACAGTAGAGCGGAGAACATTCTTATTCTCCTTCATGCTAGGCGATTTCGTAAGGGCATCAATGGTCATTCATTCATGCCCAACTATACCTTCATGCTGCTAAGTTAAATTGAACTTCGAACAAGGAGTGCTTAATTTTAAGAGGAGACTCAGGATCATGAGTCTCCTCCACCAATCAAACGGTGCAGGTTCGCCTTGTTTCGCCAACGCGGGCTCTCCCATCCTCTCTCCTCAATCCTTACACTCTTCTTTTATAAACCGTTTTCTATCGATTTACCTTTTCTCTTCTCTCGTAGACATCTCCCTCTCCGCCGCCATCACTTCCACCAGTCTTCCTTACTCGTTTCCTTCTTTTTCTTCTTCCTGGTAGTTATCCTACGACCTCATAACTCTTTTATCGCTTTTTTTATTTCGACCCTTCTCCGCGGTACCCTGTTGAGCTCCAGGCACATTACTGAGAAGAGGGGAGGGCATAGGGAATCGGAGGACGGGGAAAGGAAAGGGAGATGAAAGGGAACGGAGGTAGATTGACGGAATGGAGGGAGTAGAAGCCGGCGAAGAGATAGCGGAGGTGTGGGCAGTGGGACGGAAGGAGATGAAGGCCAAAGAAGATTACCAATGTGGATGGTTGGCCGAGGGGGGAGCAGGGGGAAGGGGGTCCGTGAAAGAAGGGGTAGGGGAGGCTGACGGAGTAGAAGTTTTCGGGGGGGTAGAATCGAATGGGCACCGCGGTTTCAATATCATTTCTAGCGGTCAAGCGGGTTCGGGGGGGGGCGGAGTGATGACTGAATAGTATTGCGGTGGCGATGGAGTACGTTTCTGCCTAATACGTCTAAAGGGAAGGGGGTGCGTTGGTGGGAGTTTGGCGGCGGACATGGGGGTGCAAGATGACGGGAGAGGGGTAACAGAAACGGCTGAACTAGTGTATTTCGTATTCCTCTCCTCCGGAACATACTCATCAACGTTTCACATCTTAATTATATCTCTCCCAAGCAAATTATTGTTTTTATAGTACCCTGTAAACCCTTGCAAGGGTGTGGGGTTAGGGGTTAATACACACCAGACTAATTCTGAACCTAAATACTTTCTCTCCTACCCCGGTCAAACAGAGTCATTCTGATTCCTTATCACTCGTTGGAAAAATGACATCTTTCATCTATCTATTATACACCTTATCTTTCTAATTTTAATGTAACAAATTAAGAGGGTAAAAATCGAGTTTTACGCTGTGAAATTTTTATGTTGAAATGCATATTAGCGGATGACTCCGTTAAAAGGTACCGTTGCGGCTGGAATTTATCTCATTTTATTTAAATAATCTCGCGTAGTACGATGATTATGATACATTTTCAATACAATCGCTAAAAAGACAATAATTCATCCAAGGTTTCATCCGTCATTTAACCTTCGCTCCGTGAGTGATTCTCAACCTAGACTCACCAATAAATTTGATACGCTATCAGTGTGTCATACCAAAGTTTCACTAATTTGGTAATCTTCCTCTAGCGATGGCTTGCAGAGCACTATAAACTATGTAAATTTTGGTGATAGATTAGCCATTTTCCAATCACTGGGACCTTTCCTTTAACTAGTGATTTCTTAAATATGATTTCTAGATACGGTGCCGCCTATTTCTAGCCGTCGCTCCAACCGCCTTCGTCACCTGGGGAACGCCGCCAGTAGGAATGTACCATGCCGTCAGGCGCCGGCTCACACCCTCATGGAATGCCCTCTCTTTCAATGGGGCCATCACTCGCCTGACGTTACTGCTGCCTATCACTAGAATACCCTTCCTTCCCACTCTGACAGTTCGTTCAGGGCGTTGCCCTCACAGGGGCGGAGGTAGAGGTCGCAGATACCACAGGCTATCCTCCGATAGGACCTGATACCTGTTGGAGACGGGGATGAGGTTTGCATTCGCATCTCCCATCCCTCGCCGTAGGGTTAACTTCCCACCGCTACTGGGCGAGACAACCTTCCAATACTTCGGCTTTCGGAATGGCACCTCTCCCCCATCAAAGGATCGGACTCCGGGCGGTATTTCGTTCTCTCCTCTGCGAGTTCTATACGGGCGAAACCGTGCAGTCCCATTTGTGCAGCGAGTTTTCGCAATTCCAACCGCGAGGATCGAGATGGTGCGGTGGCTGTCGTAATGGCTTCACACCCAGAGGGCCCGGAGTCAAATCCCAGTGTCGTCGAATATTTTTCATTGATATCTAGATCCCTATTTGAGGTGCGTAGTGGAGGGCACTTTGAGTGAGTACGCCGTCCGTCGGATGGGAGGTTAAGCTGTGGTCCTCTTGGCGCCTTTCATTTAAAGTGGGCCAATTCCGACGCCGGGTTTCTTTCCACCCATCATCATTTCCTGTTCATCCCTAATGACGCAAATGACCTCCGCTGTAGGTCACCTCCCCTAATAACCACCACAACTACACAGTTGGATCGTTGGAAAAACGTTCGGTGGGTTGGGGTGATTTAAGTAAGAGCTCCATTAGAACACGCTCGTTCTATTGTGTTCTTTCTCCCGATAAATATCACGTGATTCCTAAATCCGTCCAATGCATTTTACTGCTATATTTCAATACGCCAGTAAAAAAAATGTATTGACCAAACGTGATTGTAAGTAATTCGACGGTGGCGAAAATCTAACAGAGTTATTTTATCTTTGGTTAAATAACAGGAAAAAATAGGTATTGGCAGATTATAAAGAAACTCATTGTGATCACATGACCACGGGCAGTACTTCGTTACTGTTTTCGCTTTTAGATACTTTACTACTCTGTAAGTTGACGCTGGGATGTGTGGCAGGTGATGAAGACACACCAGACTAATTTTGACTCGAATATTTTTATCCCTACCGCGGTCAAACATTTTATTCTGATTCTTCATCGTTTATGAAAAAATGATATCTTAAATTTATCTGTTCTACATATAATCTCTCTAATTTTATTGAGGTGATCTCGCCTTCCGTAGTACGATGGGGCTAATAATCCATTTTCAAATTCACTGCTTCACCGCTGTCAAACTCTCACTCCTATTGGTTGTCTTCTATTTGACCGAGATATAAGCATAGAGTTATACAAAGAATCAATCATGTCTATCGGACTGTAACCTTACAAACATTTATCCCGATTGTGATGTGTCAAACCATAATAAATAGCAAAATTGGTTATATTAAACACGTCAAGGATAATAAAGGCATAAAATCCATGATTAATATTGATATTTATCAACAGTATGACAGGCGTAACCTTCAATGTCTGTACCATAAAAGCGCTTCGGACCAAGCGAAGCATTTAATAAATATGAAAAAAGACAAGAAAAGAAATGCTTAGCATTCCTTCTAGGGAATGGCCTGGAAGGAAAAATTCAGAGAAAGGTTCGCCTCCTGCTTATAAGGCTGCAAGCCATTAATCAATCGCCATAATGCGGAGCTACAGCCATTCCTTGAAACTTCCCCCTCCCTCCTCGACTCCCCATCTCGTAAGAAAAGGGAACCCTGCGTTCCCCAGGGGACAGAGAACGAATGACTAATTCAAAAGCGCCGAACGCCGAAAAACCCTGCACCAATCTTCTTTCTCTCACTAGAGCGGGTGTCGTCTCCCCACCCCTCCCCCCCAAAATCCAATCCTTAAAGAGTTATTGACCGCGGGCGAGGGAGGGGGGGGGTGAGGAAGGGAATGAGAGGGGGAGAAGAGGAGGGGCGAAAGAAATGCTTCGGACAGATGACGCCGGGGTAATTACTTCTTTTAAACCCATCCGAGGACATTTTCGAATCTCTCTCTCGCGTGGATGACAAATGCTCACCGGAAAAAAACGGAGATGATAAATGCCAGATAACTGCCGAAATTGCAGCGATCCCGCGCGCCCATCCCCTCCCCCCCCGCCGAAGGGGGAATTCCTGCGGGACGGGACAGGTGGGGGTGGCGTGGACCCGCGGCGACTCGGAGCGGGTGGATATCTCCACTCCCAATCTCGCTCCTTGGGCAAGGCTGACTTGCGCCGAGAGCGGGCGGGGATAAGAGGGCGGTGCCTGATCCCCATCCCCCTGCAACTGAAACATGGAGACGAGACGAGGAGGCACACGGAGACACGACAGTCATTAAAAGAACAAAGACAGCAAACTCCTCCCTTTTGCCAGGGGACAAACCGATCCTCCTCGCCCACACACATGCCCCCCTCCCCCCCTGCCTCGCGCCCACCCACTTGCTAACGACGACGTTTCCCACCGTCTCTCTCTCTCTCCCCTCCCCGCCCATACCCATACTCGCCGGGGTGTATATTCGCCGGGTCGCCGACAGGGGCGTGCTCATACGCTCCACGAAGCTCATTTAAAGACAGCGATGACTCCCCCTCCCACTCTCTCCCCCACCCGGCGAAAGATACTCCCTCGGTGGATCCATGGCTAAAAATGTGACCCCGCAACCGCCATGCACACCACCCCCGCATCCTCCCCGTCCCCCCCCCAATGCAGTCGACCATCCCACCCTTAAGCCTGGTTTACGGTACATTCATTAGTAATCCACCACGCATACATCTTCATGCACACGTTTCACCGTTTCGTTCACGTCATAGAATCTATTCCCCAGTTATTTCACCAAGTCTCGCACTCATCTATTCATTATAATTTAACCCCTCAAGCCAATAAAGGTATTCAAATGCTTGGGCACAATTCGCGGTATTTAATTTTTCTAAAATCTCTCCCTGTTGCAGCATCGTTGAAAATAATTCGTCCTTATAAAATATTATAAGGTAATCTACCGGTTAAGGCAGGTTTTTGGATGGACACAGGTACTAAATAAATATTTTGTGACTCCTAAAAAAACATAAAATCCAGCATCCTACTCTACATCAGGTCCCTCTTCATCTCCGAGTACTTTCTTTCTCCCTTCATCCCATCCGACATCCCTATCTTGTTCCTTCCCTTTCCTCGTTTGCCTTACATTCTTTATCCATTTTTGCTGCCTCCATAGGATTTTTCCCAAAAAACCCCTCTCCTCGCCCACTATACCAAGCACCTCATTTGTTTTCTTTTCTGTCCATTTCATCTTGTCCATTCTTCTCCACACCCGCATTTCAAAAGCCTCCAGTCTACGTCCATCCTCCTGCTTCAATTACAACGTTTCCGCGCCGCACATAGCTACGCTCCATATCAAAGTTTTCACGCGTCTTTTCTTCATATCCTTACTCAACGTCCCTCTCATCAACTCCCTCCTCCTCGTGAAAGCCTCTTTGCCTAGGGTAATTCTTCTCCTTACGTCCCCACTACTTTGACCGTGTTGGTCCAAAAAACTTCCGAGATACGTAAACTGTTCTACCTGTTCTAGTTTTTGCCCGCCTATTTTAATGTTTAGCTTAGCCTTTTTCTTTCTAGAAATTCGCATAAACTTTGTTTCATTAATATTTATTCTCATCCCATACCTGTCGCAATCAGTTTCCAATTCACTCAGCAATGCTTGCAACCCCTTGGCTGACTTGGCTGACCCGCGGTCTTTGCTCGTGCGTAAACCGTAGTTCCCCACCTCATCACCATCTCTCCCTTCGCCTACCGTCGCATTCCAGTCCCGCATCACTATCAAATGTTTCCCTCCAGGAACACACGCGATCATGTATCTTTTTAAATATTTTTTTTAAATTAAAACAAAATTACCTTATGTTAAATTGCTGATTCTATTTAGTGCAAATTTTACTTACGTTATTTTTAATTTTTCACTTATGAATTGCTTCCAAATTTCGAATCTCCGTTCTAAAAGTTCAGTTTTGAATGATATAAAAAAATTAAGCAGTCCTCTAAATATAGGCCTGCGTTGCAGTTTGGGCAAGAGTACACCGTATCCCTATCTGTTTATCCGGTTTTCTTCAGCCGGCTCTATCACTGCCCAGCATTCCTGCTCTTCAGCGATGTTCCACTCGGCACCACGTGGTCGTCCGGCTGACTCCTTGCCGGCTTCTTTCATTGCCCAGCATTTTGCGCAGAGTGCCTGAAGGTTCCCGCCACTATCGTACCATTTCGGAACATATGGCCTCGAAATGGCCGTTGGACTTGCGTCGCTTCGCAGGCGGCTGGTCTTCTACGATACCAGTCCCTGCGCGCGGACGAGGATGTTTGTCCCACGGAAATATCAGAACATCGTTGATGCCTCGTATTTCTTCGTGGAATTATGACGCCGCTCATTTCAGGAACGAAATAGACCGTTCACGAAGGACCTCTTCTAGGGGTGGAAAGCCAGCAATCTCCCAAAGCGCCTCGTTGCCAGGAGTCCAGCCGAGGTGTAACGTTGCTCTCAGGTTTTGCCGGTCCTCGATGGAGATTGCACCTCTTACTGCTCCTCCCATGATGCAGGCGGGTGCTGCATAAAGTAGCGATGGTTTCAGTACCGCCGAGAACAGATGAAGACGTTTCTTCAGAGGTAAACATGGGTTTCCTATGATGGGTGCCAGAAGATTTCTCCTCGTTGTTGTGATGCCAGAAGCTCGGGGTGCGTGAAGCTGCATTGAGAGACGCTTGTCTAAAACAACGCCTAAGTATAAAACCGAACTTTTACGAGGGATTTATGTAACTCCGACTATGATCTCGCCGGGCTTCTTTGGTCCCTAGGAAAAGACGACAGCCTGAGTATTTTTCTCATTCACGTCGAAACGCCAACGGGAAAACCATTCCATCAGGGAGTCGACTGCCCGCTGAAGATAGCGAGCCGCTTGATGTTTTCGGGACGATCTCGCCAGGATCGCTGAGTCATCCGCATAGGTGAGGACGAGGACGTTGAGCCGTCCGTGGGGAGGTCTGCGGTGTACATGGTGAATAGAAGTGGAGAGAGCAGACTGCCTTGCGGAACGCCTACTGATATGCTCCGCTTTTCGGGCGCTGCTTGCCACCAGCTTACTCGGAAGGTCCTGTCGTAAAGCCAAGATTTCACAATTCGGTTCCACCAAGTTGGGAAACCGAAACAATTCAGCTTCCACAGCAAGCCCTTGTGCCAGACGCGGTCTAATGCCTTGCTGATATCAGAAAAAGTACCGACGGTGGAGCGGCGCCGGTTGAATCCCTCGGTTATGAAATTCAGCAAGCGTGCGACCTGGTGCGTGGTAGAATGTTCGCTGCGGAAGCTGAATCTGTGGTCTGGAATGACGTTTAGTTCTTCTGTAATGGCGGCAAGCTGCTGAAGGAGAATCTGATCAAACAGCTTCTCCAAGCCGTCGAGCAGTGAGATGGGGCGGTAATTTGCCGGCGCTGGTGACTTCCCCGCTTTCGGGATGCATACCACGCGTGCGTCTTTTCACCGAAGAGGGAAGTATCCGATGGGGAGGCACGCATTAAGGATGCATAACAGCATCGTTGCAAAGGAAAGTCGCCTCGCCAGTCTCCACTGAGAGCCATCTTACGGTGGGAGAAGGGAAACCTTCTTCTCCCAGTTGGTTGTCCGGAACACTCGGATTTCCTCTTGGACTCGGCGTTGCGCAGCATTTAACAGGACATTATCAGTTGGACAGCGGGTGTGCTGAAACCGCCTACGGAGGCCAATTTTTCTCACGGATCTCGTCCCGGATGGATCTCGGGAGCGCAATATGGTTCCATTCCCTTGCTGGGCGCTCGGGAATTGACTCCGTGATCGCTGACTTCGAGGTTTTTGTCAGAAACCGTTCTTCGGGCGAACAGACGGAGGCAGCTGAACGGACTTAATCTTGTCCGTGACGTGGTTCAGGAAGGGAACCCAGTCTGCGGCGGCGTAGTCAAATATTTTCCACTATGAGGTCTCCAGCGCGCGCCTTGCAAGCCGGAAAAGAACAGGAAGGTGGTCGCTGTCCAGGGCGTAGAGTGCATTCGCAGAAAGCGAAGTCGATAAGCCCGCATGCAAGGCGACGTCTAACATATCGCTCGTCCCGTACGAGGCGAAGTGAGACGGCGTGCGAGGGCCAATGACACTGATTCGCAAAGCCGAAGTCCACTGCTTAAGGTGCCGTCCTCGGATGTCGTCAATTCGGGAGTGCCAGACTGCGTGCTTCGCGTTGACATCCCCCGCTGCGATCGTAGGAACCGATCCCACGAAGAGCGCCGCGAGTTCATCTGTGCGAAGCACAGCCTGGGGAGAAATACACCCAGAGCCGAGGCGAAAAGGACCTTCACTGCACTTCAGGTCAACGGCGTAGATGGTCTACGACCAGAATCGCCGTACCCCCACCACGGCATGCTCGATCGTCCCGGAATACACGATATCCTGGGACGGTCCAACGGTCTCTCGGCCTCAGATGGGTTTCCTGTAACAAAGCAACCTCGCACCGCTGGCGTGACAGGAACGCAAGGAGCTCCGGGGTTTTCCTCGCCATGGCGCCTCCCACATTCCAGGACGCAATGACGATGTTACGGCGTTCTGGAAGGGAATTATTCATTACGGGAGATGAGAATAGCTGGAAGCTGTTGCAGCGTTGTCGAAGTTGTAGTTGTGACTGCAAGGCAGCCGAGATGGTAGCCAACGTTCTTAGAACGTTGAGGATTGACTGGTCGTCAGAAGCATCGGCCGCGTCGGCGGCGACGGAGCAGGCATGGTCGCCAAAAGGTCCGTTGGCTGTGATGGCGACGTCCGTTGCAGGCGGCACCGTTCCTTCAAGGGAACCAGGATCGAATCTGCTGTTGCCGACTGTGAAGGCGTTGGTTCCGGTAGTATCGGAAAGTGGCGATTTTGCAGTGGTTTTTCCTCGCGGCGCTCCTCAGCGCGCCACTTTTTGCTCTTTGGCGAAAAAGCAATGTGGTTTCCATCGCATTTCGGCCATTTCTCTGCCTCTGTCTTCGGGCATTCCTGCAGGCAGTGACCACCCGAGCATTATGGACATCGAGGAGACGCCGAGCAGAAGAAGCTGCCAGGTCCAAACCGGGAGTAGCGATGGCATAATTGTAGATCACGGTACACATATTGTCGCACCGTTACCACGTTAACGCCAACGGTTCTTAACGCCTTAATGACAGAGATCGTCCAATCTTTCGATGTAGCAATCGCGACGACGAAAACCCTTATGGGTTTTCCCTGTGCTGAGAACTGGCGGCCACGGCGAGCGTCACTTCCCAGGGCGCGAACGTCCTCGAGAAGGTCTTCGATCTGATTGTGCGATGAAAGGCCGCGGAAGGTGAATGAGGTGGTCTTCTCCTCTCCGACACCCCAGCTGTGCGTCCGCTGCTGACAGGGCCACGCAAAGGGATCTGAAGTCCTCGAGACTTCGAGTTTGAACCCGAGCGGACGACTCACCGTACGCAACGGTGAACGACTGATCCGTTACAGAATAACGGATCAAATCCCGAAACGCACGTATATCCTCAACGTCATACACGACGAGGGGAGGTCACGAGGTCCACGGCTTGGTCGAACACCAGGAGCGTCGTCTCCAGTGTCGGAAGTCGAGACTGCATCTGTGTCCATCATTGAACGGGCCGGTTCAGATGAATCGGTCTTGGGATCATGGACCGCCAAGGAGTTTCTAGTCGGCACAGCGACGAAAGCGTCGGCCGACGTGCGGGCTCGTCTGAGTGCCGCCTTGCTAAGAGGCGTGAATGGGCGGCGTGTACCCGATCTTGGTGATTGGACTGGGCCTTCTATAAAAACCGGCGCGAGGACTTAAATCACGCGGCGGGGCGTCACGAAGCCTTCTTATCGACCGGAGAACCGGGACGTCATATGCCAGGCGACGGCACAGCCGGCATGGCGGAGGAACGGTAGGAAAAAGATTTTTGATCCACTGCCGATGCAGATGAAACAGCACGGAAGAAGAATCAATTCTTTATTCAATTTGTAATTTCCAGGTAGACACGCAAATCAGGTACCAGGAACACCAGGCCGGATAGGCGCACAGCCGAAAATTGAATATTACTCATTATCTATGAGACATAGGGAAACCATATATATTTAAAAAATTCGATGGAGCCGCAGAAGAAATTCACAACCGAGGGAGCGGATAGGGGCGTACGGCGTACGTCGATCGGCGAGTGAGGCCTGCCGACTGCGACGTATCACGTTGTAAGAACCGCCCCGAGGGGTTAATTTTAAGTTTTCTACACACAAATGTTTTCATTCGCGGTTAAAGTGTGTGTGGCTATGGAGCTACCAAGGGATTTGTGACTTTCCCCGCGAAATGCGATTGAAATTTATTGACGCCATAGTCAATAACCTCAATATAGACTTTTGTGCTGAGAAAGGTCAGTAAGAAGAAGGGCATATCAGTCGGTATCGATCAGTCTGGTTGTTGTGCGCTCTTTCTAATGAACTTGAAGGCATTTTAATCCCTCATCAATTACTAAGGCTCCAATGAAACCTGGCCGAGGAATATTGCGCACTATAATTAAAAGACCACGCCTCATTTTGACTAGGTTGAGAAATTTGGACTACGAGATACCGCTGCAGAAGTGTAGGGAATAACAATGGAGCGAGGAAAAGGAAGAGCCAGTGCCAAGGAGCCCAGAGTTAGTGCAGGAAATACCTGAGGAGAGAGTAATATCTCAAGAATAGAAGTATGATGGTTGCAATATGAGGGGATAAAGAATTATGAAGGTTTCGTACCAGTGGGTGTTAACAGGCGAAATGCAGGGGAGAGTTTCAGGTTTGCGGGGCGAAATCAATCAAAGGAACAGCCCAAGTGCGCCTTAGGGATAAACGAGCGAATCTTTTGGCTTCACGTAAATGCCCGCAGAGGATGGCAAGTAAGAGTCAATACGTGTACCACTCAACTTACACACTTCTTTAGAAGAGGTGCGTCCTTTCTCTAATGGAAATACCATTCGACTTTTTGTTGTGATGTCAAGGGAAAATGGAAGACTTCCCCGTCATGTGAGTGACATGTTGAGTAATTTCAAAAATGCAAATATAAAAATAAGCAGCGTAAATTTACAGAATCTTAGTGATAATTTGAATATGAAAAAATATATTCACAAAATTCTTGATTAAAAATTTATTTAGACAATCACCAACTTTGTTATTACTTTTTCTCAATGAAGGAATCATACAATAATGTTAGTACTAATAATTACCTTGATATGAGTTTGAATTTATGATAACAAGTGTAATATAATTAGCAAAAAATAACTAGATTTTTTGTTCGTCAAGAGGTAAAAAGTCAAGCGAAATCCATAGTGCCGAAACTGTCCCTTTGATTATGTCTCAGCCAGAAATAAACTTCACCGTTTAACTACCATTATCTGCAACTTAAAAATGATTTCGTTTCCCAATAAAAAACTTTCATCTCTGACTAGTTCTTTGCTTTGTTCTAATTTATTTATTAATTTTCTATGTAAATCACGGTATATTCATTAAAACGTGTAGACTATTAAAAAACTACAATCGAATTTGAAAAATCAAAAAAGCACAGATGTCTCTCATTGATACTTTTAGCATTATGTCAACTTATGTAATATATGTATGCCTGATAGGTAATTACTTCATTTGTTACTGTATGCAAAGGAAACAGCGAGATTTTGGGCGACGGAATGCCGTTAAGGTGGAAGAAGTAAATCAGCCTTATCTTTAATTGTTTCGGTGACGCTGCTCGTATGTAGGTCATGGGGATATGGAATTGCTTTAATCTAATTGGGGAGCAATGGAAATCAAATGAATCTTCGCCTCGGCCATAAAATAATCCTGAGAAATGAACCTAAATGACCAGCACGATCACCGGCAAGGAGAATGGGCAGGGGAAAGTGCCTGAAATGTGCCCGGGCATTCATGCCTTATCGTGCACCGTAGGTCGTCAATGGAACTCATCAGCTAGGCCTATCAATTTGACCCATCAGCTTCCTAAAGACAGATTGCTTATCTTCTTTATAGAGCATGACCCTTCCAGTGAGTCACTGCGTTTTAGACTACAGTATCTGGTTATTGTCCGCATAGAACAACATATCTAATTGTAATTCATAAACTACCTGTCGCTAACGAAATTGGACAGGGCCTACTCCCTTCTCCTACTTTGTCTATCGTTTTTTGTTGAATGCATGAGTACAATTTGAGTTAACTTATTTTTATTCATTCAGCTTGGTTTAATTAGGTTCATATATTCCTACACTTTATCTGTGTCTAATGTTCTGTAATCCACTGTTTTTTTCTTCCCCAGTAATATTTCAAGTGATTTCAGCTACGATGACAATGGACGATGGGACTGTTTCTTTAGGGCGTCATTACTTTCAATGCCACCACGTGCATTAAGGATTCAGCTGAAAATATATTCTTAGCATTGAGGGTTATTTATGATTCATTATCATCGCTATTTAAGTCCTAAGATTGGTCGACTGCAGCCCTTTATTCTCTTCTGCTCAGTGTTATTTCCCTCACCCCCCCCCCCATTGCTTCTCCTTTTTACATCCTTCTTAATTTCTCCTATTTACTTGTGTCTTGATCTTACTCGTGGGATTTTCCCTTCAATTTTCCCCTCCATTAAGTTTCCGACTACTTCAATGTACCTCAGGGTGTGCCCAATCTATTTAACTCTTCTTTGCCGTGTGGCTACCCATATAGTTCTTTCCTATTCTGTTCTCCTATGTTCTCCTCGTTCCTTGCTTTGTCTGCGCATTTTGTCTTCAGAAGTCTCATATAGCACCATGATTCGACGGCTTTCATTCTTCGCTCGCCCACTTTTCCAATGTTCAATGCCTCTAACGCGTGGAGTGGCATACTCAATACAATGGTTTTAACGAACTGTATCCTTCTTTGACCACAGTAGTTGACTCATCTTTATCAGCGTCTTATTAGTTTGAGGTCTTCTTCGCTTGATATCAGTTGAACGTCTTTCACTCCAAGACACTTTGTTGGCCAGGAAGATGAAAGACTCCTCTTGTTGTAGTTTCACTACTATGATTGCGATATCTGCTCTCAGCTTCTCCCTTTCACTGACATAGATTTTTAGTTTCCTGCTTGTTGATGATCATGTTATCTACCAGAAGTACTTGGTCCATAGCATTCAGAGGTGTTTGCAACACGTTTATAACAACTCATGTGATGTCATCTGTCGCCCCGAATATGTTAATTTCGTTGGTATTCACTTTGAGTCATTTGATGCCAAATCATTCTGCTTATTTTATTGCCCTTTCTAAAATATGCGTTCAATAGTCCTGGCGAGAGTTGTCCAACTTCTTTGTTAACTTCGGCTTCACTTCTCATGTTTTTCAATTGCGTTATTGTTTTCTGATTGTTGTACGGGTTATGGAATATTCACCAGTCGTTGTAGTCCATCCCAAGTGCTTCTAGAGTCATACATATCTCGTCTCTTTTGACGTTATCAAAGGCCTTCTTCAAGTGCTCGAATGCCATATACCTATCATGGCCAGTTTACGTGTTTTTTTCAATCACTGCACTCAAGGTGAGTACTGTCTCTCTTGCTCATTGTTTTTTTCCGAGTCCGAATCAGTTTTTCATGGAACTTTTCTTTTATGATGCCTTCTGTTTGTTGTCTAAATAATCGGAGTTAGTATTTTTAATTCGCGACGTATCAAAGCTAAATTTCCTGTATTCTCCAGTTTACCTGTTATTTGTTTCCTCAATTCAGCAATTATCATACTCTTCTCAAAAGCCTCTGGTATACCTTTTCACTGTCGAAGCTATCTCTGATTATTCCAAATGTATCCAGTAAAGAGATCAGGTCTTCCACTTGCCGGTCGAATCATGTCTCATTATTTCCGGAACCCGATCAATTTTTCAAATTTAATTCTCTTTTAAGTGGTGGACACAGTTAGTGGACAGTGGACACTTGTTAGAATGCTTCAAGTCTTCTCCCCATCTTTCCCCAGCTAGCATGTTCATCTTACATCAGTATCCCTTTAGCATCTCGGATTTTGTAGGGGTTTTATTTTCAAATGAAAGCTAATTTAGAGAGACAAATATAATTAGACGTCGGTGAGGATAGCTTAGGTTCTGACATGCTTGGCTACTGAATAGAAATTAACATTTAGAGAAATATAATCTAACAAGATGAGGATGTATAAAAAATAACTACTCTAACGACTTCCAATAACTGCTCAAGTGCTGAGCTATTCCAGCATTGAAGAGTACTCGTATTATGGGTGCGTCATGGCATTAGTGATGAAATAATTTTGGTGAAAGATTTTGCCATATCAGTTCATATTCTTAAAAAAAAAGTTGCTGTTTGTGAGGAATAGCGGACGGTAAGTTTGATTTTGCAAGCAGCGAAGGGCATACAACCTGTAAATCAACACAGATTCATCGCAACTTAAACAAAGGAATCAGTGGAATCTTCAACAAAAAATGGAGAAGAGGTTAAATGATTACTTAAGAGGACATTCGTTCATGTTCAGAAATGGGATAATTATACGCGATGCCAAGCAAGTATAAGGTCTTCATAAAATACCCCAAACAGAGAAATTCAACAATTCAAACATTTCCTTGAAGGGAGATACGACCTCATCCAATTTTGTGAATAATCAAGATTTATTTTGCCAGTCAGTCATGAGATATAGTATAAATGGCTGATCGCACTAAACAATCAGTCAGATGGAAATCGGAGGAGAACAAGCAATAACTAAAGGAAGGACTAAGTGTAATTACAGAAAATAGGAAGTGAAACCGTCTCTATATACAATCTATAAAAAAATCTATCAGAGGAAAGACTAACCATGAAGTCACAGAGAGTGGGAGGGAAAAAAGAATTGCAAAAAGGTAAAAACGTTTTACTGACGAGGTGTTTTTGACATGGACCTTTCATAGGTCCATTAAGAAAAGATAATCAACATTTTTGATGGTGAGAATACGACTATCTATCATCATAGATCATGGAAAACCTGCGTAGATTAGCCAACAAGCAACAGTAAATAGGTTAATATTTGAAAAAGTAATAGAAAATTCTGACACAATTACATGAAGAATAAAACACAGTATTAAGTTGTTATGAGTAAGTATCGGGTTAAGTTATTCACAGATCGGAGCGCATTGCTCTCAATTCTTCACAGTTGAACGGATCAATATCGAAAGCGAATTATGATGCTGGCTAGCTCGTATTGTTTGAAATATTTTCTTTTTCAAAATTTTTGACACTGATATCGCCGTCGGAAAAGCATGCATGCATTTCCGACATGACAATGTCCAACTGGAACGAGGTGAAAAGGAGGACAGGAGAACAGTAAAGGAAGTTGAGGAGAATCAAATTTCAATCATTGCAAAAAGGGTGGATAGGTATCGGGAATGGGAGTGTCAGAGTAGGGGCAATGGCATCGGCGTGACCAAACCTCAGTAGTAACGACCGCCCCCCCCCCCCGAGGGCCTCGGCAGGGGAGAAGCAGCCGGCCAATCGGACTGAACACCCTCGGGGGACGCTTAGTTAACGACGGCGGTTCCTATGGCAATTAAGCGGAGGAGAATATCGGGGATGCAGGGCTACCTCGGTGGCGGAGGCCCGGGGTGTGAGGTCGTGCGTGGTGGAGGGCGCGCGGCTGGATGCGGCCCCGTGGGCATTCGCGGGGGAGGGGAGCGGGGGGGGGGGCATTGCTGCCTCGGCCGGATAGGAGTTAGGGATAGTGTGGGGTCATGGATGGGGAAAGCAATGGAAGGGGCGTGGGTGGCCATAAAAATAAAGGGGAAGTGGGAACGGGGATGGTGGAACAATGAGAAAGGCAGAGAAAACTAGCGTGAGGGAGGAGACTAAAGAAATAGAAGTGGAGGACTGAGAAATGAGCATAGATGGTCTTAAATGGAAACCGACCACGAGCTGGGGAATAAAAGTACGACCTCATGAATACTCGCGCTAAGCATATTGTGGTAGTTAATAAACATACATTAAAATGTGTAATTCTGCTCTCTTAAATTGCGAGACTGGTTTAGTAATATACATATCTATGTATACATATACATACTCCTTGTACTCAGATGAAGTTAGCTGGGACCACATTCTCACTTCACTTTATTCAAATTTTTATTTTCTTTTTAAAAATATTTGTTTATGCTAATAGTTTTAACCAAACTGTCGCTTTGGAGTCTTTTCCTGATATTTTTCAATGAAATGGAGAGCTATAAGAAAACAAATGGCGGAAGCTGCCATGGGTTCTTTGCTTTTGGCAGTGATTGCAAGTGCTTTTTTTAAAGAAATTGGAGAAGAGAAACACTGCCATATCAAAATAGCTGCCCCGCTGCGTGGACGAAACGTTAGCCGCATGTCCACATGAAGGTGATCAACCCTTTCCACATCCCCTCAACTGCTAGCAAGTTTGCATACAATTCACTGCGTGGACGAAAATCAAAAGAAAAATCCCCAGTTTGGACGTTTTAGTAACCAAGAGGGAAAATGGATCTCTAGGCCAATCAGTTAATCGAAAATCAACTAAAACGGACCTTTACCCGAATCCAAAATCTCATCCCCACCCGCAAAAGAAGAATTCCGTATTAAACACTGCCATAGACTGGCCTGGACACATCTCTGACAAGGAATCAATGCCGGAAGGTACCAACGGTGATTTTTTGCCTTCTTGCCATTATTAAAAATAATGGCTTCAGCAAATTTAGGAGCCTGGAGAAGGATATTTTAAGAGGACAACCGAGGAAATACGTGGGGAGATCCAGAACCAGTCACTTTTGCCTTTATCTCTTTCACCGTTGGAACCACAGGGAGGGTTCTTGCATCTCCCGTCTTCGCGACACATTGCATCCCGGTCTAGTTTGGATGTAAAATTAAATGCTCAGTTTTGACATCAGAGCAAAGGATCGCCTTCTTCTGAGATCCATCATGGGATGTTCCACGTAAAAAGAGGATGTGGTGAGTCGTATGTACAACGAAACCAAAGGGCCTTACAGAACTGAATCAAAGAAAACATGGACACAAAAAAACAAGCAAGAAGAGAAATTGGCCATTTTGGAACATTTCTTGTCGGAGCCAGGACCAAAGGTCAACTTCATGGAACCCCAAGGTTTCCTGGCCAGGTAGAAGCCATGTTTTCCAAAAATCATCAGAAATGCAGTGGAAATAATAAAAATATCCAAAACACTACACGCTTTTGAATGCTTTGGAAAGTATGCATTGCTACCATTGATATGATAATTCGCTGCGATATAGATGACCATAAATGGCATCAGACATTGGGAGAAAAGCAGGCGCGCTGACACCTCAGGGACCGCATTCAAATTGCGGCGTTCTCCATTTCAGTCTGGCCTGGAGACGCATGCAGCAAAGAAGATGATACATCGTCATCAACGTGTAGCCGGAAAACAGTAAACCTAACAATACAGCAGAACACTGTGAGAACCTTCGTGGGGCACAAACTTTAGTTTGCTAGTCAGCCAAGGGGTTGATTCAACGCAGAGGGCGTTAGAAACTCAGTGAGATACGCATGGGATGATAATTATTTTAAGCAAAGCAAATACTCATATTATGAGTTTTTTGAGAATTAGGAAAGCTAAGCTGAGCGTTAAAATGAGAGGGAAAAATGAGATAAGGTGGAAGAGTTTACCTTCCTCGGAATTATTTTGCGCCAACATCGCCAAAGTGCGTAGTAAGTGTGTAACATGAGGAATAGCGTTAAGCCAAGAAAAATTAACAAGAAGGGGAATTGATGACGGGAACTTTGAGTAAGAATGTTAACAAGAGATAAGTAAAAACTTTGATGCATAAACGTGGTGTTGTACGGAGCGATAACTTACCCGTTGGAGCAAAATAAAAGGCGTAGTCCAGAGGTTTTTGAGATGTGGGTGTGAAGAAGATTGGTGGTAAAAGGGAATGCGAGGAAGTGGGTGTGAAGAAGGAGGAGGCAAACCGATTGCAGGGAGAAATCAAAAGGAGGCAAGAAAGGTTGATGCATAGCATTTCAGTTGAGGACAGAATGTTGAAGACTATGATAGAGGAAATAACGTTAAGCAAGCAAGGTAGGTGAAGGAAAAGAATAGGTATAATGGGGGAATGAACGGAGGTAGTATACGAAATGGAGGACACGTTTTATGTAATTCCGAGAGTCGGGCCTTGTCTCCTTAGTCAAAGGCAGAAAATGTAGCGATGTTCAGTCCGTGTCCCTCCTAAACTTAACATATACGATGGAATAGCAATTACATATACAATGACAGATTTATATGAAATGCAACTAGAGACTTCAGACTATAATATTATAATGTTTTAGAAAATAATCGCTAAGAAAGCGTTAATTTTTTTATTTATGTTTCTGTATGTTTCTGATATTTTTCTGCATTTTTTATTTTTTCTATCGTATGCTTACGATAGGTAAAAAGAAAATATTGGTATTATCAATGCACATATTACCTTATCAAGCTTAGGAGCACGCGGTAATAATGATTTAACTATCCCCAGAGTTCGAATACAGTCAAATATTTTATTCAAAATTTGCACAATCCTGCTTCAGTTACCATTCAGTCACATCAATGAAGTAGATATTTATTTAAATACAATTTCCTCAATATTTGCTCAACTTCAATTATAATTTGGTAACCGCGATTGAAGCACTTCGATTATCGTATTAAAAACGCTGACTTTTAACGTTACAAAAAAGAATTACTAAGTTGTACAAAATGGCATGCAGAGGTGAACACATCATATCAAGAGAAAAAATTTAGCCCAAACCATTTTTTGCCAACACATAATAAAAGACACAAAATTGAGGCTTCCATAAACTTCCGTATTTTTCAATTTGCTTCATTTAAGAAAGACAAACCATTGCTGATACACATCATTAGCACTTCTACATCGGTTTCCGTTCCTCTCTAATTATAAATAAGACTTACTTCTGGCGTACTGAATAAGAAATATACAACCGAGTATGGGTCTCCAAAAAGTGCTTGGCTAATGAATGCAATTCAAGATTCGTAAACTTAAAGATAATTCTTAATTGATTTATTCAGCAGTTTAGCTACAAAAGAAATTGACCCGAACGCTTGCAAATGTCTTAAGAGTGTAATGGTCAATGGCGATGTTGAGAGATGATTGTGTAGGGAGTCTTCATGGCCTCTAGAATCATAGGGAAGGGAAAGAGGCCGGATACAGATAAGGGAAGGAGCAACAAAGGGGCGCAGCAAGGGAGTGAGGGACGGCGCGCGCCATCGCGATGGGGGGAGGAAGAGAGGCGAGCGCGGATCACAGTCCGTCCACTCCAGCTGCGTCCGGCGACGTCGGCCGGGGTCGAGGCGACGAGGGAAAGAAAGGCCTGCTCAGCCAGTTGGTCGCAAGGTGGTGGAGAAGTCCCAGAATTAGGACCTTGGGCGAAGGGCCCCAAGATGGAAATAAGCTCTTGACAACGGGAAGGGGTTCAGAAGAGACAGGAAGGGCTAGTGGTCCAGGGTTTATTTCCTGGTACGACGAGGTCTGAGTTTGGTTTGAGTTTGGGTGGAGAGGATGTTCCTAGGAATGCATTATGCTTAACGGGCGCATATGTACACTGGCAAAAAGGATGTCGGGTGTCGAGGCGGGAGTCAGCTCTGAGACGCATGCAAATAATAATCGCCATTGGGATTTGTTTTCGGCATTCGGAGATAACAGTCTAGGGGGTTGACTTGGGTGCGACCGCTAGTCAACGTTTAGATACGAATAGTAATAAACTCACAGATGTTTGAAACAATAGAAAAATGTGTAGAAATTCATTTTGTTCTAGTTGGTATTACATTTTTGCAAGTTTCTCCCATTTATCTCTCACAAGTCATACTCTTCGGTATATTCTCTGTATTATACCAAAAAGCATGTTAAAATACCGTGTAACACAATAGTTTAATTGAATAAAATGACGTGCGGTGCGTTCATGTTTGCATTTAAGTACGTTCAGGGCAACAACTTCTGTCATGATTAACTGTCGTGTAATTTAGATTGAAGGTTGGTTGGATTTTTGGCATGTGTAATGCATGTAATTTCATGCCTTACTCTGCAGCAAGCAAGATACCATTCAGAGAGAATGATAAAGGAGATAATTTTTCCCTTGAATTCACCTACATCTAATAAGACTTCAATATTTCCTCCAACTAGTTCCTTAGATCTATATGTCACCCGTTATTAACCCTTTGATTAGAAGGTGAAACTTGCATTGCATACTTACATTCCGTGAAAAGTCTTTCTTTCACTTTTTCACGAAAGGTTGAATTCGCACAGTTTAAATTCTTGGGGAAAATTTTGTTTATTCAACCTTAAGTGCAAATCATAGGTTAAAACAATGCCGTGTCTTTACACATAAATCTGAAATCAGCGTCTAACGGTATAACTAAGTGAAGAACAAGCAATTTGCGCAATCGTTTCAAATTCGTTCGGCTTATATTTTCTGAACCTTTGTATTAAATTTACCTACCTTAATAGGTTTCCTCATATAAAAATATGTTTCCCTAGTAGTAAAACATTTAATCATATGCATGACAAATATTCAGAAAAAATACCTCTAAGATTATCTAATATTAAACAATGCCAAAAACTAAAGTCAAATTTATGCTTAAAGGAAGAGTTATTATAGACTTTGCGGGTGATATTCCAAACCATTACATTTCATTTATCAACTAGAACACTACAATTCGGCCACTAAGTCTGTTCAAACTCGTATAAATGGCCTTTTTATCTTAAAAATTATGACTAAACGAAAATAATGAATATTTTTATAGGTGAGTTTTCGTATTTTAGTGCCTTACAAGCCACCGCTGGGGTGGGGCAGGGGAAATCAGTTCACTGAATTATAGCATGATGAAGCAAAATATACTTATTGAAAATGACCAACTGGCGCGCGCTTACCTAGTTTAAAGCAGTTGTTCAACTAATGGCCAAGGATTAATCAACAGTGGGGCAGAGGCCAATGAAGAGGATGGGGAATGGGTGATGAAGATGGATTGATGAGCGGGGATGAGAGGGGAGAAGATGAGCGGTTCTTTCCTGCGGATGGGAACTTGCCTGGTGCATTTGGACATCCAACTGGTTTCCATTCAACAGTTTGAAAAGCCACGGGAAATTGTTGTGGATTCTTTTGTTTCCTAAGTAATCACTAATTTTTCTCTTTATTCTGATATAACCCTGTTCGCCAGAGTTTAATGTAATCACATTAAAGCAATGGCTTAAAATATTAATAAATGAATATTTCAGATTCTCTACAGGGTAAACATTTAACTTTAAACCTCACAAATGTGTACTCTGCCTTTAATATTCAAGGATTTTAAAACGATTTCCAAAATAATAAAACTATAAATATATGATGAGGGTAAAAAATAAGAGAAACTTTACACTTCGACACACTTTAAATGTTCTACGACCATGGTTTCGATGCTCTACGACCATGGTTCATGGATGCTTCGCATCATAATCACCTGATGATGATGCAAAGTATCTAAACCATGGTCGTAGAACATTGAAAGTGAGTCGAAGTGTAAAGTTTCTCTTATTTTTTACCCTCATCATGAAGGAATTCCACAAAGTTAAGCCTGAAACTGTTAACTCTATAAATATTTGTCTTGAAATTTTTCATTTCTGCAGAAAAATTAAAATGATCAATGAAAAAAGTTATAAAAGTTTGACCATCAAATTACGAAAATTTTATTTAAAACTTTATAGTATGTATCTCTTTTATTTTAAGTTCTTTTAAGTCTAAAAAGACAGCGAAGGTTTTATAGTACAAACGTGTACAGCCATTAAATCTAAGAGAAAGGTGTGAGTCAGCAGTGCGATCAGGAAAATATATTTTGGAAGTTCTGCAACTTTTATCCTAAATGACAGGATAACATCGAAAGTTATTGCGACACAGTCATTTTGAAAAAGATGGTGTCTCTAAACTTAGTACCATATTTTCTAGGTTTCATAAGTGACCTCTCGTGAAGCACAATGAAACACATGATGACACGACGTTAAAAATATTAGTGGAGTTCCATGCAAAACACTTTACCCAGGGCATGTCCACCAAAATCCTCCAAAACGAAAGACGAGGAAGACGTCTGGTAAAGAGATTGATAAAAATGGAAAGTAAAGGCATGAAGGTGATGGCTGCATTTTAATGCTTATTTTTTGACACCCTACGATAATTAAGTCTCACAGAAAACTGAGGTGAAGATGAATACTAATTGCTACCATTTTTTGTTATTTTGCCAATATGGAGAAATGTTTCTTTCTCTGTCGATTGATGTATTTATACTTTAGGTTTCTGAGGGGATGCTGACACAATTTAAAACCAAAGTACTTCCGTTTTGGAATGTATAGGTGATGACTGACTTTAACGGCTCTTTTCGGAGCGCTTCATTAAAATGAAACCCAACTAATAGCTCCGTACCATAGGCCAAAAAGACGTATTGATAATGGCCAATGGCCAATTAGCCTTCAGAAGATTATCTGCAAAATTCAATTTGTGGAATTTTCCCCTCTCGCGACGGTAGCACTTCGTACTACGAAGTGATTTGCTTATAATTTCCACTGCAACACTACCACATTTTCCATTGCAACTAGCAGAGAAATTTCAAGGCACAAACATCATTTTCCAATGGTATTTGGAATGCTATATTATATGGGCATATTTAATCCAATCCAGTTGATATTCTTAAAAAGTGTGAGCTATTATAAAGTTAAAGCAAATAAAATCTATCAAAAATTAGCGTACGCGGTCATTTCAAATTAAATTTCTGTTCAGTATGTCCCGGCTCTATATGTCAATGCTCGTCTCAACATTTAAGCTACCCAGATTTAGGCCAATCGGTTAACGATCAATTGAGAATCATTTGGAAAGTAAGTCCATAAACTAACACCAAATAATTTAACCTGAACTAAAAGAATTATCCTTTGGATAAACTCCTTTGGAACTTTCAAATTCTCTGAAATTTGAAAAAATAATAGAAATCTCTAGGTAATCACTTATTTGTTCTTTATAGTTCCAAACCGTATTTACATCTCCTTAGAGAAAAGGCACAGTTAGGATTATTGGTTTCTTTTTTATAAGAGAAAATAGGCTAGTCTAGGGATCGGAGCGAAAAGAAAACGTTATCCCGACTCGATGAGTATAATACCTGTAGATGCTGCAGTGAAAAGTGTACTGGTGTTGGGAAAGCGGCCGCGGAAACTCTATCGCCCGAATAGAAGAAGGCCGAAGGCGGAGGAATCCATTGGGGATAGACAGTAAGTTAAGGGCCGACGCAGAGGACAGTTAAGGGCTGAGCAAGCGGAAAAAGGAGAACTGATCGAAAGTTGAGGTGGTGGCCCAAAGTGGGAGGGCGGTGGAGGATGGAAAGAGGGACGGAACCGAAGGGCGATTGAGGTTTGGGGGTAGGGTAGAGCAAAGGACAGGAGGGGTTGGGGGGAGGGACACATGAGGTATGGGGCGGTAGTTGACGGAGAATGGTATGAAGGGGAAGAAGAGGCAGGGAGGAGAGCGACAATGCGGGAGATAAGTCGGCGATCCAAAGAGCTCGGATATTGAATGTGCGCTCAGGAAATAAGAAAACGATGAGGAATGAGACCATCAGGATTTGAGGACATTTATAGAGCCAAGACGAACAAGTACAAATGGACAACGGAAGAACAAGATATACGGATGTGAGAGGGGACTATGGATTTAAAATTCACTTTATTTCGGAAATGTGTGACGTTGATATACGTTATTAAGTTTAGGAGACTTTTCGAAAGCTTTAACTGCGGAGATTCTTAGGTCATGCATTGGGGGGCACAAAAGTATAAAAACTGATTTATCACATATCCCATTACTAAGGTTAAAACAAATAATGAAGACGATTAAGGGAATAACACTTCAAAGAATGCAGTTAATATGATAAATATTACTTTTGCGTAGAATGATAACCCTAATTGTCTTAAGGTCTTCATTGTCATGTTCTTAATTTCAAGAGATTCCATCTCTGTAATGTGAGGCTTTTATTGTTAGTTTTTAGAAATATATATGTGTGTATTTTAGTGTGTTTGCGTGCGCACACACATAAATATATAGATATAAACAAATGTATAAATATAAATGAATATATATATATATATATATATATATATACACACACACACATACGCATATATGTATATGCATTTATGTGTGCGTGCGTGTGGTCCAGGCATACTCAATGACGAAATAGAAAGGAAATTAAAAGAATTTAAATAAAATGAGGCCGTTGTAGTAGAAAACATTCCCGTATAACTACAGCAAGTTATAGGCAAATTTGTAGGATGAATTGTTATGGACTGATTCCGGATCCATGGATTCATTTATTTGAGAGTAATCTGGCCAGAAGTATTGTAAAGATCATTGCTAGTTCCTCTTCCAAAAAAATGGAAATGCAGCAATATGTTAGGACTATAGAACAGTAAGTTTGATTTTCCACGTAGCTAAAGTGGTTCTCAGGACCATCAACAAAAGGATGGAGGGCTGGGCAAATGATTACTTAGGGTCAGTTTGGGTTCATCAAGGTGAGAATCACGCTTGATGCCAATGCATTAACGAGGTCACTATTAGAGAGTACATAACATTGAATAAAATCAGGATGAAATCTCTGTTTCGTGGACTTCGAAAAGGCTCTTTATAAAGGATATTGGGTTGAATAAATGAATGCATTGCAGAAATTATGAGTAGATTGGAAAGATGGAAGCAACCTGCACATGTCCCAGATAGATCAGGTAAAAATGAGGGATGGAGAGTCTGGATGGACCGTACTAGGAAGAGGAGTAAGACCATGGTGCCCATTATCAATTGAGCTACTAAACGTCCTCCTATATGTGGAGAAAAAGGTGGAAGAGCCGTGGAAAGAATTTCAGATAGGAATGAAAGTCGATAAAAAATTCATAAAATCAGTAGATTTACTGATGATCAAGTTTTAAGTTGTCAGTCAGCCTAGGGGCTACAGATGGTGCTGAGTACAATGAAAAGTTAGTTTGATAGGTTTGGGATCAGAATGAATGTAAATAAAGCAAAGACAACAAACCGTCCAACAAGCAACAATACTTACATTGTAACAGTTACCACCCATATCACACCAAACGCTCCCTCTCCATAAGAGGGTACAAAGTCTGCAATTACCCCGACTCTCTAGATGAACTCCTCTTAAATCTACACCATTCCCTCCTCAGACGAGGTTATCCTAAATCTCTCCAAAAAAGAAGAATCCGAAGACATGCTTACGCTCCAAAACCTTCCTTCACCGCAAAAACCCACCCTCTTTCAATTTGTACAATATACTGCTCTGAGATCAATCCTGAAAAACCTCTATCCTATCCTTAAAATTCAAAATTCTACGACCAACCTTTTTCCCAAATGTCCCTCCGTTACTTCCATACACCCCGCCACCTAGTCATATCTCTTCAAATCGACCGATCCACTCCATAAATCCCCGCTCCGTCACAAAACCACTCCCAAACCCTGAAATAAACCTAGATGCAAAACATGTCCTATTTTCAAAACCCGAACTCTATACCTCTTACACCCGCTTCTTATTTCTCTCCCATCAATTATTTCCTACTCCTCATGTATTTCCAGGAATATAGTTTACCTTCTGAAGTGCCAACTATGCCCTGCCTTTTACATTGGGTAGTGTACCACACCCCTCAATGTTAGAATCAATAACATTCGGGACTCATGCAAGAATTCTTCCCTGATTAGGATTCTCCGAATCCCAAAACACGCCTTCAAACAAACAAACAAACAGTTCCTTTGATAAATGCCATAGTGTATCTATTTTTTCATCCCTACCACCCTCTGACCCTCCACTTAAACTCAAAACAATAAAGCAGACTTTTATCTGGTACCTGGATCCTGCAATTGCCCAGATATTAATATTAGACATTAATCACCATATTCATCGCATAATTTCACCCCACTCCGCTTCTAACACCATCCATATCATTCCCACAATTCTAAAAATTCCCCCGCCAACTTTCCCCCGTGAAAATCTGTCCCCACGTTTCCCTTCCATCCAACGTCTCCAGCCCCTTCTGCTTGAACTTAAAATAAGTAAAACCATTTTGTGGAATTTTATGATTAATCTGTCTCACAGAAACAAATTTTCTACCAACTCCTCGTAATTTTCTTCTTTGCCATAATGTTTTATTTTCTATTCTATTTGAAATTTTCTACCTATTTCATTTCGATTACAAATTGATCTCATCTCTTCCTTCAAGGAATAATTTTCACATATATATTCTTCAGAATCTTGTACAAAACTTCGTTATTACATGCAAATGATAATTTGCAGTGTTTTGCTGTTTTCAGCGAGGTAATAATCCGGTATGATTAAAAATATTCACAATGAAGTACATAAATTTTATTTAATTATTAATATACCTGTAGTTTTAGAAATTGAGTTATAGCAAAGCATCACTTCCATGAATATACAAGCAGTTATGACAGATGGTAGAGAATAGTGTAGGCTAAAAAACGACTCAAATGAAAAATGACTAAATTGAAGATCATGTGAAAAAAGGAGATTTTAATCTCTTGTAATCAATTCTGTTTTCTTTGTGAGATTGATCAAGATAGTGTTGGTGTTTTCGGTATCAAAATCAACGATTTCCAAAATTCAAAATTTCTACTTTCCATTATCGGGAAAAATTACTTGGAAGGGCCATAAATCTTTCCATTTTCACATGGATTGTACCATATTGGATCAAATTTTTTAAAGAGAACTGACGTGAAACCTTGAATCGTGATGTCTTGATTACAATAGCAACGAGAAAAGGGATCTTCTTGCCAAAAATAGATAATTCAGAATAATACATTTTTAAATGACTCGTACATAAAACCACTATGAAATGAGCATGTGAGAATAAAACATCGGGTTATTAAGAGAGAGAATCGAAAAGATAAAATTATCCCCATTTACTGCCTAAAATTTCAATTAAGTCATTTTTATATTATACTTGGAACTATAAACGTAAGTTTACGCAAACATTTCGAAATAATTTACTCTCACTTTTTGCAACCAGAATACAGAAGCAAAGAGGGCCATTCGTGCGGCCAATGAGCAGATGAGATGAAAAGGGGAGAAGCGAAAGTCTGGGGGTGCAAAATGAGCAATAGGAGAGCCTCATGGAGGGGTGCGATATCCAAAATAGTGACCATCAATGTGTTAACCTTTGGGGGTGCTTCGAGTGTGTGTAGGTGTCCTGCAAATGCCGTGCCGAGTTCCCAAAATGAGATGGGCAAAGGGCGTGGTGGCCGTGTACTCGGTTCTAGGGAAGTTGGGACGGGAGGAGGGTGATTGTTAAGGGAAGAGGAATAGTTAGTGGCTTCGTCGCTGGGCATGCCACTAACGGAGCGGTTTTGGTGGATAGAAAAGTGGAAGGAAGAGTGGAGTGGAGCACCCACAGACTTCCTCAATGAAGGCGATAAAGACTATTTCATCTTTTATCCTAATGGGGATATATTCACTTGATTGCATGATGACTTGATATTACAATTAAACTACTGCTCAAATTAAACTCTAGCAAATATTTTTCTTTTCATGATAATCAAAAATTTTAAAGAAAAGCAATCATTATCTGTGGCTGTTTCCAATCGAAATATTCTCATTAACTTGTACTGAACTGCCAACATCTAATGATTAGATGAATGAGAGTAGCCTGGATATAGTTTTAATTTGAGACACAACATTAACTTACGATTGATTTTTTTTCTCAAATTAGCAAGTAAGCTACAACATAGTTTCCAAAATCCTGTTTCTAGCCAAGGTCCTCTTTTATGAATGATGGTGGATTAAATGACCAATTTCCTAACGGGTGTATAATTAGCATGTAAATAAAGATGCTGGTGTCGATTGGTGGAAAGAAATCATCAAGAAATACAATCGCGGTGTATCAAAAGCTTTGTATATCATGTACACAGGTGCCAAATCTTGGATCTATGAGTATAAGCCCGAAACAAAACAGTAATCTACTGTGTGGGTCTTCCAAGACGAGCCAAATCCGACAAAAGTGATGCGTGCACGAAGCACATTGACGCAAATGATCGCCTGTTTCTTCGGAAACACTGAACATGTGGCAACTGTGCCGTTAGAGCGACGTAAAATCGTGAATTCTGAATGGTCCCGAGCATTTGTTTGCCAGAAAATCTCGTTAAATAAGGAAAAAGAAGCGGCAACGAAGGATCATTCTTCATCATGACAATGCAAGCCCTCACAGATGGGCTGAAACAAATACCTATTTCACTGGCCAAATTGGTCGAATTGATCGGTGATCCTCCGTACAGCCCTGATTTAACACCAAATGACTTCTTTTTATTCCCTTTTATCAAGCGAAAATTGCGCGGCCAACGATTTTCGGCGCCTGAAAGCATGGTACAAAAACCATGTTTTGAGGGTACCTCAATCGGAGTGGAAAAATGTTACGAATATTGGTTCGAGCGCATGCAAAAGTGTATTGATTATCATGGAGAATACTTCGAAAAACAATAAAGCCATTTTCAACCATAAATTACTGCCTATTCATTAATGGGTTAAAAATATAAATAGCAACCCTCGTCTAAAGTTGCCGCAGAGTGAGAACTCTATGAAACTAGTTTGGTTGACACATTTTTTCAGTATATGTTGAGGGAGGTTGTAATCTTAATGAAAAGATTGAATATAACGTCGAGGTGGGGGGTGGAGGGTCGGATCAAGAAAAAGAGCGGTTCTCATCTCACTGTCTTTGTTTCCTTTGTGCGGAGAACTGTTCATGCGACAAAGCAAAGAGACAGAGGTAACGGATATTGAAACATAAAAACATTTCATCAAGCATCTCGGATTAATACGATTAACTTCAATTAAACCTTATGTCAAATTCATTATGCAAGAGTTTAAAGGAGTCATCAATGAAAACAAAACTGTACCACTCAATTATTTAATGGAATGTATTCACAAAGCAAATTTTCGACTCAATGACACGAAAAAAATACTGCCGTATTTAAATTATACATTTTATGAATATTATTAAAATTTTTCTATCTTATTTGTAATCTTACCATTTGGCTCGAAAATAATTCACTTGCACTTACGCACATAAATAAATACTCAAAACCAATCACACTAACTGATAGTTTGGTTTGAAAAGTCGGGTCATAGGTCACCCTATGCGGTGTATGAAATTTTCACATCAAGTTAGAGAGGTCGGTTTCTCTGCCTATGCCACCTGTGGTTAATACACGCATAGCTGGTATTGTATGACATCACTCTACCCTACGCCGATATTCTTGGCCCATTTACCGTCATACACTATGGTAAGTCAAATTCAATATCACAGCATTAACATACATCATGGTGAATCCATTACATACACAATATATAATCTATTAAATTAAACGATGATCTTATTTTTATTTGATGCATTGTACAACCTTGATGCAATTCGATTTATTTTATTCTCACTGATCAGATGCACATTTAATTACGTTAAAATGTGTTGATAATATTAAATTTTTAAAGTTAAATCTGGGTGATTCGATCATGTAGTGACTTTTCTAGATTTTTTTCCTTTCGACACGCCGTGCAAGAAAGCAACACAAAATCTAAATAACAACATAGGTATGATAGCTTGATCATTATTTTTTGTGGCACTACATCCGATTCGTTACATAGGGCCCCACCGCTAATGATCTTCACCTCTCAATTACCGAAAGGCGCTGAGAGGAAATGGGCCCTGGTGAAGACGGGTCCCCCGGGTACGGAGAGAAGAGCGAAGGGGGAGCGCAACCTCTCTCCATCGACAGGTATTCTTGCACGGCGGACCCACGCATGGGATGACGGCAAGACTCCGGTGACACGGCCGAGGTAATGGGAATGCGGAGAGTGGGGAGGGGGTAGGAAGACATTGGCGGGTGGAAGTGAGAACACGGTGGCAGGAAAAATGTGGGCGTAGGGGAGGGTCTTCGGAAGGAACATGGTCCTCTTCCGGCAGACCCCCCAATCGACCGCGCACTGCCACTCCCCCCCTTGATTCACTCCCCTACTACAGTCTCTCTGCATTCCCGGCCTCACATAGCCCGAAGGAATGAAAAGCGAGGGGGTATTGGAAGATGAACAGGGCAAAAGAAGAAGAGGGCGAAAAAACAATAGTATTCTTCTGATACAAGAAATAAGATACATAAACATAGAATTTAGAGATATAAATCACTTGGTTAGAAAACAATTTACGGGTATATGAATAACTACAGCTGCTGCCCTCGCCACATGCAACCCAAACATGACTTGTTTCGAATTTGCTTCGCCGACGTCTGATAACACCGTCCCTGAAGAAGGACGACGTCTCGAGGGAAACCTGTACCTTGCTTCAAAATGTACTCTAATACGATTCTTAATAAGTCATTAAAGCACAGTTTTCCTAGCAATTAAGGAGACCTGATTTCAGACTATATATATATATATATGTATGTATAAATAAATAAATAAATAAATATATATATATATATATATATATATATATATATATATATATATATATATATAACATATAACATTAAAATAGGAGGGCAAAAAAACCTAGAGCAGGTAGAACACCTTACGTATCTCGGTAGTGTTTTGGACCAACACGGTCAAAGTAGTAGGGACGCAAGGAGAAGAATTGCGCTAGGCAAAGGGGCTTTCACAAGGAAGAGGGAGTTGATGACGGGGACGTTGAATAAGGATGTTAAGAAAAGACTCGTAAAAACTTTGATATGGAGCGTAGCTATGTACGGCGCGGAAACGTGGTCATTGAAGCAGGAGGATAGACGTAGACTGGAGGCTTTTGAAATGTGGGTATGGAGAAGAATGGAGAAGGTAAAATGGACAAAGAAAAAACAAACGAGGAAGTACTTCGTATGGTGGGCGAAGGGAGGGGTTTGTTGGGAAAAATCCTATGGAGGCAGGAAAAGTGGATGAAGGGGGTATTGTCCGGCAGCAGGATGTTGAAGACTGTAATTGAGGGGTGAATGTGCGGCAAACGAGGAAACGGAAGGAACAGTATAGTGATGTTGGACGGGATGAAACGAGGAAGAAGGTACTCAGAGATGAAGAGGGACCAAATGTAGAGTAGGATGTTGTGTTTTGCTAGGGATCACAAATTATTTATTATGTCCATCCGAAAACCGACCTTAACCGGCAGATTACCTAAATATATATATAGATATATATATAGATATATATATATATATATATATATATATATATATATATATATATATATATATATATATATATATATACTGTGCTAAATAGCCCATTATAAATTTGAACATTCTCTTTTTCAGTCACTACTTTTGGTTAGCTCAGAATTAGCAGTTTAGAAAAGATTGTTAAATCAAATTATTAGTGGAACTACGAAGCATAAATACACTTCCAAACGCATGAATCAGCTAAGCTTTTTTTTTGATTTAAGTAATACAAAAATTATTTCTTTAAATGGTTTAGTTTTTGATAAAAGGGTAAAAATTATGGATTAATTATGAAAGCTCATCCAATTTAACTGACGTCGGAAATTAAAAATTAAAACTAACTCTGCACAAATGCGATGGGAAGGACGGGATCAATAAGACATGCAAAGTCATGCAGACCTGGGGTAAATATCTTCGAAGGGGAAGCCAAGCCAAAGGGAAATGCGAGGGAATGTTGAGTGGGGTGAGGGTAGGAGTCGAGCTGTCAGAGGTGGGTGGTGGAGGAGAGGAGGGCACGATTCGCAAGCTTTCAGGAAACAACAATAAATGCGCCTTCGACGTCACAAGGGGGTTGGCGGGTCGTCGGGCGGGAGGGGCAAATAAAAAGGGGGAGGAAGCGGCACTAGGCGGGGAGAAGTGTTTCTGGGACGGGGCAGGAACCCGGACGGGGTGGCGCGGGCGGATGCGACGCAGAAGGCCGCAGGAAATATCATGCGAGGGTGGGAATATCGAGGCGGAAGGAAAGAGTTTCGGGAGCATGAAAAATAGGGATTCCACCGCGAGAGAGAGTGACGGGAAACGCCGGTGAATGCTTTGTTACAGTGAAAGTAGGAGAATGGGAACTCGGCGTAACATGCAGCGAGCGCTATTGGCACGGGCGCATAACAACGACTCCTTTGTCGTGCACTCCTGTGTCATTTCTTTTGACTGAAAATAACCCAGAGTTCATTTCCACGTTCTGCCTTTGACGTCACCAAGCCCAACGTGATACTTGAACGATATACGTACCCCTTGACGATATCACAAATCAAGAGACCAGGGGCAAACATTTCCTTAGGAACCGAACAATTCCAGGGAAAATTTGACTTAAAAATGGTATCTTTAATATTTTAGAAGCATTCCGTCAAAGGTTCAATAGCGCATACTAATGGAAATTGATACAAGATATCTTGAAAATTTCCATCGTATTTTTTCATGGTATATGAACGCTTTTCTCGTGTAACTAGAGCTGAAAATATCATTTTAAGCTAAATTCGACTCTTGGATTTCCGATATTTAACATAAAGTATTGATTTCACAAAGGTGAGTCATGTTTTTGGTCAGTAACTAAACAGTATTACTTGAATCAAACTAACATATTTTTCCACAGTCGGAATGAAAAAATCTGACAACCAGAGATTCTTCTGAGATTTAAGTCAAAATACCTGAAAAGTAACAAAAATTTAACGATGAGAGATTATTATATCATATAAAGTGTACCAGTAAGAAAATGAAGCTTTCTCTACGAAGAATTTCGTAGGGTATCACTTAGGGGTGGTTTAGGTTGATACGACATGGTGGACAGGCATCTATGAACCCTTGAAAAACGGGAGAAAATCGGGGATGGTTAAACTACCTTGAAAAATCTGGGAAAAAACTTGGAACTGACAGGTAAAACTTGGAATATTGTAGAATACATTTTATGCTCTCGGGAAAGAGAAAGCGTATAAAACAAGGAAATCTTACTTGTTTGAATTTAATATTAAAATGACTTATCTATCGATTGTTTTAAAAACTAGTTAATTCCAATGTGCCATAGATTCTGAGAGAAGTCAAAGAATTGTTCGTTATAATAACATATATTGAAGAAAAACTAGTGTCTGTGAAACAGGCTGAACGAATGTCACGCTATGAAATAATAAATTGATAGGAATGAAAACTAATAGCAATTATTAGGCATCCGCTTCTTTGGGTGAGAATACCACACTAGATAAAAAATCCGTGATAGGATTCACTTATTTCATCAACGCAGGTGCCTGGTGACATTCACGTGCATTATAATTTGCTTGAGATTACGTATTTCCTGTTAGAAGTAGAAGAAGTAAAAACCTTGAAAACCGAATTTTCATCCATAAAATATTGGAGAAAACCTTCAATATGAAATTGGCCCCCTTGCAATGATCATATCAATTGAATGGTCAGTTTAGGCTACATGAATGCCTATGTCATGCATGCCCTCTACACCAATCCACCTTCAAGAAAAACCTCAGACAGGCGAATTAAAACATCATGTGACTCACTTCTATTCAGCAATGGTGTACACTTATCACCGCCATAGGCAGCCCATCAAAATCACACCCAAGAGGAAAGAAAATTATTTGGGACGAGGGGTGAATGGGTAAAAAGTAGAGGAGACGGCATTTAAAAGGATAAAATACTGTTGCATGGATGCCCGAGAGGAACAGCGCTGGGTGGAGTGGGATAGGGCCGGATGGAATAGAGCGGGGTGATTTTGGCGGAGAGATCCTGGGTGCGCTCCTTCACAGCAATACAGGAGTTTATTCATGAGGAAAATCGCATTTTGAGAATACCGAGGGACTGAATTAGCTAGGTAAACGGTTTACAATTTTAAACTAATATATTTCTTTAATAATATTTCTTCCTAAGAATCTGGCACGTATTGTTATAAGGAGAACTTCCTGGTTGGATCAAGAAATATGGAAAATTTAGCAAAATACATTTTTAAATTTTTAACTGATTTTAATTTGTGAGTATATTTAAAAGAACTGACTAGAACATAATTTATCTAGGTCCATAAAATATATTATAAAATCTGCATTTTACAGGTTTACCCGAAGTGGTCGAGTGCAAGCATCACCTACAGCATCTCTTCATCAACAGCTAAAAAGGATATTGTTATCAAGAATTTTAATAATGTGCAATCACTTAAATATCAAAAATGACCTTGACTAATTTATTCATTTTTTCCGTTATTTAATTATGCTTTCAATTCTATTTTTCTTCATATTGCCTCATTAATATGGAGAACTTTTCAGCATCATAAAAATTCCCATTCCCCAGATTGCGTGAAAACGCATTGCAACCAAATTAGCTTCGTTCACTGCCTCAGGAAAATAATACAAAACAAATGGATGCATTATATTACTTTAGCTCATTTATTTCAAAACTGGAGGCAATGGTAGGTTATTCATATATTCCTACGATTAAGAATTTCAAACAATGCGATTTAAACTATATTCTACAGACTTCTAATGGTATAAAATCCTAAATACGAATAATCGGATATCAAAACAAAGGTTTTTGCATCTGACAATTCCTTTGTGACAACTCTATCGTGTTTCAAAGGCAAAAATTAGGCTCAGAAGTCTTCAGAAAAATATAATATGCAGCCGATATTTGCATTAGATACCTTTAAAAACACACAAGCAAACAATTGTTTTCATAACGATTATTTCAGTGCGATTACTTTATAAAAACTCCATTTCTAATGACAAGAGGGAAGATTGGTAGGCTGATTAGCCATTTGTCATCTGGCTTTTTTATCCAACACCTCTTTATATGTAACGAAAGAAAGCACGTCGAATAAACTGAATAACGTAAATACCAACAATAGAAATATCTTTTCATGTTCTTCTTCACAGTAAAATTGTTTTGCACATAATCTATAAACAGAGATTCATCCGCGCAAATGATTAAACGAAGGTTTTAAAATAGAAAGATATTACAAAGGTGTTTTTAAGTGTGCTGATACTGTCGAACGCCATAAAAAAAGCAACAATCATCTCATGTCCTTACTAAAACGTAAAATCTATTGAGTGGGTGGAGAGTCGATCATAGGAGTAAAACGAAAAGAACCTTGGCCCTAACGAGAGAAATGTGCCACACACTCCAGGGATTGCTCTCTTGGAAACCCATGAAAGACTCGGATATGGTCTGGATTTAAGAACATCGCCACTAAGTGTTTAATCAAAACCCGTCGCTGGAACGATAGTTTAAAAAAAAACAGACAATCCCTTTGAAAGAGTCTCCTTCTCTGTAGACAAGAGGCCATCTTGAATGTATGAGTGGGGAAGCAGGAAAGATCGGTCCACGGGGGATGGTTAAGAGAGAGAGAGAGAAGGAGGAATGAGGGTGAGTTGAACTGGATAGGACGGGGGAGAAGACGAAGGGATGGCGGTTCGAGACCGCTCGACGAAAAGCTGCGAAGATGAATGGAGGCTCGAGTATTTGGGGGCGGAAGAGGAGATATGATTCAGGATTGAGGAGGAGAGGGGCGGGGAGCGGAGAGGGTGGATGGCCATGGGGTGGGATGGAGATAATGCGCAAAGCGCAAAAATATGGAGATGAAGGTGGTGGGAGGGGGTCAGGGTAGAGGAGGGAGGAAGAGATTGCGTGCGGGAGTCGAGGGAGGAATACGGAAAGAGATAAGCAGGGAGTAAGTACATGAGGAGCGGAGGGAGGGGAAGGGTTTGGGGAAGTGCGTGCGCGCGCGCGTGTGTGTGTGACGAAGAGGTGGAGGCGGATTGGATTTTCAAAAGGTTATAAGGGCGAGGAGGCGAAAGTGGGTGTAAGAGGCGTGCGTTATATTATTCCAGGATTTCTCCTCGGTGGCGCGGTGAGCGGAAAAAAGGAAAGGGCACGGTTCTTTATTATTATGAGAGAGAGGGAGAGAGTGTGTAGCAACGAGAAAAGAGAAAGGAGAGAGAGAAGGTACTCGCAACGAGGCGTGAAAAGGGAGGAAGTCATCTGGAGTAGATGTCTATTTGAGGGAAAGAGCAACAGAAGAACTTAAATGAATTTGAATGTATCGATTATCCCAGCGCACCACATACCTGTGCCCATTTCTTCAAGTTTTACGCCTACGTGTACCATACGCCAAAACCCTATGCATTACAAGGATAACTTACAGATGGAGCAGTTGAGTCCTGCAGGAGACAGGGGTTAGTCATCACCAACACTTGGTTTAGACAGCAAAAAAGACACAGGTATACATGGAAAATGCCAGGTGACTCAGAAAAGTATCAGCTAGATTATTTTCTGGTTAGGAACAGTGTGATAAATTCCCACAGCTTCCCGGGAGCGGATAAGGAATCTGACCATAATTTAGCTGTTATGAAATGTAGCGTCCGTTTCAAAAAGATAAGGCATGGGCGGCGGTTTAAAAAATGGAAAATAGAAGCATTAAATGGTTTGAAAAGGAAGGAGTACCAAGAGGCGGTAGAGGAAATCATAGAGGACGGTAAAGAGCAAAGTACTATCGAAGAAAAATGGGAAAGTATCAAGAAAGGGTTATCGAATGCCGCAAAAGACAAATTTGGAATAGTTGCCGTAAAAGCGGCAAGGAAACCTTGGGACACGGATGAGATGTATACAAAGATGGATGAGAGGAGAAAATGGAAGAATGTAAATACAGAGTAAGGAAAAATGAAGTACAAAGGGTAAAACAACTAATTGAGGCGGGCAACAAATAAAGAAAAAGAAGCGTGGTGGAAGACGCAGTGCGAGGATATGGAAAGTTTGCAGAGGAAGGGTGAAATTGGTGTCCTCCACGGCAAGGTCAAATCTTTATCGGGAAGTAAGAAAGAGAGATCTATGCTAACAGTTAGAGATAAGGCGGATAAGGTAATAGTTGATACAGGAAAGATCCAAGAGAGATGGAAGGAGTATAAAAAAGAACTGTATAGTAAAGAACATAGACCAAAAAAGTTAGAAATAGAAAAACAACATGACGTAGAGGAAGATAGCTTCGGTCCAGGCATACTCGACGATGAAATAAAAAGGGCATTATGGGAGATTAAACTATATAAGGCCGTGGGGTCGGATAGTAATCCTGCGGAACTTTTAAAATGCTTCGGAAAATGTGGGAGGAAGAGGCTATATGGGCTGATTCGTAGTATTTACGACGAAGGAATTTGGCCGAAAGTCTTTGTGAGATCAGTTTTAGTTCCTAACGAAAAAATATAACGTCTACATCACGTAAGAACTACAAGACAATAAGTTAGATATACCACGCAGATACAGTTGTTCTCAGGATCATTAACAAAAGGATAGAGAGCAAGGGGGATATGACTACTTAGGGGATGATCAGTTTGGGTTTAGGAGGGGGAGAGGTAAGCGTGATGCCATTGCAGTAATGAGATTATTAATCGAGAGGAATATAGAAAACAACCAAGAAGTATTTGCCTGTTTCGTAGATTTCATATAGCGTTTCATTGAGTAAATTGGGAAAATCTAATGAGTATATTGCAGAAAAAAGGAATAGACTGGAGAGAAAGGAGGCTAATCCGTAACCTGTACATGTCTCTCACTCCTCAGGTTGGGCAGTGTTAGGAAGAGGTGTCAAGCAAGGGTGCCCATTATCACCGTTGCTGTTCAACCTGTATGCAGAGGAAATGATTAAAGAGGCATGGGACGAACTCGAGGTAAGAATGAAAGTGGGCGGGGAATTCGTAAAATTAGTTAGGTTTGCTGATGAACAAACTTTAATTTGTAAGTCAGCCAAGGGGTTGCAAGCATTGCTGAGTGAATTGGAAATTCAGTGCGACAGGTATGGGATGAGAATCAATATTAATAAAGCAAAGGTTATGCGATTTTCTAGAAGGAAAAAGGCTAAGTTAAACATTAAAATAGGTGGGCAAAAACTAGAGCAGGTAGAACAGTTTACGTATCTCGGTAGTGTTTTGAACCAACACAGACAAAGTAATGGAGAAGAATTGCGCCAGGCAAAGAAACTTTCACAAGGAGGAGGGTGTTGATGATGGGGACGTTTAGTAAGGAAGCTAAGAGATGACTCGTAAAAACTTTGATATGGAGCGTAGCTATGTGCGGCGCGAAAACGTGGCCATTGAAGCAGGAAGATAGACGTAGATTGGAGGCTTTTGAAATGTGGGTGTGGTGAAGAATGGAGAAGGTGAAATGGATAGAGAACAAAACAAATGAGGAAGTACTTGGTATGGTGGGCGAAGAGGCGGGTTTGTTGGGAGAAATCCTATGGAGGCAGGAAAAGTGGACGAAGTGGGTGTTGACCGGCAGCGGAATGTTAAAGACTGTAATTGAGGGGAGAATGTTTGGCAAACGAGGAAAAGGAGGGAACAGGATAGGGATGTTGGACGGGATGAAGGGAGGTAGGAAGCACTCAAGAGATGAAGATGAATAAAATATTTATTTGGTCGTTTTGTCCATTCAAATCCTACCTCAACCGGTAGATTACCTTAAAAAAAAAATATATATATATATATATATATATATATATATATATATATATATAGACACGCACACGCATACACAATAAACACAGTAATCAACCCTAAGGTCGGTTTAGTAGGTGATGGTAGAGTTCACCCAGTACTAAGCCCTATTCGGCGTGTGAAATTCACGCATCAGGGTAGGGGTTCCTTTCCCTGTGCCGGTTATGGTTTCCCAGGAAGACGTGGTACCCGAAAAATCACATAGCTTGGTTGGAGCTGCAGGTGCCCAGAGTGCCTTGGGAATCGAACCCGGGACCCTCCTGTCAGCAGTCCAACGTTCTACCCACTGGACTACCGCGACCCACGTATGTATATATATATATATATATATATATATATATATATATATATATATATTTATATGTATGTATAATTATATGTATATATATATATTTATATATGTATTTATTTTAATATATGTATAAATATATGTATATATATATATATATATATATATATATATATATATATATATATATATATATATTTATGTATGCTTGTGTGCGGGTCGCTTTAGTCTAGTGGGTTGGGCGATGGACTAGTGACCGGACGGTCCCTGGTTCGATTCCCAGGCAAATATCTGAGTACCTGCAGCTCCACCCAAGTTAATCGTTTTTTCGGGTAGCAGATCTTCCTTGGATACCATAACGGGCGCAGAGAAAGGAACTGACCCCCCTACCCTGATGTTTGATTTTCACTAGCCTTAGCTTTAGCTTAGCTTTCACAAGGCTTAGTCCTGGGTGAACTCTACAATCACCTACCAAACCGACCTTCGGGTTCATTACTGTGTTTATGATTTATAGGAAAAAGAACAGGATGCATTTATAGGTATATATATATATATATATATATATATATATATATATATATAACTCATATATACAGAAACATATATAAGGAAAAGGGATAGGAACACGTATAAAGGACGAACACAATAGAGGTGGGGAAGGCGGAATCGAACGGATCACAAGAGTAAAAATATCTCCTCAACCGGGACTCGAACACCGGATCTTTCCACTTGCCGGGCGGATGCTCTTAACCACTTGAGCTATCGAGGATATGTAATTTACCCTGAGCTCGTCGCGCCGTTTGGCGGGATTTCGTGTTTGAATGTGTATTTGGCCAATGTGGCTCATCTCTTTCTTCTGACTATGCGTGCCACGAAACGCACTGTTCTTTTCCTGTATGATGTTGTATGAATTCTAACCACTGGCCTTTCCTCTTGTGTATTGTCTATTTTCTCCTTTGGTGGGTGAAACAGCCCCCTGACGCCATCTCTTGGCTAAAGAATCGGGGCGCTTGGCGACATATAAGACCCACGGATCTCAGGGTAAATTACATATCCTCGATAGCTCAAGTGGTTAAGAGCATCCGCCCGGCAAGTGGAAAGATCCGGTGTTCGAGTCCCGGTTGAGGAGATATTTTTACTCTTGTGATCCGTTCGATTCCGCCTTCCCCACCTCTATTGTGTTCGTCCTTTATACGTGTTCCTATCCCTTTTCCTTATATATGTTTCTGTATATATGAGTATTTATTCGCCGTTTGGCGGGATTTCGTGTTTGAATGTGTATATATATATATATATATATATATATTCCTTTTCCTCATATCTATATAATATCTGAATGATCTTAGCTATAGTTATGAAATCGGTGCATTTGGTGGAAGCGTTGACGCATACGGTATTTCAGCAGAGCATAACTGGAACGGGATATTTGAAATTATGAGGGAGAAAAAAATGATTGAATGTTTACTAGAATGACTGATAACTGCCACAAATTTGTTTCCGACCGTAGTTTGTTTTTCCGTACAATAGGAAAGATGATAGGAGCGCTGAGGAAGAGGCGAAATTGGAATCTAGGTAATGGAGACTGGGCGCGTCGGAATGGCTGGGAGAGAGAGAAAGCGGACGAGTGGGTGATTTGAGCGGGAAGCGGTCAGGGGCGGGAAGGGGGTAGGGGTGATCACTCTATCCCTCGTCTGCCTCAGACTGGACGCTGTCGCCAGTATTATTGGCGATCGGCCGAGAGAGATATGCTCCGAGTCCGTGTAAATATGTGCACACTGATATCGAATGTTTCATATATTACTGAAAGGGCCCAGAAAGATCTATTTTCGATAAATCCGATGAGATCCAATAATATATAATTAGAAAAAAAATATTTTCTTCTAAAACCCACAGTATTTATAAAATTTCTGGATGCCTAAATGCTCAGGAATGCAGAATTTGGAGCTGGAATAAAAGATGTGCTGCATTGTAACGTTCGGTATGCTGAAAGGAAGCTTCAATGAAATCATACGCAGAGTTTATATTTTATTCCGGAGATTTGTTTTGGATGTAGCTAAGGCTTTCAAAGCTGGACTTGAGCTGCAATTCTTGCAAAGTCTTATTCACACTAATCCGCAATATTTAATTCCATTAATTATCCAAAAAATTCACTCCATCGTTACTGCCTATTTTGATACAACTTCACTTATGAAAATGAAAGAAAACAACACATAAAGACCTAGGGTTCCACTGAATTCTATGTCTTGATCGATATTTTCCTTCACCATGATGGAATTTCACATAGAATTTTTGTGGATGCTTCTTTGCAAAATGTATTTATTTCCCTTATATCTCTCAAATTTTCTCCCAACCAACTAGCCCGGTTTCATCCTCTATAAGCCACCTAAGTACTTAGGTGGTACTAACTATAATCGGAATTCATATCTGCTCCTTGGAAACCTTCGAAAAATTATGAGGACATTCCTAAATTGTGCCTAAGCAAAATATAGCAAAACTAACATCCCTCGGAATATAAAGCTTTATCCACGCATACCTATGACTGTCGTGCTGCCTAAACTAAGCGTTCAGAATTATAAAATCCTTCCGTCAATTCAAAATCAATTGCTAACTCCCATCTGTCGTACTATTTATCAATCCCATCTCTTCTATTGCCCACCTCCGCTACCAATTCTTCATTGTTCTTTAAAGGTTTCCCCTCATTTCTTGTTCGCTCATTTGGCATTAAATTCTGTCAACAACATTCTATCTCTCACTTGCTCAAATTTTGGCCCCGACTCTTCCTACATTTTTGGTTCAGTATTATTTTTCCAGCCCTGAAAGGCTCTTTTTATCCCCTTTGCGTACGAATCTATAAAAATATTGCTCCAATAAATTCCGCTACCCTTTCTTCTCACCTCACAAAGACTTCCTTAAAGGTATGCCTCAATTTTCTGTCTCTTATTTCCATTTTTTTTTTTCATGTCCTCAAAACCGTTATAACATTCCCTATTCTAACCTATTCATATAAGTCCCTATTCTAACCTGTACATTCCTCTTTTGCGTCTCTTTCTCCATTGCTGCTCTTTGGTTCGCTATGCAAATATTTCGTAAGATGGAGAACGCAGAATCCTTGCAGGCCGGACTACATCGTCCAATATTTGTATACACACAAAGGCACTGCGATATTGTTGACATGCAGAGATTTTATTTGTATCGCAGACTCTGCATGCATCGGCAAATTGTGAACACACCTTTTGCAAATTTGCAAAAGTTTGGCATGTTTGTAAAACAAAATAAATACACTACGACAGAGAAATGAAATTAAAAGCAAAAAATAATTCTTTTTCGTTATCAATTATGGAATTCTTTTTGTATAAATAGGAAGACTACGGAGAACGGAATGAAATTTATAGAGCTGGCCATCAACACTCTATTTTTAAGAAGAGATAATTTATCATGTAAACACACAAAACTTAATTGCCAAATAGTTCATTTAGGCAGTCTACTTTCCCATGTCTAATTTATTACATGGAATAGGATGCACTCGTATGTACTTGTTATTGATAGATTATCTTATAACTTAAACAAAACTTTAAATATTCCCTTCGTCTGTCGTGATGGTCCATGGGTAGTGCGTTTGACTATTGACCTGAGGCCCCGGGTTCGATTACCGGGCAAGCCTCTCTGGCAGCTCCACCCAAGCTATATGATTTTTCGGGAACCAGATCTTCCTGGAAAACCATAACCAGCACAGGGAAAGAAACTGGCCCTATGCCGGATATGAAACTGGTGAATCACAACAAAATGTGTGAATTTTCACACGCCATCGGGCTTAGTACTGGGTGAACTCTACTACCACCGACCAAACCGCCCTTCGGGTTGATCACTGTGTTTATGATTTTTATATTCCCTTCATTGAAGATGTACTAAAATAATTATCAATTCTACACAATAGACACAGTAAGAATACTCATACCTCTCTGTTGATCGTCACTCAACTCCTGTTATCTGCAATCTATCCCTTCTTATGGCCACATCTTGGAAACGCGACAAAGGTACTGTTCTTAGGGCATTGCGACGACCAAGGAAGAACACCGCGCGGGGCAAATAAGAGGATTCTCCTTCATTTCATTCCACTCCGCAAACAAACCCTCCCCCCTTCCCTCCGATCCCCCAAACTCTCCACTTTCTCCATTTTATGTATTTTTTCCTGCACTCCCTTTACGGGACTCTGGCGACCGACGGTTGCTTCACTCCTACAACGGCGTGACCTTTCCCTCCATAACCCGCCCGCCCGCCCTCCCCCTCACTACTCCCAACCTCCCAAACCAACCGACCCCTTCCTATCAACCCGCCAACTCCTGACCCCTGGAATAGGGACGCTACACTTTATGCCCGGCTGCGTGTGTGAGTGTGCAGGAAGGCCGCGCGTGCCCCAAGGGGGGAAGGGCTGGAGGAGAAAATGGGGAAGAAGGTTAGGGGGGCGTGGCAGGGGAAGGCCTCGACAGGAAAGGGGTGTGCGGGGGCTGTTGGGGAGGCGGGGGACCGTGAGGGAGCCGCGTGGAAACGTGTGGCCCCATGAGCGCAGTTCACTGCTTCGGAACCTTCCCCTAACCCAGAGGCCCCCGCAAGGGCCACCTCGAAACACGCCCCTCCGCACACATCGCCGTCCCCCGGACCCTCCCCCCCTTGCCGGGAAACGTCCTCACTGCAGCCACACACACAGACAGGGGGCGACAAAGCAACACGGCGGGCATGTGAATGTGAGCGGGTCATGTGCACCAGAGATGGTCGCGCGCTGGCCTTCCGCCCCTCCTCCTCCTCTTTCAGGAATGAGTTCTTCTTGCGTTCCACTGGGTATAGAGAGAAAAGGAGTCGTCGGAGGTAGAGGCAGTGGAAGGGAGGCATAAAGTGGCAGAGAGAGAGAAAGCGGTTGCCTAGAGTGTCCCTCTGGAAATGTTCCTGCGTGTTTCCACCGTCCTCTTTGAATATTTACGAAGAGGTGTTTACTTTTTCGAAAAATTATCCCATAAAAAAGAGGAAAGTTTTTGAGATGATTGCTTCAGTGATGCGGAAAGAGTGTCTCACAGTCTACTTTAATATTTACATACGCGAGTCAGAGTCGAAGTTAATACGGGGTTTATATTTCCCGCATTAGCCGCAAACGACGTACCTAAGTTGTTCTATTTGTATTCCCTCTCCGGTCTTTTGGGAGAGATAGCACGGCGTACTCAGGCACCAGCAGCTAAATTAATGTTTTTAATGGTTTCAAAACTGAAAGTTATTATTAGATGTAATCTACCAATGAAGGTAGACTTTGTGATGGAAATAAACTGGGGAATTATTTAGTTAACGTCTCCGCCTAGCACGACAATTAATAGTTATCTTTGAATAGCATGCAAGCTTTCATCCCAACATATTGTTTACTCCAGTTCATTCCCTCCAAAATGACCAACTTTTCCCTTGAGTAAGTGTACATCATGCACACAATAATCTCCTATTTTTCACATAATCTGAAATGCACTTGCTCCTTTATTTATACTTCATTATATCCCACCCTATCTTCAAATTTCTCCCAACTCCATTTTCTTTTTTATTGAAGATCTGGGGCTTTCTTGGTTCGTATTCTTTCCTTCAATTTTATATTTCCTTTATTTTAGCACAACTCAATCAAAACAGTCTCTCTCATCTGTGTTCAAGATTTGGTGCCAAAAATTGTTACGTTTCATATGAAATATTTCACTTATTTTCCTCTTACATATTACTTAACACTCTTCTAATGGCCTTCCACAATAGTGATGAAATACAATTAAGCGCATGTTAATAATAATCCCCAAAATAATGGTGTTTAATCATGTACATATTTTGAACATTTTCAACGATAGACGCGTGAATCTTAGCCTTCCATTCTCCAACTATAGCAAAAGTTTCTTTTCCTAAAATATTCCTTATTTTATTACCCTTATTGCTTGACTTATTTTCGTTTAAAATATATAAACAAGCAACAGTTTCGCCAGTGTTCCAAGAGCCTTCTTCAATTCGAAGTGTCACAAGTAACACAAACAACCTGCACGATCTACACGATACGATACTCCTGTAACTTCTGCTCTGCAATTTTCTCCTTAAGAAGATGCTTTTTTACCCTTTACTTTAGTGCCGAGATTTATGTCAATTCGTGGGCAACATGCTATCCTAAAATACAAAGAATGAAGATGAAAATCCCTCCATAAGCAGTATTGATTCAGATATAAAGAATTTTTCTCCGTCTTGTTATCGATTTTTATCCTACGACCGTATTGTCAATCAATATATATCCCGCGTCCACAAACGTATCCACTCTCCTCAATAAAAATCTTTCTCTCACACGGAATGCAGACACGAGACCAGCACTCAACGCCATCAACAACCACGCTGTAAAGATGCACCATTTTCCTCACTTTTACCTTCTTCAACAGTCGAATCACAGAATTGCCTTACACAGTATTCCAGACTCCGGTATTTGAATCACATAGAATATAGTTAATCACCAGGAGTTAAATTAGACCCTTATTATAAGCAGTTGAATGTACCAGACCTCTCAACATCTATAGCGAAAACTACAAATCGTTCTGACAAATGCCCTCCCTTTCCCTTCCACGCTCAGACAAGTGCACTTCAAAGATTACTTCCTCGTCTTAAATATTCACTCCTTCGGTACAACTTCCAATAATAATCCAACCTTTGGTTATATAACATCCTTAGTTTAAATACAAATGGCTTAGTTCTCTTAACTCCCTGCATAAGACCCCTCCATGCAGTTTTCGACAACTTCTCCGAATGCCTCTCTCTGCCAGGTTTTCACGAATCTCGGGAGCAAAAACATTTGGCTGCTTCCTTCTTTTACCGTTCTCCCCATCGCTATAACCTGGCATCTTGGCCACCCACCTTTCACTTCCCTCCGGCGAACACAAGAGTCTAAAGCGCAGAAGCTCAGGAGATCCACCCCACTCCAGCAACTCTTGAGTGCACACGGACAGTCAAATTTCAGTTACCTAGGGAAAAAGAGCTGATTGCTCGAGACTTTGTCACGTGTGGCTATTTTACGATATTGCAGCTATTCAGCGTATTCACGTCATGATCTCTACATTGTACTTTGATTTTTCATCGCGAAATTTCAACTTAAATCAAATGTATGTGCATGTTGTAATACAGCTCAAACTAATTTGATACAATAGTTACTGTAATTATATTTCGAAAGCGCAACGCCATATTAAGATCGTAATGGCTATACCCAATATGTGTGTAATGTGAGTTTATATTAACCTTGTGTGCTTTACACGCACGAACAGATGTATGCATGGAATTATATGATGACATTTTTTAAGGTTTTGCTATATTTCCACAGTTCACTAATCACACAGCCAAAATGAAGGATTATATTAAGAAGATCCAAAGCTTTCAAAATGACATGAGATTTTTTGCGACTTGAAAATGCAAGTATGGAGTGAGCATTTTGGCCAAGGAGCATAGGGGTTCATAAAATTATATTTAAAAAATGTGGCCTTCTTAAACTTTTTGCTTTTCAACTTATCATGCACGCTTCTGGGGAATATACTAGGTAGCTAGGAAACGAATTTTGAGAGTAAGGGGTTATCACGAGGGCATGTTCTGAGTGCGCGGGAGAAACGGAGGGGAACGAAAGAGTCGAGGGTGGGCGGATGGAGATGAGGCACCTCAAGTTGGAGGGGAGTTAAGACGGATGCGGAGGGAGGGATGGAGCGGGCGGGGTGAGAGGAAAGGGAGTGCTCCTTCTATTCCGGGGGCCATACTCCTCCGCCCTCACCCGCCCCTTAATTGGAGCCTCACTAATGCCTTTACGTCCTCTCTCTTCCCGGCCCCTGACCACTCCATCTTCGCCCCTCCCCGCTTGCCCGTTACTTAGCTACCCCGCGCCATCCTAGGGCAGCACCATGCTCGAAAGATTTACCATACGCGAAAGATTAACGGCAGACCTTAAGGAAGTAAGGTAAAAGCATAAAACTCTCTCTTTTACCCATCCCACTCCCTAATCACTCTCAGTAATATTAAACAATGACGTCCTTTCCTAATTGTGATACGTGTTTTAAGCGATACGTATTTCCGAGGTGGATGAAATGTGCTCATTTAGGGGAGGTAGCAATAAAGTTTCTTTCCCTTTTTCATCTACTATTGCTGGAAATATTTAGATTTCCATATTAGTTTCCGTGGCCAACTGCTACCAGGCTACAATAGGTACTGCAATTCGCCTTAAATTGGCTTATCAACGAGTAACGGGATTCTGACAATTTTATCAATTATTAGATTTAATTTGTCATAACTGGGGCGAGGATCACAAAAAATATTAACAGAATTGTTCTTTATTATTTTCTCAATGAATCCTAATTGACAATGAACATCTGATGAGCGTTTTAACCAAGATTCTGAAATGCCTGATGCGTAAGTATGTAAACACACTGATTAGTAAACTTTTCATGCGACGGAATTTGTGCATAATAAATTGTTGTAATCCGAATGAGAGGAAGTGTATAAAGTCTTCGGGATAAAGCTGAGGTACTTTGTGAGGAGAGGACGGCACTCAACTTTCCAGAATAGCTGAAAATTAAGTCAGAAGCTCTAGGTTACGCAGTCTTCGTCCATTTAATTTGAGCGATTAATGAATAGGTGAAGTTGAAGCGTTACTAAGACAGAGAGGAGCAGTTGAGAGTCTTGGGAGATTATCTGTGAGGTCGTGAAACGAGGAGGAAAATGGAGCAACTTCCCCACGATGCGCTGTAAAATGAGAGAAGGTGGGAAAGTGTGGATGAGGGTGGAGGCAGTAAATGAGCCAAGGCGTGGGAGTGGGTCCAGGGAGGCGTTTGCGACACGAGCCTATTCTGCGCTGCCAGATGACCGGACGATAGGTTCGGAGACAAACTTTATATTGTCTGGCGTCTTCGACTTTATGAGAATGCCAGAAACTAAAGTACAGTCGTAAATTTCCACACGTGCGGAGAGATAAAATCCATCATTTTGATAATAAGCGTCAAACCAGTTATTTTACGGCTGTATCATATATATTTCCTATTGTAGAAACTATATCACTCTATTTTGACCATCGACCGATCTACTCATTACCTCGCACATTGTACCTTGACTTATCATTAATTATTTTCCTTAACAAATGAAGTAATTTTGATATAGGCTCGATCAAATATTAAATATTTGTCAATTAAAACTCAATTCATTGAAACGTATATTCCTGCTTTCATTATAATCAGAGTTTAAATTAAAATATGATAATATTATTACTAAAGTGGTTTTTTGCACCGGCGAGAGGGTGATTCATCAGTCGTTTTTATTAAGCCATCTTCTCCAATATTATGGATAAGGGATCTACATTTTACTTGCATGCACCAGTACATAAGGACTGCACAAAAGAAATCATATCAATCCTCCTAACTACTCCATTTTGTTGCTTAGAAATATTTAATCGAATATTTCGTGCCTGCAATAATTTTTTAATAGATTTCTTTATCTAAATAAGCCTGTTTATGCCGACATCCTTCTCAAAACTCAACCATTACTGCAATCACTACTGGCATTGCACAGTACTTGAGCCGTATCTTCGTTCAGTGTCGTTTGACTGTAAGTCCATACTTTCCATACGGAGAAGAAATGGGAAAACACGGGAGGGGGTGTGCAGTGGATAAGTCAGAATCAAAATTTACCCCCGTCCCACAGCTATTTGAATAATCGCACCAACGAGTTACACGCTTAACGAACGACGATTGCATCACGCGCGTGATTCCTGGGATGCCATTAAAAGCCGTAGAGAATTAGTCGAATTTCGGAGCTAAAATGATAAATAAACATATTCACTTCGAAAGCTACCGAGATACCTCCAGAAGAGATCGATTGACATTAGTGAAGATCTATTCAAAGAAATTCTATTAAAGATCTATTAATAGATATGAATGCATGATAAGTGGGGTGCGCATTTTTGGAAGGCAAATAAGGGCATGGCAAATAAAAATGCAACCGTTGGGCACGAAATGTAGAGATATGTGCAATTAAAGGGACCTAAAATAGGAAATTTGGGAGAAAAAAAACCAATGGGTTGAGAGAATTTAGAGAAGAAATCACGACTTATTTACTACCGTATTTTCCCATCGATAACGCGAACTCAGAACTTTGTAGTTATCATGAATTTGTATAGAAACCACGCCCCCAGGGCTTCATACTTATCTTGAACGTGTATAGATGCCGCGCATCTGTTGTGTGTTATATATAACCGTAAAAAATATGTACAGTGTGTGTAAAAATTGGTCTATATCGGATGCGTGTGTATAAAAATACGTCTATGTTTTGATATTTTCAATTTTCATCACATAACGCGCATCGTCATCTTCTCGATCATCTGAACATTTTTGAATAGAAATTATGCGCGCGTTATCGATGGGAAAATACGGTGCTTTGAACCATGCCGGATGGTAAGTTTCCTTTTCTTCGGTCCCAATGCTTCTATATGCACTGGCGACATCATTCATTATCATAGCGAGAAAACTCTGATTTCATTAAAAACCCCATGATATGAAATATAATTTAGTACTGTCTAGTGTTTGTGTCCGAAAGGTTTTAATTGTTGTCCGAAAAGATATAATGCCATTTTAAAAATTCTCTATAATCCGTTTGGATATCTTGACTTTCAGAAAGCCATAGAAACTAAAAGTATGAAGGGAAAAGTGCATTAGACTACTAAACAGAAACAGGACTCTAAGATCGTGCTAACGACACTGACAGGAACTAGAAGTATCTTCAAATTCAAATAGAAAAAGTGAAACTGGGAAAGACGTTTTGGTTCAGGACTTTCAAGTTTTCCCGTGCCAATGAGGAAATTCTGAAATACAACATTTTTACCAAAAAAAACCCGTCGGGTGAAAAAGAAAAATGACTAAGAGGCTGGAGTCTTATTGTTTGCTCAAGGGCGCGACGCAACGCACACAAATTCAAATACGAACGTGGTGTTTGAGGAATCAGCAGCGAGAAGTGCGCCATTTAAGTCACTATTGCATGGAAATGCAATAGAAACTACAGAAATACGGGGATAGTAGCGGGGATATCGGAGCGAGTTTAAGAGAACGACGCCTAGCGAAAGGGGGAGTCAGAATAAAAGGCAAAGAATGGTTGAGGGGAACGGTGGGGGAGAGGGTGGAGCGAAGGGCTTAGATGCAGCGTATATTCAGAAAGTATATTCAGCCTCGTTTTGCACCCGATACATATAGTCTGTTGGGAAGTCGCGAAATAATATATATTTCAATTCATGTGCCGCGAAAACGAACGCTACATATAATACCAATGATTCAGAATTCTTCTGCTAGATTGACATGCATTTCATGCTATTCAAGTAGGAATAATAAATTAGATCGTAAAATAAATTAGATCAGATGTCCTACAATTTACTGAATATAATGTATTTTTTTCACATACCAAAAAATATGGCAAAGAGGATTTGTTCCAAACATTGATATTATCAACTGGATACATATGCATTTTCTTAATAATGGTAGAACATTTCCTTACATAACGCTGAAACTAACTTTATATTTCAAATTTTAAAAATGTAGTATTCGTTAAGTCATTTCAAAACAGATAAGACTGAGAGCAATAATGATAATTGTATACTCGCATTACAAATTAAGTATAATAATTCTCTCTATGTATCTACCTGATATAATTCAATTGCAAATAGGGTAGCTCGAACAAGTGATATTTTCGGAGAAATAATTAAATTCATCTGTAAGCATTTTTACCTTACATATTCTTTTCATCTATTATTTAATAAGCATAACGCTAAAATAGAATGTTTAATGATGCTTCACTTTTCGCACTTACAAACAGTGACTACGGAACATGATTAATCACAGTAAAAGTGCAGATTGAATAATTATAGAATGCATTTTAGATTCGCGGATCAACTGTTTAAAATTTTTTCAGCGTATATAATTATATTTTTTTATTTTCGTTTTTAAGATAGGTTTTATTTGTAGTTTTTTAAAAAGGTTTTAGTCTTCTCGTTACCTTAAGTTTGTGCCCCCACATTCAGACATCAAAAAATGAATTAATAACTCATTTAAAATGTATTTAGTAATACCAAATGAAACGCATTTTGCCGATTGCAACACACAAAATGATTAAAATATTCTTCTCTTCATCAATTTACCGTAGAGGGTGCATTGTGTATTAGGTGAAGTGAACAACGCTCATTCAATTCGAGCTACGGGGTTTAGACTCCGTGGTTTGCAGTATAATCTTCCTGACCACATCCAGTGGTATTCCTGACCGCCTATTCGAAAATCACGTGGACATTCATTTAAATAGCAAGAGAAATTGTTCACACAAATGACCAAAATTAACGAGCATAATTATCGGAACTGATTTAATCGCACAGTAGGAGCCCTTAAACCTTAAGCTCGCACAGGCCAAGTATAATCTTTCTTCATCTAAAATTTGAAATATTTAAAAATTTAGCTGCTTTTAATTTTTATCTTTAATGACTATTTGATGTTTACTCATGGCTGCTTAGTCTAATTACCCAATGCATCTCGTATTAACTAAATCATGATGAAAACTAGTGCGAGGCTCATCGAATGTGACGCTTGGCTAGTAGGCGGAGGGCCCGAGTTCGATGCTGAGTGACGCCTCCGAAGGGCCTGCAGCTTCATCCGTGCAAAGATTGATTTTTCGGTTCCTAAAACGTTTGGTAAAATACATGCAGTACATGAAAATGAACTGGACCGCCTGACGTGCTAACTTAACACAGCGTCGGGCGATCACGTAAAATAATTACGAACACAAAAGGGGAAAGAGAACATCAATTCTACCGACTTACGGCACTAAATTTGTTGGGAATACTGAGCATGCGCCAACCCTAAAACAAATCAAAAGAAACAGGATAATATTGGTCTTGAGGCTGTTAAGTTTTCAAACGATAAAGAAATGAGATCTTCAGACGGGATAATGCGAAAATTGCTCCGTAGCATATCTAAGCTCTCCAGCAATTTGGACAGCAGCAAATATTTCGCGCAGTCCTGGATTTCATCACGTTTCGGATTAAATTCATGACGCAATACACTCAAGGCAGCGCTACCAGGGAAACAAGATACTCCATCCTCCAGTGACACAAACTCTACGTGCCGTTGGCCGAGACAGAAAATCGCCCCGCGAAGTTGACTTCGTAGAAAAGGAGCGTTCCGGGATTGGAATTAATAACGAGTCCGCAGATCGGGTGGCACACGAGGGCTCGCATGAATGTTGGAAAGGGAAGAATTAAGGGTCTTCTCTCGCCTCAAGTGCTGAGAGGGAACTCTAGGCCAGGGAGAGAGGGGGGCGGGCGGGAAACCTGCGCGGGGGTGGCGGTGGGGCGTGCGGGGGCAGAGAAGGGGGATTCCTTCCTGCTGGGTGATCACGAAGGGGGTGGATGGGAAAGGGCTGTGGAGAGAAAAAGTGGTATACGTGGGATTGTGTGGGGACGGAGGCTTCTGATGGAGGTGGAGAGGGGTTAGAGGGGATCCTGGAGACCAGCATCACGCCCCGTAACCGCGGAGGACGTGAGGCGGAGACCACCTCCGGGACCCCCCCCGTTCAACCCCGACCACCAGCCACCCTCCTTCTTCCCTCGCCTCCCAAAATCCTCCAGGGCGCCTGACGTCCCACCTTCCAGGTCCTCCCTCCCGCCCTCAAACCGACAGACCACTGTCTCAGTTCGACTTGCGCCGTGGCAGTAATGATGATCCGCTCGATGGTCGCTGGGTTCCCTCCCTTATCATTCGCAGAAAGGTTTTGGCGAAGGAAGGGCGGGGGGTGGGGTTAGGACCGGCGAGTTCCTCCTACCCGAATCCTAAGGATTGGTGCTTTTTCACAAGAGTACTCTCGATGAAGAATTATAACGTGCGGGATTATTAAATCTTCATCTCACTCATGTATTTCGAGCACGAGAAAGAGATATTTTAGAGGCTCTTTTGATTATCCCCTCGTGAATCACACAGCTTTGAACGTCTAATTAATGGGATTTTCAATAGTTTGGGTCTCCAAATTTAAGTAAAATTTCATGGATTAAAGTTACGATACATTATAATATAGATGGTAAAATAAAGTTAATCAAAATAGATTGTACAACTTTTTGTATCGGAGTGGGTGTTATCTTTCAATTTAAGGTGAGCGGAAAAACAATCAAATAGAGGGAAAAATGGTAGCTCTTGTCTGGTTTCATTCCTTGTGATCTTAAGCAATTCCACACCACTGCAACTGTTTGCAATTCCACCTGGCTCTGAATATAATCGCTTTTGTTCGCCCGCCGTGGAAAAGGTGCATTTAAAGCTTCGTAGTCACACACAAAACAACTAAAACACTTTGTTAGTTAACAATGCAATTGATTTTAAACGCCAGATCATACGGATATGTAGTTTTGCTCGTATGAAGATACATCATAATGCACAGAGAAAAATTTTTCTACAAAATCTTCACATAATTTTATTTTAAAAAATGTTTTTTAATTAAATTTCTTCAACACTTTCTCTCTAAATGGATTAAGAATGTTTGATAGTGAAATAATATATCAGACGTTAATTTATAACGCACTGCATTATTGGTAATATGCTCTTGATCATGAGGGAATTAAAACTATTCCAGTTTCAGTTCCTTCATTCGGCGCTCGTCAACGGGCGGCCTACTTCTCGCAACGTGCTAAGGAAGCGCAAATGTTGGGGAAGTTTGGTATTTTCACATAATGATTTCCATACTTACTGAAAAACATAATACGGCAATATCATCGTTCATCTCCGAGAAAAATATTTTCGGTAGATTCTGAACGCAAAAACTGACTTCAGATACATCCATATATTCATGCTTAGAGGCCTTCCTATGGTATGATGTTTTAAGTAGTTTTAATATGAAAGAATTTTGGTGAATTTAAATGCACTAATAATAACAGCTAAAGAAACAATATTTTCATTTTTACTAAAAGATGATAAAAGATCAATTTTCTAAAAGTGATCTACTAAAGTAACTATCAAATTTTAAATGTGTACTAGTGGAAAAAATCAGCTATTAGCAATTTTAATGGTAAAGTGGAACAAATACCCATGATGAACCATTTTAAATAAAAAATAAATAATTTTTTTTTCAAACATTTAATTAATTCACCCTAAGAGATGGGTAGCAACCAGACGAAAGGTAGCCCGCGCAGCGAATGGGCCTTAGTGAGACGGCTGCTATGGGGACTGATCCTAGAGAGGTCCATTTGAGTGATGGTGCCACGCTAAAATTAATATTGAGGACAGCAAAGGTCAACCACTTCCAATATCTATCACATGAGCATACGATGGACTAATTATTAGAACCTTGGCAACAAAATCATGTGGACCAAAGGACCGTGCGTCGTGCCTGGCAGCAAGGATTGTCATCCCTTCAAATATTTACGATGCAAAATTGACAGCAGCAGTAGCGATGAAGCTGCAGATTAGGATCAAACCAGTTAAAAGAGGGCTAAAAAATGTCAAGACGTTTATGAATAGATTTTAGGAAATATAGTAAAGCGGGAGATAGAGTAAAGGATATAGATATTTTTAGTTTCTGCGAGTTCAGATGGAAGGATAGGGAGGATTATTGGAGCGTTAGTTATGTACTAATACGTAGCAGAGGAGATGGTAGCTCAAAGATGGAAATAGTACCGATCAAACGATGGGCGGAAGCGTAGTAAATATAAAGCAATTGAGTAATGGATTATTATTAGCAGAAATAAAAGCTAAACCAACAAACTTAGACATTATTCAAATCTGCATGTCAAGATCAAACCATCGAAGAAAAAATGGACAGGATAAAAGAGTAATTAAGAGGGTATAATGGGGGTGTTTCCCGAGGTAAAAATTTGAATGGACCGGTGTAGTGAAAAAAGTAGCGATGTGATTGAGGTAGAGCACTTCGTTTCGGGACAAGGTATGTCTCTGGGGAGAAGCAATTGAACTCTATAGGAGAAACTGTTTAAACTTTGTTAAAACACAGAAAAAGACGCAGCTTTAAATAAAAATGTCAGAATATTCAGGAAGAGATCAGAGAAAGAATATTATTATCAATTACTGTGTTGGGAACAGCGTCATAATTTTCCACAGTTACCAGGAGCGGATCAGAATTATTATGATTATTTTATTAAATGAATGTCAGATTCAAAAGAATACAACCGAGAAGGTGAAATAGGAAATGTAATATAGAATTACGGAGCGTGGCAATAGACAATAATTACTAAGGGACAGTAGACAAAATTAATAGTCAAGAGTAGAAGATGGGTCTAGTGAAAGAAATATGGAAAAATGAAAAAAGTGAAAATAACAAGCTAAAAACGAATATCTTGGACCAGTTCACAAGAGGAGAATACGGAAACCATGGATTATGAACCAGAGGATTGAAAAGATATATGCAAGAAGGAATTGGATGAAAGTAACACCAAAATTAGGTATAAGAACATTTATACCGCTGAGATAAATATTAGTCTGAAGCACGAAGCTGATAGATGAAAGAAAGAGTGAGGGAAGACATAATATTAACATTCTTTAGTACCCTATAAGACACCGATAGAGTGTGTGGCAGGGGGTGAATACGCATCAGACTTATTTTTACCCATATCGAGGTCGGATAACGTTGAAGTTTTAGGGTATCAAAAGTCGACATTTGAAGGGCAAAATTGGAGCGCTGTACAAAAACGTGAAATCACTGTCAATAAGTTATGAAGGAAAATCCGCTGACTATATTAAAGAAATCAGAAAATTTATTAACTGAACAGAGAAAAATACAAGGGAGATGGAAAGGATTATCTGTATGCTATTTTTCTAGCATGCTAACGCTAAATGATGAAGCTTTAGCTGACCAGTCAGTCAAGGGGTTGCAATCGTTGCTGAGCATATTAAAAAATCAGTCGGGCAGAATAGGTAGAAATTAAATACAAAAAACAAAGGTTATGAAGTTCTCCATAAAGACGAAGGCTAAGTTAGTCATCATTGTAAGTGTTCGGGACAAATAAGGACACTTATAAAACGTCGTTCATACGTAGATTTGTACTTTTCTTTCTGCCCTTTTGATCACCATATGCAAGCAAAAATGGTCACTATATGGATACTATTTTTAGATTGCCTCTTTTCGTATCATGACTTAACGTCGTACACTCTCGAAATTGGAAGAAAAGATATCTCTTCAATAAAATACGTATTTAAGAATACACAGTGAAATTTGACGATTTAAGTCTCTATGTTTATTTTTCCTTGGAGGATTACAAAAAGAGAAATATTTAAAAGACTTGAGCAGTGAAATATATTAACGTAAATCACAAACTGCTCTCCTAATCTTTGGTCGTTGAAAGGAAAACCTTAGGAAGTATTACGCAGGCCATATACCTAATCGAATCCGACGCCCACTTTTGCATGGCACGCTCCAAATATGCATGAATTGAAGAAATTCTCAACAAAACGATGAAACACTTTTTCTAAAACACCGACGAGAGTGTCAAATCAAGCTTATTACACTTTTTATAATAATTTGTCATGAACAGTCACAAACGGAATTTTCGCTCTCAACATTAATTTTTCTTAATCAAGGAAACATTAAAAAGAAGGTTAATTGAAATTCTTGGGAAAGTATTTTGGTTGGCTAATACCTGCCGTAAGCGACAGGGAATTGTTAAAGACGTCACACAACTTGGGCAGTATGGGTGCTGAATTTTCTTGGTGAGTCCTTGGGAAAACACCGTAATGAAGTCATTAAAAAATGTTTGATTTTGTCTTCTTCATCAAACAGTAAATCAAAACCCCGGTCTACGTCGACTATGACTCAAAAATAAACAAAATAAAAAAACACAAATAGATTTCAAAGGTTGCCTCCTTTTCCTTTTACACTGTAGCCAATTAGCAGTTAATAAGGCACTGACAAATTAGTGTAACGATCCCTAAGTAGTTTCCGATCATTATACGAGATGTAGGTCTAACGACCTCTGGCATTTGCTCATAAGGCAGCTTACAGGGTAAGTTGTAAATGGCTATAATCATGTATTTTTCTTGCATTGAAATAGTAACACCTCTAATATGAAAATACATATAATAAATTATATATTTATCGGACAAAATCCTGCTAAACTCAGGTCTAATAGCATCATAGAATTAGACAGCACACATCGCAATGAAAAAATTATCTTAGCTTAATTATTTCAATTGAATCCATCCCTTCTGTGAATTCAGCAGTATGATTTTAAATGTAATTTAATACGGAAGAGAATTTTTAATTTAGTCATCATCCACAACAGATACGCCATTATTGTCTCATCTCGACGCATTAGCAATTACTTTTCTCTGTCAACGTTTACGTAATAATAAGCCGGTAAGCTTGGATTATCGCCACTTGCACACAAAAAGCATCAAAATAATTACTCCTGCTCTATGGTAATTTCATTTTGGCCTCGCAAACTCACTTTTGATAATAAAGCTCTTTAATCTTTTCGGAAAAATGTTATTTTGCTCGTCGCTCGTGCAATATAAAAGCTGGCGCCTGAAACGTTAGCGAGGCGTGAGGGGAAGAAATGGTCCTGATTGAGAACGGTAATCACATCTGGATTTGCAATTCATGGCGAGGCTGTGAAAGGAGAAATGGCGGGTAAGAGGAGCAGAATGAGGAGGGGGATTATGAGGAGGGGTGGGATGAAAAGAGAGAGAAAGCGTGGGTGGAGAGAGAAGGAATTCCGTTTTATCGGAACTCAGTCACTAATTCTTCCTTCCGCTGAGAGCGGAAATTGGACGAGAGATTGCTGGATATTTGAGAGCGCGTAAGAGTGAAAGGGTGGGGGTTCAGCAGAGAGAGATGGAGAAGATAAGCAAAGGGGAACCCCTGGGGGGAGGGAAAGAGGGAGGTTTCAGGGGAGAGGGTGTTTGGGTGGGAGGGGATTTCCTCTTTCGGAGTATTTCATAAAATGGGGATTCCCATCGAAATGGAATGATATTTCAGGGAGCGGCAGCGGGAGTGTGTAAGCAGAGGGGAGAGAAGGAAGGCAGGAGAGGGGGAATGAGAGAGAAATTGCGGAAAAAGACCATTTATATAAAAGTTACAGCTCAGAGATGAAAAGGACGGCGGAAGGGCGCCTGCCTGTTGGAAATGGGTTTGGTGGCTCTTCTCACGACCGTATCGAGAATTGTTTTGAAATATCGCCGTCGGTGGTTGCGTAACCTCGCGGCATCGTGAAACAGACGATGCAGTCGGGAGGGAGGGCGGCTGATTCGCCGATTTCGGGGTGAAATGCTTAGAGACTGGAGTTGGGTGGGTTTTTTTGGGGGCTGGCGGGGGTGCGAGAAAGGCTGATCCCCCAGGAAGGTACCCCTCGGCCCCTTTTCCTCCCCAGGACCCCTCTCGGGGGTTTGCGGGAGGGGCCGAGTGCACACGAGGGGCTCCCTGGTCCGTGGTTTGGGGCTGGCACTGGCAACTGCTGCTCTCCTTCCCGTCTCCATTATTTTTTAATACATGTTTAAAGGGTCAATTCCGCGGGGTAAAATCAACATCCAGAACACGTTCGGCGCGGGCGGTTGGAGGAGAGGGATGGTGAATGCGGACCAGTCAGGGGTGGGCAAAAACTCTTAACGTTATGCTATAAGGGTATGAAGAGCAACAGAGGAGGGTGAAAGTATCATGTATAGATTTTGACGTTTCCTTACAACAGCAGAAGAGAAACAATGAAATAGAAAAAGGTGGGGGCAACGTCTCGAGAAAAAGGGCAAATAAATGGGAGAATGACTGTGAAATTAATGCGGAATCTCTATGTAAAAATATGGCGCACAGAAAACCTTCATTAAAGAAAGGTCGTGCATTTTGAGAATGCTTAAACCTAAAAACAACCATGCTGCTGATAATGACTTTATCATAATTATGATTCCTGCCATAAACATGGTTCGGCGGCTATCTACGGACAAATTTCAATTTGAAATTCCCGCCATATCGTAGTTACACTGGAAGTCGTGATTGGCATTCTTGAAAGCTACAGGCATCTAGTAAACAGTCATAACCTTAACATGGCCGAGATGTTACGTACAAGTGCCGAGTACAATCGAAGATCCGCTATTATCGAAAGTGTTTTCACTGGGCGTTATATTTGGAAATAGTTCGATTCTTCTCGTACCCCTAATATACTGTTTACGATATTATGGCTAAGTATAATGTTTCGGAGAAGTCTGGGGAAGGCTTCGCAAACCCGGCGAGGAAAACTCACTCGAGGAAACGCGTGCTGGTCCGGATTTAAGCGCCGCACCCTGCACACGAGAGGCTAATAGGAGATATGGTCGTAGTTACATGATATGTATTAACATTTTAAAATCATATTTTTAAAGCCCATTAAAAATTTTTCAAATTTTTGATAAAAGGAAGTAAAGCAAATATTTCATTTGCAGAGTCTTTTGTTAAACCAAGGAGGGTAAAATAATGCATGAAGAGGGAGAATAACCCTCAAATAAGGCAAGTAATGAAATAAAAATTAAACTATGCACTCAGAGAATGCAAATAGGATGAATAGATTTGGAGCAAGAGATATTCGCGAGGAGCACAGCACTTGTTGATGAATGCGTGCGTATACGGGATGTCGAGTTATAGCATCGAAGCTGTTTAGGAGGAATTTGAGCAAATACGAACACTTTGATTAAAACATTAGTCATTCCATGAAATGTCTTAATATAGAAGCAGGGTTATGCCAGGTGCAAATTCATTCATGCAAATTACTTGAAGGAGACACGCCATTCTGCATTGAAATTTCCATGGGTAAACAGAGGAAGAGAGTACTTTTTTCGTAGAAATTAATGGCATACTCTCAATTTTTAATCTCTCCTTTCGAAATTTCAAATGGAAAATGAAATTGCTCGAAAAAATGTAGTCTGGAAAGTTTTATATATTTTTACGCTTTTAAAGCTTCTAAAAATGACTTTGAAGTTTTGACCAAAATCTGACTAATGATGAAACATACCGAGTAGCATAATTCTCACAGAAGGGATTCGATAATTTCATTGTTTTCTTTAGACAGCATGACAATTTTATCCTAATTATAAATTAAATAAAATATTCAATGGATTTCCAATGTTCAATAAAATATTTATCAGAACCACTTGAATTTAAAGTGTTAAGCTAACAATTTGTCGACTTATATTTCGTGGATATTTGCACTGCCTCGAAAATAAGCTAAATGATTTTTTCCTGCAGATACGGGCGGCTGGCCTGAGTTGAAAAAGGTAGCGGGATGGATTGGGAAAGCAACGTGACCCGCATCAGTTACCTGCGGGCCGTTACAGGGTGTGGATTACTGTTAGACTAGACCTTGTTCTAGGATTGCATCATGAACAACTATACGTGATAACATATTCTGTAAAGCATGGGAAATCAGGTTCGGAGATCATAACCATGGTTGAAGATACTGATGGAGATGAAGCCATGTCCCAATTAAGGGTTTCCGGCTGGCACAAGGTGTCCCGGAAGGGGAGAGTGGAGTTGGACGGCAAGAAACGTCGCCCTGGACGTCAGTCTACGACAAGGTTTAAGGATAATGTGAAAAAGGAGAGAGACAATTTGGATCGACGTCAGATCGTCAACATGTTAGCAGGAGAGTGTTTAATTCCAAAAACTACAGAGCAATGCATATGTACGGGTGGTTGAGTCATAAAAGAGGCGTGTGCAAGATGCTCTTGCCCAAGGTGTTGCCCGAAGAACAGAAGGCTACTCGTGAGATAAACTCGCATGATCTCTTAGACCGCTGGGATAGTGATCTACAGCCTCAACTCAGCACATCCGGACTTACCGGTATTCTACTAAATTTTGCGAAAGACCCTGTACTGAATGGATAGAGATAAATTCAGGATAAAAATGAATGGTTCTGTTATTGATGTTGCGTGGCAGCGAGATTAGTGCATTCTTTTCACGTATAGGCTCCTGGCACGCGACTGATAAACAACGATTTAATAACGACTCCCTTGCAGTCATTAAAAGCTCTTCAGAATGCACATCTTACAGAAAATTACAGACGGTTTTGGCATTATTTGGTATTTGTTAACAAAATGCATCGAAAAGTCAGGCTTCTAGTAAAGAGTTAGCTTAATCAATTCGTGTGGCTTTTCTTAAGAACATACCATACGAGATCAAGAATTATGAATACTTTTAGAAATAACGACATCCAAATTGATCAGTAGATTTACGCAACTCCGGGATGTGCAAATGCTTATGGACTTATTTAACTTTGAAAGAAATGTCCTCAGGAAGATATCTCTTGATGAGAATAAAAAGCACATGGGATTGGGCTTATGCTGCGACCAATTACGCTCATAGAGAGACTCCGACTAACGAGAGTGATAAAGTGATTAGCCAATCACATCAGCACGCAGGTTGTAATAAGGTGGCATCGGTGCGTGAGAAAGGAGCTCATTTCTGGCTCACCATAAAATCAGCGATCAAATAAATGTCAGATGCTAACGCATTAGAATGTCACTGACTTAATATTTCAATCACTTTTATAAATGAAGAAACAACTGCTTAAACGGATATGACATTCTTCCTTACGGATTTCACAGGCTTCCTGACACACAATATGGGGTTCACATACTTCCGTCGTTGTTAAAAATAAAATAAAATTACTAGGATATGTTTTTAGATTTTTTTCTGGCAGTGCCCTTCAACGAGCGAGGCAAATACTTTTTACTAAAATGTATGACTCAATTTAATTTAAAACAAGGGTATGCAATAATTTAAAACGTTATAAACAAAACAATTTGGTATTGCTTATGCCACAAAAGTAGTTCAATGGAGCTACGTACATATTTTTACCAACTACCGTATTATTTTAGTGTTTAATTATTTATTTATGAATACCTGTTTGATTGAGGGTTGAACCCAGATTCAATAGAGTATTCCTTAAGTCTTGGTTGATAATGAAAGTCGTAAAGATTCGCAGAAGAATTATTCCGTTGGCATAACATTTATGTAAGCCTACATTTTTCAAATTCGATGTGCTACATCAGGGTAGAAGAGAGATATTTTCTAAACTGGAGCTTTGAAAAATATGTTAAACTTAATGCTAATCACGGACTTGAGAAAATATGAGGATAAAAAGAAAAAGGCTAATTATGAGATTACCTTGAAAGAAATTGATCACGCTAGCATGAAGAAGAAGCAACATTTACGAAAAGCATTTGTAAATTTCTATAAAAACGCTGGCTCTTGATATACTTCATAATCGAAAATTTCGATATATATTATGTTATTTATACATATGGAAGTACTTTCAAGTTAATGATGACGTTTACTATAGAGGGCTCGCCCTGTAATAACTGGATTCATCCTAAATTCCGCTCATATTCAGATGGGCTTGATAACAGTGCTAATTTTCAACATTTCGGAACCAAATTATCTAAGGAGAAACATTAAAATATTACCTCTGCATGTTTCCCTACTTCCATTAATAATCATTGATATCGTATGGATGATATAATATATTTATAGAATATTATATTCAGGTAGGTTTTTGTAGATACTCTTAGCATAGTTGGTCAATTATTTTTTATTATTTGTTATCGAAGTTCATCGACAGTGCGTCTATTATCATTATTCTTTGGAAGGAAAAAAAATAGTGTTTTTAAACAGCTTGCTGAATGTTTACCCTATTTTCTTCTCTTAAAAGTTGTTATTACCTATTTCTCGGGGTGAAAATTAAACTTTAGAAGTGGGTTTCTGTTCATAAATCCTATCTATCAATATTGTGATGATGATGCCTCATTTAGATAGTTTAAAACTAAACGATCAAAAGTTGCAGGATACGGAAGTTTGATGAATTAGAAGTTTAATTTGGTGTCAACGATTTTCGATAGCAAAGTTTATCCATCAATTAATGCAGTCATTTATGTGATAAAAAATAATTCTGATTCTGACAAAATAATAAGTGAATGCTTTCAATTGGTACCGAGGAATCGTTGGGGAAAGCCGATGCTCTTTAGGCAAGTGGCAACAAAATCATTTATCCGTATTTGCATATAGGTGAACGGTGATTTACTAATCGACAATTGTGACCGCAGGGTGACGCAACGAACCGATCAATTTCCACCTGATTGTTATTGACGTTCTTTTAAATAATATTGGGGTTATAATGAAGCTGAAATTTTTCCATGAGCACAACTAAATGAATCAGATTGCAACACACTGCGAGGAATTATAAAGGAATAAGATTATATATGGATTATCCGTCAAATCGACTGCATTGCTCTTTCAAACTCAATATTCTTTCTAGAATTCACCCTAAAACAAATAATATAATTCTTTCTGAAAATTTCTAGTGATCTCTTTGTTTATATGGCTAGGGAGAGGGAATCACCTAAAACTCTGTCCGCATCTTATGGAGGCCATTATGAGAGAGAACCTGATCGAAAAAGTTATGCAATGCTTAAAAATGAACTCGGCGGTTGGGGGGGAGTGGGGGGGGGGGGGGATGGGATGTCGGGAGGATTTGGAGATGAGGGTGAGAATTGAGGATATTTTTGGAGAGCCGAGGCGGAAGTTGCGACGACGAGCCGCGGCGGAGTGCGTGGGTGGATGTGGGGTGGGGTCGCTGGGGTTGGAGAGCGGGAACTCTTGCCAGTCCGGGGCCGCAAACCCCCCTGCGGTGCTGTAGCCGAGCGTAGAGACGGGGTCGAAGGGGGGGGGTAAGGGAAAAAGAGAGAGAGACGTATAAAGAGTGAGAGGGGGATGAGTAGTGTGGGCAACTCTCGTAAAAGTTCTAATTGCATTCGTCGAAAAGTCCAAGAGCGAAAGGCCGCCGCCGCCTCCTTCAACCCGCCGCTCATCCCTCCGGCCCTCCCCTCGTTTGCCGCCCTGCGGAGATGTGCCGAGGGAAAGAGGGGGGGCGAGGCGTCGAGGCATAGTGCAGAGGAGGCGGAGGGGCCGGGGAGAACGAAGAGGGTTGCCTCCCCCCTCCCATCCGGCTCTGTATCCGAGATTTGAGCGTGGCGCGCGTCGTGCTCCGTGCGTTCGGGGAAGTACTTGTGCCGACAGGAAGAGGGCCGGGCGACGGCAAAGGAGGAGGGGGGAGAGGATGGCAGGGGGAGGGGATGGAAGAAAAATTGCAAAACTTGTATGCGCCTCAAGTTGGAAAGGGCGTTCTTTTTTATTTTGGCGGTTATGGGAGGCTGTTTTTTCCGAGATCAGGAGAGCGTCTGGATTTTTGTTTATTCTTTTTCTCCCTCCAAGTTCTTTATTTTTCAGCGCGAAAATGGAGGACAGAAGGAGTGGCGGAGGAAGGAATAAATTGGTAGGAGGAGACTATCTTTAACTAGATACCTTGGCGAAAGAAGGTAATATAAATTCAGGAGACCTAGAAGCGAACCTATTTTTAGAATCCCGAATTTATTTCAAGACTTTTGCGAATACGCGCATAAAATGTAGGACATTTTGGAATGAAGTTAACTATGTTTTAATAATTTAATCTGCTTTAACAAAGATAATTTGTGTTCGAGAAATCGATAAAATAAGGAAATCGTGTGTCCGGAGAAATAAAAAAGTTTGAAAGTATCCGCTTATTTGCCATCGCTCAGAAGCAGTTACAGTGCCCGGCGACTGAATTTTGATCCGATTGAATGCTAATCTCTAGGTATTGCATAACAAAACCCAAAATTCTGGTCCTCATCGACGCTCGCGCGGTAATTAATAATTGCGTCCCAATTTCCTCCGTTGACCTTAATCCCGGATAATGGAGATTCCAATTCAATGCGTTTTGGATGTTCGCTCAATATTTAGGGCACTTTTTACAAAAACGGACGGAATCGGAGCAAGGTAAGGCACCGAGATAAAACTTGCATCTCCCAGGCTTCGAAATAATGATCTTAAAAAAACCTACGTAGTTTTAAATACAAATATATATCTAAGGTGATAAAAGTGGAACAGTCAACTAATAAACCCAAAGATAGGAAAATAATATTTTAAAAAGTGGTAGTATATATATTACACTTTATTCCTTAGTTCTTTCTTATGTTAACGCCACGTGGTTCCATCTCTCTGCCAAACACAGAATTTGTTACATGGTCAGAGGTCCTTTATTAGGAGAGTCACGTCTTGCAAACTTCGTTTTGCAGGCCCTCCTTTGCCTCGGTTTTAAGGATGTATTGCAGATGCATATGAAAAGAGAAAGTAGGCTAAAGGAATAAGAATTATGACTGAAAAATGTAAACAGAAAACACCAATTACCTTTATCTCTTGAGTTCAATGTTACAAATCTTAGCATTTGCAATATTTTAACTATCACGAGCTTCTCATTCCCTATATTATTAGGCATGAATCGTAACTCAATCTCCAATACTTTAGAGGTTAAGTTGTATTTATATTAAAAATTTTACATTTGGAAAAATTCAAAAAAACTGCTATTGCAACAGCCAAACCTTCTATTTCATATTTCTAAGATGATCCAATGGTCAAATGATTTGAAGTGCGAAGCCTCGTGGTAAATATAACAGGGAATGACAATAGATGTGGGAAATAACTAACGTATTTATAAAGTCACCAACATTAGTGTACGTGTTCTAAAACAATAGTCCAAGACTTTTTTACTGCAAGTAGATTTGGATTAATTTTATAACGGACTGCGGCTCACGGAAGCTGATCAGGACGGAAGACATCGCAAGCAGTGAGTTATTTCGGAAAGTTTTCACGACCTACAGAAAGTACCGGCCTAATAGACTTGATGGAGGAGTATTTATTGCAGTAAATTCAAAATTCAGTAGTCAACGATATGTAGCCGTCGAAAATGACGTAGGAAGAATTTGGTCCATCGTAAGGGAATACAATGACAGCCGGTTTTTCGTCTGCTCATTTCTCAGACCCTCAGAGTCTAACACAGATTTTCTGCATAAGCTGGTGGACCAAATATTCACATTCGGCTACGAACATAGCAACAGAGTATGTATAATCGCTGCTGATATTAACCTACTTTCAATTAGTCGGGACTCGTACTGCGTGGGAACATCTTTGAGAAACTGAGATTCATGCAAAGAACATCTGATATATTCGCAAATCATTCTAGAGAACAAATTGTTAAATCGCCAACAAGGGGTCACAGCATATATTGATATTCTGACGACATCTTCCCCATAGATTATCAAAAGCATTGAAATAACGGATGGCATCAGCAAACATTTAGCTATTCTCGTAGAGATAAAAACTAAATTTGTGAAAGTAGATTAGGAAAAGCACAGGGTTTTCTTATTCAACAAGGAAAATTTTAACGGATTTCGAGTAAATTTAAAAACAAATTACCAGAATTCAATATAAAAACCCATGCCACCGACATAGAGAATACTCGGATGTATTTCTTAAATAGTGTATGTGAATACATGAAGTATCTTCTATTCAGCTTTAAATGCCAGATTAGGGAGCGGAGATGGTATAGCGCAGAAGTCAGAACGATGCCATGAAGCGAAATAAGGGTGCAGCCAGATTTTAAAGGATTAAATTAATGACTTAGTTTTAATTAATGCATCTCGTAAGTAACCGATAGAATGTTGTGGTAAAAGAAAAAGCATCAAGCGTAAAACCCCATACACCTTCTAAACTATAATGCTATACGAATATCTTGGGAAACATATAAATCAATCTGATCTGAGGTTAAAAAAAATAAGGGGCAAAAGTCAAACTGTACATTCGTGGTGTGTTTCAATTCAGTGCTAAGCAAAGTTTCACACCAACAAAGCAGAATTTTTGCACCGTTTCATAACCATGGATGAAACATGGCTTCATTACTTCACACCCAAGGCAAAATTATAATCAAAACAATAAAAGGGAGAACCGACTTCAAAGAAGGCGAAGACCGTTCCATCTGCAGATAAAGTCATGGCGTCGGTTTTTTGGGATGCGCGTACTTACTTCATTGACTATCTTAAAAAAGGAAAAAAATTAATGGCGATTCTTATACAAACGTATTACAACGTTTGAGCAAAGAAATCAAGCAATAGCGGTCACATTTTGCTGAGAAGAAGGTGTTGCTTCATCAAGACAATGTAGCAACTCACAAATCCGTTATTGGAAAAGCCAAAACTCATGAATTAAATTTTGAATTGCTACCTCATGCCAGATTTTCGCCCCCGCAGATTATTTTCTGTTCGCAAACTTGCAAAATGGCTCGGTGGTCAAAGATTCCAACCAAGGAGAAGTGATGTCGGCAGTTAATGGCTATTTTGAGGAGCAAGACAGTTATTATTATAAAAAGGGTATTGAACATTTTTTCACTGGGAAAAGTGTATAGAGCTGACAAAAGATTATGTTGAAAGAAAAATACATTTTTTTCAAAATTAATTTATTTTCTTTACTGGGTCCGGTACTTTTGAGATTACCCTCTTGTATGTGTGTGTATCTTCGGGATGTAAGAATAAAACATTAAGTGGCATTAACAAAGCTTTATTTTTCTTTATGCAATGGATAATTTCGAAAAATTTAAGCCTTGAACTACGAAGTTTGTGCAATGATATCAAGTAGAAAGTGATAAGTTGAAATAAGCACTTCTTGTAAGATCGCAAACAAAAAGTAGTCATAGAGGGTCTCAATGGAGGTTGACGTATCTTCGGGCGTTCTTTTAGGGAAATGTAATAGGCCCACTTCTATTCTTAATATTCATTGATGGATGAAGCACACGTGTTAGTAGCAACCTGACATGATTTCCAGACGACATGGTGGCATTAAGGGAGATAAGAACCCGGGCAGATTGCGGGATACTCCCTAGTAATTTAGACAAAATATCTGACTGATGAAAGGAATGGGGATTGGTATCAAACATAAGCAAATGCAGAGTTTTGACATTTTGGAGCAAAATAATTGATTAGCAGGATATTAATTATACAATTGATGCTTATGTTTTTACTAAAGTAAATCAATTAAGATATTTTGGTGTAGTCCTAGCACCACGCCTTTCATGGGAAGAATATATGAGGAGAATATGCGGATGCGCGTTAAAGAAATTCCGCTTTCTTGAATGGGTGTTGGGGAATTATATTGCGAGAGTAAGTGTTAATTCGCTCTGATTAGTCCACATTTGAAATACGCCGTCATTAATACTTGGGGATCCTTTTGAGATTGAGAGGAGGTTGATAAAAAAATTGGCCAAAGTTAGAGAAAAGCAGCTAGATTCGGCCAAAATTGCTAGGATAAGGAGACGAGCGCGATTGACCTTTTACAAGATTTAGTGAGCTAGGAGCCGCTTTAAACCCGAGGGGAACAAGCGTGATTTAGATTTATAAAAAGGCTCAGAACACACGTGTTTAGCTATAACACAAAAGGAATTATTGTGGCCCCACCCTATCCGAAGTAGGTTAGACCACAACAATAGGATAAGAGAGATAGATTCCAGTCAAGAGAGGGAACAATATTCGTTTTTCCTCGCACATTCTTATAAGTAGAATAACAAAGTCATTATTACAATAGTAAATATATTGATTTCCAAGGAAGGACTAGATTAAAGCTGCGTAGGCATCTAGTGTATTCATAGTTGAATATAAATTTATAAATATTACAAGATTTTATGCAAATGCATACACAACCTTTACATTGCTGGCTTATAAATGTATTTGCATGCAGTTGCTTGTAAATGCATTTGAATATAAGTTAAAATACATTTTGAAAGAATACATGTATATTCGTCTGTGTTGTTTATTTTACATGCTGATTCTCAGCAAAAAAATAATTACTACCTTTCATGTAGAAAATTGACAAACACGTCCACGTTTATTAAAAAAAGATAATATATTTAATGAGAAATAAATAACGATTAGTAATTATATGTATGCTGACAAAATTTGGTATGTGAAATATTATTGAAGTACTTTTATATCAAAGGCATATTCGCAATAACATATTAAACGCATATTACATTTCGCTATTTGATAGCTTGGACCACTGGGCGGGGCAACTGCGAGGAGAGGAGTTCCTTTTATAGGAGGGCTAAGAGGACGTCGGTGTAATTTGGCTACGAGCGTCCTACCGTGTGACGCATTGTACCGGAGTGTAATTTTCGGCGAAAATACTTTCAGCAGTATTACGAAGGACCAATATCAGACTCGCTCCGAAGCTGCTTTCACCCTTATGCAGAAAAAGCGTTTAGAAAACAGGGAAAGTGAAGGAGTTATAGAAAGCACTACACTCCATCTGTGATACAGATGTGTACACTTAAAGAGACACGAAATAATTCTATGCATTAAATTTTTAGACTATGGATTTCTGGCATATATTCAGTAAGTGACACAAAAACAAGATACCTAAACTGTTTTCATTGCTCGAATATTGGTATATAAAAATGCTTAGGCATGCCTATTCGATAATTTTTAATTTTCCTTAAAACACTGGTGAAATATTTTTTTTCTCATGATACAATATTTAAAATAATTGATAAAACGTTCACATGAGAATTTGAAGATGAATAATCGACGGATGGTTTCCTTTTATTGAAGGCAAGCATGCGAACAAAATTACATCGGCACGACCACTTTCTGGACGGTCCCCCTCAGCAGATGGTCGCTATTTGGCACGTTTCTCCTTTTCCCACTAGAGCTGAGGAATCACTTTTCCGGGCGTAGAAAAATCGCACTCCTCCCAAACCCCCATATCCTCGCCCAGCACTTCACCCGGACGCTTCGAAACCCATTCGACCCCTTCCGCCGCGTAAATCACTCCTTAATCGTGGGGATGTGTCAACGTCATCAGTCTCCGTTCCCGCGCGATCGGTTGCTGTCTCTTCGAGTGGGCCGCGGCGCTTTGGCTATTCGCGGGCCGAGGACTCCCTCGCTCCGCAGAGCTGCCGCTCAAACGTCCGCTCGAATCCGTTCTTGCTTGTACCTACACGTAAAATAGTCCCCGAATTGGACCTCCAATTGAAGATTATTTTGAGGGGAAATTCAAGGTGGATAAACCAATGATTTGAAAATGGAAGGTTTGGTAACAAGTAAAGCTGAATTTTAGTGACTATTGTACATAACTCCAACCGTATAACTTGTGAGTTTTGAATAGTCACCGATATCAGTTTTATTCTCACATTTAGGGAATTTGATGACGATGTGTTTCAAAGATTTTTTGATTAATTGGTGCTCTCGTGTTTTTTAGCTGTTTCTGGGTTTCCGTTCCAAGAGGAATTTTATGTAACAATGACTTTTAGGTGCTATAAGATGTTTAAATGTTAAACTTGCTTCATATTCATTACCCCACCCTGGTCATTATTTCTGTAGATATTATGTTGCTACACCTAAACCCCTTGCTTCGAGGACGAGTCACTCATGACCGACGTCGATTTCGCAAAATCGCCAGTCCCTGTCAGGAACAGCTTATCGCTTGTGCGCCCGGCATACAAGCGAAGTGCATAGTATAAGCGGACGCCTCAGGCAGACGTGGGATCCATCCCCCACGCCTATTCTATCCTGGTCAGGTCCTTTCACCGAGCGCCGGATTCCGAGGGCCTTCCCGCAGCCGGTCTTTCCCACGGCGGCGCCCCTTTCGATGCCCCGGGCAAAGCTTCCTGCCACCCAATTGAGAGCCCGAGGGCATTGGGCACTGTGTTATTGCGGGCCAGTACTGGGGTCATGTGTGCGGCCTCGGCTCTTAATTAATAAACTTCCTTGAAGACGACATTAGTGTGTTTTAATCTCTAAGGCCTACCACTCCCCGATTGCCACAACAGGAATGAAGAGCTGGCAATGCAACACCTTGACAGTTACTTCAACAGAGCCATACCCTGGTGTTTATCATTATTAGGAAATTTACAACCGCTAAAATAAATCACTTTGACCGATACATGAGGCTGTGTCTCGTCTATTAACTATCAACTAAACTCGACTTAACTATTAACTAATAAACCTAAGGAAATCGAGGCAGCCAGGTTCGGGCCCTGTTTTTGACAAAACAGAAGAAAAAACAACTAATGATGTTAACACTATGCAATGCATATATATATATATATATATATATATATATATATATATATATATATATATATATACAAATATATAAAAACACAGATGTAGATTTTTAGAATATAGAGACACAAAGAAAGGACACTCACAATTTGTTATTTTACGTTTCGACAGCACGCCTGTCGTCTTCAGAATCAAGTCGATTCTGAAGACGATCAGTCGATTCTGAAAACGATCAGTCGATTCTGAAGACGACAGCCGTGCTGTCGAAACGTAAAATAACAAATTGTGAGTGTCCTTTCTTTGTGTCTCTATATTCTAAAAATCTACATCTGTGTTTTTATATATTTGTGTGTCGCCGATGAGCGTTCCATTTCGAAGATATTTTATATATATATATATATATATATATATATATATATATATATATATATATATATATATATATATATATATATACACCACTCCTTTTTCAGCATTCTGATGCTTTGCTTTACTTCAATTTAATTCTTTTAGAAAATAAAGGAATTTTTCATGGAAACTCGAAGGTCTTGCCTGAAGCTTCAGTACTTAGTTTTCATGTTGTGTATTCATTGTGACAAAGTGGCTGTTCATCAATTACGTATCCACATGATCGCCATTCGCGTTATGACTCCTATTTAGAACAACTTAGTCGGATATGCATTACACATTGGCATTAAATCTGAAAACGAACGATTCAATATTTGAGGTATATTATTTTTTTATTTATTTATATTTACCCTGCAAGCCACTGCCAGGGTTTGTTGCAGGGGATGTAGATTTTACCCGAACATGACCCTAATGCGGTCAGTGTTATTATGATCCCCTACCGTTCGTGGAAAAAATAACATCTTAGATCTACCTGTTCTACACTTCATCTCTGTAATTTTACAGGCATGGTCTCTCCTACCGTAGAACAATGGGGTAATAATACACTTTCAACATCACCACTAAAGAGACCTCCTTCCAATTTATGCAAGAGATCTGCAATTTGTAATTTAACCTTCGCTCCGTGAGTGATTCCCAGACTAGCTTCCCTAATATTTTGGACACGATGTTAATCGCAATAACGTTTGAACGTTTCAAGCTCCTCCACGCTGCACGCGATCCAATACAGCAATTAATCCAGCTTCGTGAGGATCCCATACACTAGCAGCATACTCTAAATGAGAGTAGTTACAGAATTTGACATCTGGACCACTTAATTTATGCAAATTACGCAATATAATTGGCCAATTATCAACCCCACCCATATGGCACCCCATCAAGGACTTCGAGTCGAGATCACTTCCGCGTAGCGACTCCGGACGAAGGCCGATGGCGTCTATCCACCACCCTCTGACCACCCGCAGCCTTCGGGTACACGTGCACTACATTTGAAAAATAAGTATTATCTTATTGTCAAGGTCTAGAATCGAATGAATACTTTTCCCCTCATCAACCGCCCCTCTCTCTCTCGACAATATAAAGCAGATGCCTGTGTACCCATTAAATTATTAAAGAGGGGACGCGTTCGGCAAAATGAACACAAAAATCGCTAGTCTACGAAAACTCCCTAGCGTGCGCTTAGAGGAAACGTATATGCGTGTGGAACGTCAGAAAGACGAAGACGTCTACTCGATATACATACCAAAAGAGTGCCTAAAAATTTCCAACGCGTATTTTATATTAACGGTCTGCTTCCAAACTCTGTACTACTATGTGTTTCAACACCAAGAACAAGAGTTTCACGTCATTAGCCAGAAAGTGAAATTTTCAGGCTTCAAAGATGCGAATGGAAGAATTGAACGATTCAACATCGCCCTAGCATCTGATATTACCGATCGAGAAAAACAACAAAAGGTTGAGGTTCCTATAATTTGTCTTGAAGTGAACGAAAATTTTCGATCAGAACCAAAAACCATGGGAGGAGGCAGTGTTCCCAAACGATACGGGAGAACCAAAGTCGATGGTGTACAGAATAAGAGGGAAGATACATCAAGTACCCCATAAGTTGGTGGTGGTAATGGTGGGAGCGTGGAAGTCGATTGCGAGAAACCGGTATGCTACACGGATCACAAAGACTAAAGTGTATTATTATAGGACCACGATCTACAATAAAGGCTTTTATTCTCGATACCATCTACTACTACTAATGAGGCCTAATCAACGACAGATAAGATTTCCCTTAGACCTTTTCATCACTTTTACCAAGTACTCAACTAATTAATCCTAATTTTTTGTCAGCTTGTCCACATTTTCCCCGTATGTGTTTCAGCCTGGAGAGGATGTGAGTGAGGGTAAGACCTAGGTATTTAATTGAGTCTAATCATTTCATTTCGGTTTTCCCAATGCAGTATGCGTTTGGTTGGGAATTGCTCTTTTTCCAAAAAATCATTACTACGCACTTTTCTAAGTGTATATCTAATTGCCGAGTGTAACACCAGCGTTGTATATCATTAAGGTCATCTGACAAAGCTGCTGTGCCCTCAGGATCAAGGATATCACGGCTAACCACTGCATTGTCGGCAAATAAACGTATCTTTCTAGTGACGGAGTCATTGTCGTTAACGTAATAGTAGGAATAAAAGAGATTCGATGACACTTCCCTGGGGAACACCTGGAGTACCTTCTACTGCATTTGAGCAAACGCCATATATCACAACTCTTTCACCCCGAGCATTCAAAAAGTCTTTAATCCAACCCTGGATATTGTTAATAAAAGCCATATGCTTCATGCTTCGCGAATATTGTTGTTGATTATTAGGTACTTTGTCGAAGGCTTTCTTAAAATCAAGAGGAATCGCGTCCGCTCGAACATTGCTCTCTCCCGAAATAAGGATATAATGAACAAAAAGCGCAAGTTGTCTCTCGCAGGATCTACCTTTTCCGAAACCGTGCTGATTTTTCATTAATTACTTCTGATTTTCGAGGTGTCTCACGATCGAACTAGCAATTACATGTTCCATAACCTTGCACAACTTAGATATGGGGGAAATAGGTCTGTAATTACTCAGTTCCTCCTCGTCTATGTTTATGAATATTGGTGTTATGTTAGCCGTTTTCCAATCACTGGGAACCTTCTGATCTACCAGTGACTTCTTAAATATTATTTCTAGATACGGCGCAATTTCGGAAGCTAGTTCCTTCAATATACTAGAGGGTATTTCATCGGGCCCGGAGGATTTATTATGCTTAATATTTTCCAGCAAACGTTCTATTCCATTACGTGATATTTAAATTTTGGGCATCGGTTTACCGTCACAATTTGGTAAGCTATCGGGGGTATTCCGTGAGATATAAGTGAGGACACCTTCAAAGAAGGAATTTAATAACAAGGAATAATAAGGAATTTGCCGACCCTGGTGGCGGCGGGGTAACGTCCTCGTCTGCCATTCCAAGGGTCGCGGGTTCGATTCCCGCCTGGGTGAGTTTAAGGATAGCGGGAATTACTGCATTGATAATTATAGAATAACATACAGCGGCGGGGACGAGTGACAACGTGGGGTTGCCATAGTATTAAATAAGCAGGTAGGAAGAAGCGTAGTCAACATAGAACAGGCAACGGATAGAATAATACCAGTAGATATAAAAGCAGAAACGACGAACTTGGTTATTATTCAGGTATACATGCCGCCAAGTAACCATACGGAGGCAGAGGACGATAGGATATACGATCAATTAGAGGACGTAATCGCGTGCGTTCCTGCAGGGAAACATTTGATAGTGAAAAGGGACTTGAATGCAACGGTAGGCGAAGGAAGAGATGGTGATGAGGTGGGGGACTACGGTATAGACACGAGGAATGACCGCGGGGAGAAAGCAGTTGAGTTCTGCAGGAGACAGGGGTTAGTCATCACCAACACTTGGTTTAGACACCACAAAAGACGCAGGTATACATGGAAAATGCCAGGTGACTCAGAAAGGTATCAATTAGATAATATCCTGTTAAGACAAAGGTTTAGGAACAGTGTGATAAATTCGCACAGCTTCCCGGGAGCGGATGCGGACTCTGACCACAATTCAGTTGTTATGAAATGTAGCGTCCGTTTCAAAAAGATAAGGCAGGGGCGGCGAGTTAGAAAATGTAATGTAGAAGCATTAAATGGATTGAAAAGGAAGGAGTACCAAAAGGCTGTAGAGGCAACCATGGAGGACGGTAATGAATTAAGCGCTATGGAAGAAAAATGGGAAAGTATCAAGAAAGAGTTTTCTTAAGCCGCAAAAGACACTATTGGAACCGTTAACCTGAAAAGGACTAGGAAACCATGGAACACGGATGGGATGATTGCAAACATGGATTAGAGGAGAAAATTGAATAATGTAAATACAGAATTAGGCAAAATGAAGTACCTAGAGTTAAACAATAAATTGAGGCGGGCAACAAATAAAGCAAAAGAAGCATGGTGGAAGACGCAGTTCGAGGATACGGAAAGTTTGCAAAGGAAGGGTAAATTTGGTGCTCTGTTCAGCAGAGTTAAATCTTTATCGGGAAGTAAGAACCGAAGATCTATACTAACAGTTAGAGATAAGGCGGGTAAGGTAAAAGTTGACACAGGAAAGATCCAAGAGAGATGGAAGGAGTATATAGAAAAACTGTATAGTAAAGAACTCAGACCAACACAGTTAAACATTGAAAAAGAAAATGAGGTAGAGGAAGACAGCTTAGGTCCAGGCATACTAGACAATGAGATAGAAAGGGCATTAAGGGAGATGAAACTACGAGGGTAATCCGGAAAGTAGTACCCGTTCGTGCCGCATGAAGTGCTGACGACGCGAGTAGCCGCTGGACGAGGTCAGATAGCTTCAGTGGCTTGTCTGCCTTCTCTGAGCCAAGTTGCGTGACGCTAGCATTGCCTGTGTTGTTTCTGTGATTGTTTACAATGTTTAAAAAAATTGAGAACGCCGCCAGTTGTGAAGTGAGGGCAGTGATTAAATTCCTCAATGCAAGAAACGTTCGCCCATGTGATATTCATCGCCAATTAAAGGAGGTGTATGGAGACAATGTAATGGACGAGTCGTCTGTTCGGCGGTGGTGTCGCAACTTCAACATGGGGAGGGGGAACACACACGACGATGAGCGTTCGGGGAGACCGTCTGTCATTACAGACCAACTGGTGAGCTCAGTTGACGAATTCGTGAGGAACGATCGGCGCGTCACAATTGATGACATCTGTGAGCATTTTCCCAATGTTTCTCGAACAATTGTTCATGAAATTGTTAAACACCATCTGCATTATGCAAAAATTTGTGCAAGATGGGTCCCTCGCGTATCTCAATGAGCTGGCGGCGAAGGACTATGCAGCAGGAATACAGAAACTTGTCACACGTTATGACAAATGCCTTAATTTGCTTGGAGATTATGTTGAGAAGTAGTTTAAAGTATCCTCTTTCAAATAAAATTTTTTATGTTTGTTAATATTTACTTTTGTGTCTTTATTTCACGAACGGGTACTACTTTCCGGATGACCCTCGTAAATAAGGCCGTGGGGGTAGATAACATTCCCGTGGAACTTTTAAAATGCTTAGGAAACTGTGGGAGGAAGAGGCTATATGGGCTGATCCGTAGCATTTATGAGGAGGGAATCTGGCCGGAAGACTTTGTGAGAGCAGTTTTAGTTCCGATTCCGAAAAAGGTAAAGGCCACGTCATGTGAGGACTATAGGACAATTAGTTTGATATCCCACGCAGCTAAAGTTGTTCTCAGGATCATAAAAAAAGGATAGAGAGTAGGGCAAATGATTACTTAAGGGATGATAAGTTTGGGTTTTGGAAGGCGAGAGGTACGCGTGATGCAATTGCAGTAGTAAGATTATTAATCGACAGGAATATAGAATACAACCAAGAAGTATTTTTCTATTCCTTAGATTTCGAAAAAGCGTTTGATAGAGTGAATAGAGAAAAACTAATGAGTTTAATGCAGAAAATATGAGTAGATTAAGGGGGCAGGAGAGGCTCAGGTGCGAGTGAGGAACGGGAAGTCCAGTAGAGTAGTGCTAGGAAGAGGTGTAAGGCAGGGTTGCCCATTATCATCGTTGCCGTTCAACCTGTATGAAGAGGAAATGAACAAAGAGAAATGGGCAGACCTGGAGATAGGAATGAAAGTGGGTAGGGAATTCATGAAATCAGTTAGGTTTGCTGATGACCAAGCTTTAGTTTGTCAGCCAGCGAAGGGGTTGCAAGCATTAATGAGTGATTTGGAAATTCAATGCGACAGGTATGGGATGAGAATCAATATAAATAAAACATAGATTATGCGATTACCTAGAAAGAAAAAGGCTAAGCTTAACATTAAAATAGGAGGGCAAAAACTAGAGCAGGTAGACCAGTTTACGTATCTCGGTAGTGTTTTGGACAAACATGGTCATAGTAGTAGGGACATTAGGAGAAGAATTGCGCTAGGCAAAGAGGTTTTCACAAGGGGGAGGGAGTTGATGACGGGGACTTTGAGTAAGGATGTTAAGAGAAGACTCGTAAAAACTTTGATATGGAGCGTAGCTATGTACGGTGCGGAAACGTGGTCATTGAAGCAGGAGGATGGACGTAGATTGGAGGCTTTTGAAATGTGGGTGTGGAAAAGAATGGAGAAGGTGAAATGGAGAGAGAAGAAAACAAATGAGGAAGTACTTGGTATGGTGGGCGAAGAGACGGGTTTGTTGGGAGCAATCCTATGGAGGCAGGAAAAGTGGATGAAGGGGGTGTTGACCGGCAGTGGGATGTTGAAGACTGTGATAGAGGGTAGAATGTTGGGCAAAAGAGGAAAGGGAAGGAACAGGATAGGGATGTTGGACGGGATGAAGGGAGGAAGAAAGTACTCAGAGATGAAGAGGTACCTGATATAGAGTAGGATATTGGATTTAGTATTTTGTTAGGAGTCACAAAATATTTATTTAGCAGCTGTGCCCATCGAAAAACCTACCTCCACCAGTAGATTACCTAATAATAATAATAATAAATATGCATTCGGGCTTCTGATCACTGGCTCAGCGTCCTATTCAATGGATTACTACGTCTCTCCAGAATCAATTACCGATTTTAAATAAATACAGAGAAAATGCAAAGAGGACTCCGAAGATCATAAAAAACAGGTGAACGGAATATGTACTAGTTAAACACTGGAATAAAGGGAATAACTACATATACAAAATATATTGGCATGCGAGACCGATTCCTCTGCAAAATGCGTGGATACGATTGTTAAATGTATATAGTACGAAAAATTCAACGACATGAAAGTAAGCTTTGCCTACGCTACAAATATTATAAATTGCTTGGTTTTCCCAGCCCATGCCCTGCACCTTTGCGTCAATGTGGAGTTTGCTCAGCATCATTTGGGTGCAGATGAGTAGACGGGAGCCAAGACGCTGGAGAGGAGGTGCAGGACGGTTACCCTCCAACCGCACAAACTCCCCCATTCGCACCTCTCTCCCACCCCCTCCTCCACTGCAAAACCAAGCCCTCCTTTTCCCTTCTGCCCCCCGCTTTTGCTCTAGGTAGGAGACTCCCTCACCCACGCATCTCCCGCCCCGTCTCTCGCCCCCTCCCACTCCACCCTTCGGAAGTCGATAGCCTTGATGATCAGTGCGTGGGCGAGTGCTCGGCCCAAAATGGGGCGGTGGTGCGGAGGGGAACGGGGCGCCACCTCGTTACGTGAGGCTGGAGAGAGACGGAGGGAGGAATTGGATTCCGTGGTAGAAGAAGTAATTATGTACTTAGATTAACAATGCACCCACATATTTACTAAGTTTGTTTCATATTAACATTAAAAATTATGTTAAAAACATACGTGCCGTTTGCTTTTGTAGTATTGAAAAATTCAAAGAATGAATTCATACGAAATTCACGAGAGATGTGTTTCATGAGATGCTTCATAGGTTTTACATAAATCGATTATTTAGGGGAGCAACACCAAGCACATACATTTGAGAGACATGAAATTTGCACTCACAAATGTTTTCACCATGTGCTTGGTGAGCCCTTCTTCAGATATACAAAACAGATGTCATATTACTAACGTGATTATCCCATGAAAAGTTGATCACCCGTAGATATTGTACTGAGTAAACTTTTTTATTTTTACCTCATAGCATATTAAATTCTGAGTTCGATTTCTATCGCTGAATATTTTTCCAACTTTTTAAAAATCCAGATTGGTTGATGAGGAAGTTCATTTTTATAATTTAATTTGGCCAAAGCCAGGGCAAATAACACACTTAAACAACTCACCTATTGCTATAATAATTTTCAAATCTTTAGAGCCATGATTTTTTAGTAGCGTAACTTCAAAAGAAGAAGGCTTTTCTTAATAACGATTGACAAATAAGAAGCTGAAAAAACTGTTGATAAATAGTTCGAGAGAACATTGGTATAAAAGTGATGAAGACATATTCGCCGCAATTAAGGCTAAACTGAGGTTATGCTGAAAAACCTGTTTTTAAAATACATTCTCAAAAGGAATTTCCTCCATTCAATATCGAGATAATTCATTCCATTATATACGAGTACTTTAAATTAATAACTTGTGCGAAAATGCTATACCATGGTTAGGGGTTGATTTCCTAAGGCAATCAAATTTCAGTTGCTAACATCTGAAGGCATAAAAATTCTAGTATTTAGCACGAAAAACTTTATAATATACTGCGGCGAAAGTGATTTGGATAATTGTGATGAACACCACGTAGAGAACCAGGTACCTTGGATAATATTGGTGTCTGAGTAGCTGCAGGCATGGGATATTTAAGGAAATATAGAAATGACCTCAAATACCTAAGATTTGACTACATTACCGTTTTTGATGCCTTATTTGAAAAAATATCAATGTAAACATAGGGCTTGGTAAATTTTTAAGTGGAAGAAGGATCAAATTTCCAAAAAAATACTAAGGAGTCATACAAACATAAGTGGCGTAATATTTTCCGCAACCTCGGCATATTATGACGATAAGAGGATTGTTCCCGTTCCAGTTGAACACACTTCTCACCCGCAACACAGTGCAAAATTAGGAATTGAAATCGGTAAAAATTCCAGTCCTCGCGGGAGTCGAACAAAGCTCTTTGGAGGGAGAATCCACTTCATCACCATGAACTAAGCTCACCCCAGGGACCCTTATTACTCTTATACTCGAAGGCGCTCGACGCAAGCCTCTTTCCTAGAGTGAGAAAGGCTCTGGAAAAGGAGCGAGCCTAATCAAACGCATTCTCCGGAGAAACGCGATTCCCTTCGACTGAAAAAACCTCGCATTTCGAGTGCGTGCCGGCGTGCGCACTCCAAACGCTCCAGCACCCCCGCAAACCCCTCGCCTCCGCCGACGGCCCGCAAAAACCCAAACGGCCAGTCCCCCCCTGCCCACCCACCCGCCTCCTCCTCGACCCCCAAAACTGCCCTCCTTCAATACCTTCAATAAGCCCCCGGACCGAACATAAAGCTCCACGATCTTCCTTCCAACCCGCCATTTCGACGAGCGGAATTCGATCCCCGCCCACCGCCGCGGGAGGGAGGGAAAACAGACTCCCTGCCGCCCCTGAATGTGAATGGGCGGATTACAATCAGAATGTTCCCTTCACGGGAAACAGGCGGGGCGTGGAAGAATGGCACTGGGGTGTGGGAATGGGGGCGGAGAGTGTGGTGGTCGTGGGGGAGGAGGGAGAGGAATGATAAGGGGGGGGGAGACAGAGAGGCGCGAGAGATAAAAAAAAGCAGTAGCGGATTCATTCTTAACTGAAGAAAAGCGAGAAGGTGTTCTGAAAAGATCCCAAAGCTTTCCTTCTTCCCTTCTCGCCCCCCTCCACCCTCCTAGCCCCTCCACCCGGCCAATAGGCGTGCGACCACGTGCCTAGCCAACTGTTATGCTCTCTCAACTGACGCTTTCATATGCAACCCACGTAAAGTCCAAATGTACGGCACATGAGCTGAAATCGCGGCGCGGCCGAGGTTATACATTTTAAGAGGGAAGCCGTTACACAGATAAGGAAGGCGTGTATTTTATGTTCTCATTCTGCTTTTCTTAGGGATGGAGGGGCGTGGAGAAGGAGTTAGACTGGGGGGGGAGCCGCGTGGCGCCGCTAATGCCTTCCATTGTTGACGGCGGCCGATTTAAGAGCATATATTACGGATTCGCGGAAATAAAAAAAGGCGCATCTTTATGAGTAGTGAGGGTTGGGGTGGAATTTCGACGTTCGCTGCTGGTCGATGTGCCCATTATTTACGGGTAGTAATGATATGCCTATTTTCATGCATGAATATGAGGAGGATAATATTACGAATTAGATGAATATGATCAAATATAAAATTGCTCCAACCGGTACAGGAAACAGAATCTATGTGTATTTCTTGGGAAATTAATTTTTCCATTTTCAAACTATTGAACAAAAAGGTAACTTGTTCTGGCCGGAATGGTTTGGAATATACGTTTGGCATAGTAACTTGTTTATTCTATTGTTTTGGAAATATGTGGAAAAGTACAAAGTCGTATTACTATGGATACTAACTTATTCACTAAAAAGGAGAATGCAAAATTAAAGCAATACTACAATTACAGAATGACTTTTTGCATCTTTCATGCAAGTAAAAATGAAAAATTAATTCTCAATGCAACTAAACCCAAGACAAAATGACCTTGGCCAAACACCCTCACACTACAATGAACTGTATAAGATAGCATACCAATTCTTCTCCCTACATTCTTTTGTACCATCGAATCTCAAAAGCGTTTAGGTTTATTGACTGAGCACACAGAGCTTGACGATGATAAACCTCTTTCACGATAAACTACTGTAAACAGCTTACATGAGGCAATTTGTAGCAATGACTGAACGATCGTTTTTAAGCACTTGATCGTTACCTAGAAGCAAAATATATGGAGCAGGTTGCTACTTGAGGATCCGAACGAATTTGTGTCGAACGGGGAGGAAACGGTTACTCACCTAAGTTGGAGAATACGGAATATCTTGGAAATGGCAAAGACTACAGAAAAACTTTCATCGGTGTTTATCTCATTAAGTATTTGTCAGGTGATCTATTATGCAACTTGTATAATCGCATCATTTGAACCCTGAGTGCTGACGGCAGTATTAAGAGAAGAGAAAAGATTGTCAGCAGCCATCGAAATTCGAATAGGATCCTTTCCAGCAGAGGAGGCCAGCGGAATAAACCATGGAACAATTGCGATCCCCTTCCCTTCCACGACTTTCAATCTAAAAGTTGAAGAGGCAAGAACGTGAAACGGTATTGATGGAGGGGAAGGGGGCTGGGGGCAGGGTAGAAGGGGGTGAGGGGGGAGGGAAATGAGGAGGGCCATGGCAGGGTTCGATTTGAGGGGAAGCGAACGAGAAAGGGGGGGAAGCATCGGTATGGGGAAGGCCCGGGGGGGGGGGAAGAGGCGAACGCTCGACGGAAGCACTGTCGGATGGAGTGAGGACCATCGGGCAGCGAGGAAAACTGAAGAATCGTAGAAAATAATGCTCCCTTTTATTACTGTCCAAGTCTTGAAAACTGGAAGCGATAATGATACACGTGCATATGTACATATGCGAGTGGGAAGCGGCTATTTTGTTCTCCTTTGGAAACAGTTCAAGAGGCTAACGGTTATTACGTCCGCTTACGTTAAACCAGCAATCTCATCGGTGATCTAATTACATCATTCAAGAGCGATGAACAAGAATTCAATTAATCAAAATTCCTTAATCATTAAATCCCAGAATATTCCTTCTTTCAACCTCCATTTCCAGATTGGAAAATTTAAAAAACCAATACTTTTTTAAATTTTGTTTCATTATATACATTCATGGTGAAATCTCGTAATTAATATCATAATAGTTGATACAATAAGTTGGAGACAGTGTTGCCTAGCGGGTGAGGCATTTGGATAGCGACCGATGGGCCCGGGTTCGATTTAAGACGAGGCCTCTGAGAAACCTCCGATAAACCCAGCAAAAGCATTGCAGATCCTCCTAGGATATTTCAGGGGACGTAAGGAAACCAAGTTGTCCCAGTAATCCATCGCGTGACCACCACATGAATGCCGCCTGAGGTCTTGGCATGAGGTGACTCACGTCTTTTAATCCTCAGTTCTAGTTGATGTATTCAAATCAATGTGATTGTTATCATGCCTGACTCATTCCCCATATTTAACGTGATACCCCCCCCCTAACCCAGGGTGATAAGTAAAGACGATAAGTAAACGTCTAAGTATGGATGAATGTTTTAATAAAATCGTTAGGGGTTAGAAAATAACATGATTACGCCTACTACATTGCTTATGCAGTCTGATTAATGAATATACTGCACATTTTGTGAGCATCGGAAACAAGGCGTGAGGTACGAAGTGGTTGGTTATAATGTGTGAGGATGGAATCAGCGTTTAGTAATGAATAACTAACTCCACATGGGTACCTGAAAATACACCAAGGTTATGAAACGGATTTTTTTGCAATAAATTTTTTTCGTGTAATTCACGAAAATTTCTTTTCATGTTTCCATGCAATAAATGACAGAGAATTTAAAAAATATAATTTGCCTTGAATTTAGAGGCTAAATGAAACAAAATAGCTTTAAAATCCTCCAAAAACTTTCCAATCTTTCATCAGTGCTCTCAATGTCTTACGACCAATATTATAACTTCCACGAATTGGACTTGGCAGACAATAAGGTGGTAAAATAAGCAAATGTGGTGTAGATGCAAAGGAAAAAGCGCAAGAATCCGCGAGAAGAGAAAGATGGCGCCGGACTGTGAGAGAATGCGTAAAATTGGGTGTGGGAGTGAATACCGTGAGGAGAGCGGTCGAGGGATCCAAAAGAGGCGCCCGCATTAGAAAACACTTAAACACTGGAGGCGCATGCGAGCGCCTCAAAAGGCGGGTGGGTGCGGGGGAGGGAGCAGTGCATCGTGCACCAGTAGTCCGCGTTTGAGAATGTGGGTCAAGAGTCGGGAGATGACACGGCTGGATTCACTGGATTGGTAGAGAGTGAGGTGGGCGGGCGGTACTGGAGGCCTCTGGGAAATGAAACGGGCAGGCGATGAAGAGGGTGCGGGTGCCGTAGGGGTGCTCTGGGGAGGAAAGGGGGGCGGAGGATGTGAAAGGATAGTGGCGGCTCCCCGGGGCAAAATGGGGGGGGGGCAAAAAGGAGCGTCGGTGGTCAAGTGCATAAAGAGATCTGTCGGGGGAGTGCGCGGGAATCGATCGGGGGGAGGAGTGGGTGGGGATTCGGATGTTATGGGGTGAATCATGGCTATTAAATGCATTCATCCGTGCAATCATTCATCTCAGATCTATATCGATGGTGAGCCATTGCTAATGGATTTTTTTTAAATCCTTCGACATTGGGTTTTTAAGTCAAACATTTACGACCGTTTCTCAGTCACTTCATTTTTTATTTGGTGTGTAATTGATAGCAATAAATCGCACCTGTATATGGAAGCGTATTTACTATAGATTTTCCCAAAAAAGTTATTTCATTTACGGATTCAAACTCATAAAAAGATCAAGGAATGACTTTATATAGTGAATTTTCAAATCCTCTAGATGCTCTTGTGAAAATAAAGATTCGGAGGACAGCTGATTTTCGATGAAGTACTCATAATGTTGTAGCAAGTACATCAAATTTAACAAACTTGCCCAGAGTGAAAATTATGCTCTTAGCCGGAATAGAACCCGGATAGTCCAATTTCCGGCCGAACATCAATTTACTCCATTCAACTAGCGAGGCCTCGGCAGCTGACCTGACATTAAGTGTTCGGTCGCAAATTGAGCGATCCGGATTCAAATCTCGGACAAAAGAATCGCTTTCGCTCGGCGAAATTATCGCCTATGTTTGCAAATCAGCGAGTGACCTCAAACGTTACTGCTTCAATTGCCTTCATTTCTTTAAAGTTTATCGTCAAATGGTAATATCATGGAAAATACAACGGCGTCATTTTAATCTAAAAAATATCAGAGGAGGTCAAAACAATGATAAAGCCCTGAGGCAAAATGCAAACTTCGATTATGATGAAATTTTGACCCGGATTAAGAAGTTCATTGGTATTTTCCCGATAATAATTAATTTTCAACATATTTCTAATCGAATAAAAAGTAATCAATCTCGCTCAGTTAACAGAAACACAGCGATTTCAAAATTTATATTAACCACCTTTATCACCCACCACCATTGCTAGGCTAAATTTAAATTAAAAAAAGTTGTAAGGGAACCTTCGGTAAATTAACTCGTTAAATCACCCACCCTTCCAGACATTGAGGGATCCGGCTTCTTACTCCAGTCAGGGTGAATAATTTTTGCACTTTAAAATTGTAGAATTGTAAAGCGCATAAGCGGATTACTCCCACAGTTTCTTTGAAATTGAGTTTTAAAAGATATTTCCGATCGATTAAAAAGTAATAATCTAATTTTTATAAACCTTTTACTATCCCATCTCTAGTGTAATTCAATAGGGACGATAAATTAACAGAAAGGGAGTGGATGGTCACATTATTTTGTCCCGCGGAATCGGTAATAAAATGTATTTATTATTTATTTAAGAATTACGTTGCAATTAGGCATTTGTCCTGGTGGCAACGGTCAATTCTGATCAATGATCACTCTTAGAACGAACATACATACATACACGCACAAGAAAAACAGATAGGAGACAAAATATTCTTACATACAATGACACTTCCACATCACATACAAACAATATTTTAATAAGTGCAGCAGTATCCACGAAGTTTATCACCCAGTGACTGCTTTACACTTATTCTTAAAACTTCTAAAATTGGATGGAAAGGGCTCAAACAAAGATCCAGGCAGCTGGTTCCAATCAAGTATAGCTCTGTTTAAAAAAGATTATTTTTTCTTAATTGTTTTTTGCGTTCTTATTTTTATCTTAAAACTATGGTCGTTTTTTCCCTTAAAATTTGGTTTTTCTATCTCTTTCCATTTTTATTCCCACGCTTCGTCATTTTTAACAATTCTATACATCGCGCCTAACACACTCCTTTTTCTTCTATTTTTCAAATTCTTCCATTTCACTTAATGCAAAATTTCCGTGACACTATCTGTTCTTTTGTACCTTCCGAGTACATATATTGCTGACTTTCTTTAAATGTTTTCTTTATTTTTAAAATGTCCCACCTCCTATGGATCCCATACTATGGACGAGTATTCTAGGACAGGGATAACCAGTACCTTATATGCTTTTTCTTTTGTGGCTACGCTACTTGCATTTAAATTTCTCATTACCCAATGCAATACTTTAAATGTCTTCCATGTCAAATTATAAATAAAGCAGAGTGGCTTAGCCTCTGTTACCTATTAAATTGGGACGCTTCATCATTGATCATTTGGGCTTTCCCAGCAGCAAGATCAGGCTACCTGATTGATAATGAGTTTTTTAATTCGGAATCATTTCATGAAATACGTAGCTTTGTCCTTCAATGATTAACCTCTAATGAATTCTGCCCTCTCATTAATGTTTATAATGATTAAAGATTTATATTTATATTATTTTTCAAGATATATATTTATAATAATTTCTAATTAGTACGTGGAATTTCCCTAGTGAGAAAACACTTCAAATTTACATTTTTTTATGCATGATACTGAACTAAAATTGCATATTTCACGAAGCAAAGAAAGGTAGAAAATTTACAGTTTACAAATCTGCTTAAATCTAAATTTAATTTAATACGGAATGAATGAATTAGAATGAAATAGGGATTTGGTTGAACCAGAAACAATTGCTAGAATATCAACAACTTTGTAGCTGAATTACTTTTAAGGTGTGTTAAGTAAATAAAAAAATAAACGAGTAGTCCAAAACCATGGTCTCCTAGAGAATTCACCAGTCGCAGAAATCTCTATCCCAATGTTCTACAGGATTATCGAGATTCTGTAGATTCTGATCAATGTTCTGTAGATTATCGACACCGTTCTATTGTCCAGAGGCATCTGATGGCGTGATTCATCCCGGGATCTCGATATGACTACTCCAGCCTATTCACTTGATGCTCCAACGGTCGAACTAGTGACAGAATAACAAGTGTAAATTGCAGCCTGCGGAGATCGGGACCCGTTATCACATACTTTGGACTGTAGCAGGTGAGAAAGTCAACTTAATAGCCCAATAAGACCCATATTTACGATATAAATGCCAGATTAGAGAAATATAATTAACGATATTTATTTAAATATGGATTCAGTTATACAAAATATGACAACCCAACATTTAAACCGTCGACTTTTTCACTGAAAATGTGTCTGAATGCTTGTGGCGCAATATGTATCAAATTGAAACACCTCCTTTTGGTAACCGGCTAACTCTTTAATGAGATTTAAACCAACTACAAAAAGTATGCATGTTGAGCTGCAACTTGTAAAAAAAATCTTCTTAACTGGACTTGGATATATTTATATACTCTCTCCATTCCACACAGCTGGGCCGCCTAGAGCTAGGATTTGATGTTACATATACTCGTATCTCTATATCATAGGTTTCGTCACCCAGGCAAACTTCAACGGCTACCATGGCACATATTGGGACGGTTAAGTGGCACTGCACTGCTCAGATTTCCTTCCTTATACATTCTGATGAAACTCGAAATATTTGGCATACTTCTCAGCGAGCATTTCAAATCTACGCATTACGCACTACGACGTCCGCGGATATCAGATAATGGGACGAGAAAAGGGAAGACTGCCTCTAAGGTGACCTCATTTTGTCTCACTTACTTAATTTCACAGTTTTTCGATATAAAACATCTCAACCAGTACTTAATTTGTACTAATTGTTGTGCCCTTACTCTTATCGGCGGATAATATTCACATAAGAGATCTAAGTAGACTATCTCTTGACGCCATAAATCTAAACTTTTAAGGTAAATTGCTTGAGAGTTAAGTGAATGAACTCACATATTACTTAATTCCCTGCTTACGCCCATTTTCATCCAAAGATAACGAATTACCCTGACGGCCGATGAAACTGATTCCCACACCCAGGAGAGAAGTTCGATTTTTTACGAGGATAGCACGAATGATATCAAACATTTCGATCTCAAATCTGGGTTGTAAAAAGGAACATTCAAATTAAGCACCCCGTTTCTCGAATATTGAGTATATATCTGTAAAACACCTGGGTCCTTCTACTGAATGTCAACTCGAAGGCAAATATTTTCCTCTACTTCATTCTTCTTCCCTGGTTTAAATAAATGTACTTCTTAATGCATCAACATCCGTTATCTGAACAATTGTTGACAATGTAGCTATCATTATTTTTAGATATTTCATCAGTAGTTGAGCATTTTTCATAAACTACACAGTGTAAACGAAAGAGTGAATCATTTGAAATGTAAAAGCGTTAATTTCATAAAAATATTCGAAAACCATCGGAAAAAATTGGCTTTTAACTGAATTGTAGCGATAACTGAGGCTTAATTTGTAATGTAGACTCAATTTAATTGACGGATTATATTACACTGATTTTGCAATTTCTCCCTTTCCTACGACTCCTGAAAGATGCAAGGTGCTCTAAATGCACATAAGCATTGGATAAAATCCTTAACTTACGCTCCTCTATGCGTATTATATTGAAAACTAGAGCTACTAAAGTTTTGCTATTACTTTCAATCTAAAATGACATCGTAATTTTGCCTTTCTTCATTCAGTGCTTTCAGAGCAAGTACAGGAAAATACAATCGTAGGCCCGCATGGGTTGGGGTGACCAGGTCTGATTCGTATTAGATTCTTAATTTCCACAAAGACCCTTCCCTCTGAGACTGAAATGGGAAGACAAGGTTGCGAGGAGCCTCACCTGCCGCATCCCTCCTTTGAGACTAGCCCAAACTGGCAACGGCAAATGGAGAGACGCTTGCTGCCTTAAATGAAGACGGGCAAATCCACGACAATCTCCTAAATGACGACTCCCTTAAAGCGAGCGAGGAAAGAAGAAACCGCAAAGGTTCTCGAGAAATGGGTCAACTGGATGAATAGAAGGGCCACCGATTGCGACGAAGGGTGTTAGTTCCCTCGAGCCTTACTATTCCGTTTCCCGTCCAGCCCGAGTTCCGGCGGCGGCAATGCAGGATAACGTAGATATTTGAAATTTAAAGGAGCCCACATGACAGGGTTGAGTGAAAGCTAATGTTGCCGCCGCACCACTGTTCATGCCGGAAACTACGTGCTTTCATAAAACTGTAGCTCCATTACGTAGGTAGGTGTACGGCATCATTCACGAGGCCCTGCGGTAAGGGTGTTGGTAAGATACGAAGCCATGCGATGGCTTACCCAAGTTCCCTTCAGGGAAAAGTTATGCGAAGATTACAAATGATGGCTTAAAAAAAAAGGCAAAACGAGGCATCCCCTGTAGTAAGCTGCTCATATGTTATAGGCATTGTCGCAACTTTCACGGAGGGGGCATTTGCTGTAAAGGCTATTCATATTTCAGATAACACGTCTTAAACATCGACTGATACAAATTACATGCCATAAATTCATTCATGACTATTGAATGAATCTGGAAAAATTTCTCTGACCGTGTAGCACACACTACTTTTATTCAGCCCTCATATTCACATGAACGATATTCATCATGGAGTCTATGTAGTATATCCGATACACCATGCTGACGTGGAGTGCTTAGGGAGGGATGTTTTCAACAAACAACGTTATTGTTTAAACGAAACCACAAGAGGTTAATTGCCGAAAAAGTAGCAATACTGCAGTCCAACAGAAACGTCTAGGAACAACTACAATGAGTGTGGGAAACAAGTAGGGTGGTGGGGTTGCAGACGAGGGAAAGGAAGTCAAGGAATGGTGTGTTGGCGGTCGAGTAATCCCGGTGCAACCTCTCTGGAACCAACGGAGACGTCCGAGGCAACGTTAGCATGGGCTCATCGGGAGGCTCTCAGCCGTTTCGCTCAAATCTTGGGTCGCAGAAATCCACTTTACAAGGAGCCGTCATTCTTTTTACGCTGAAATCTATTTTACTGGCAGGTAAGCCCTCCACTTCTATCCCTCTGACCGCTGGCGACCCCAATTTGTCTCCAATCGAAGGATTCGATCACCTCATTGACGACTCAGACGACAGAAACATAAAGACTCTTTTTGGAATAAAAACCGTGAACGTACGCTCACCATCCACTCTCCATCGGGCGCAGATTGCGGTGGGAAAACACCGGTTCGAGCCCAAACTCCGGTCCCATCGTGCTAATAAATTATATCCCAAATATGTCCCAAAAGAGGGGTTTTACTCTACCAATCAATGCACAAGCCTTATTTAAGGATATAAATAGCAACGAAATATAAAATAGCAACATTATTAACCACATCTCGAATACATCGTGGATAGTATTAAAAGTTAACAATAAATACCCAAAGGTTTCATAAAAAGCGGCCGACAGGGAGTTGTGAAATAAATTTTGGCTCCTACAATTAGAAACAGGTCTTTGCTACTTACAACGATTATAAGCCAGTTGTTAGCGACGCAATGCAGTGACGATATACACCACTAGTATATATTAATCCATTTGATACACGCATATTTAATACAATGTGCATTTGCCTCCATCACCTTGTAATTTTTTTGAAGTCGATGGAGAAACAAGTATCTGAAGCTCTTCCCTCAGGTTACCACTCGCACCTCTTCTGAATCACTGACTACACGGCGTGGAAGACGCGTTAACGACATCCCCCCTTCGTCCCCCCCTCCTTTAGTACTCTTCCTTCTATGTTTGCCTTGAAAGGGACCCTTCCTTCTAAAACCGCAGACCCTCTCGGCAGCCCTTCCCTTACCCCGGGTGGCCCAGATTCCCTCGCCCCTCCCCCCCCCCCAATTTCCCTTATACCCATCCCACAGTCCTCCACCGAGGCCCTAGAGCGCCAACTGCTTCACGTTTTTCATCTGCCTGTAATTACCTCGGGACCTCCTCATACGATGAGTAATTGCCAGTTCCACGGGGGAAAGAATTTTTACCCGATCCTAATTATGGACTCCATAAGTACAACATTTCGCCGATGTCCTACGACTTTAATCTCTCCTAGAGTTAGTAAACAGGTTGTGGCCCAGAGAAAGCTTCTTCGTTGCGCAGGAAAGCATGCAAAATATCATACCACTGTCACTGACTCTGCAAAATTGAATTCCAAGTTCTAAGCAACACTAAAGAGTAGGTTTTAGGGTGTTTTCACTAAACAAAATCTCTCTGAATAAATATATTAATTCATTTCCACATGTAACCTGATTTAAAGGCTTTAGCAAAGTAGAAGTAAAATATATATATATATATATATATATATATATATATATATATATATATATATATATATATATATATATATATTCTAAATATAATTGTGAAAGCTTATTTATTGTTATACCTCATCTTTAATTAAAAATAGCAATTTTCCACAAAAATAAAATTTAATGCGACCGGTTTCAATGTTACTACATCATCTTCAGGACCATCAGACCTGATGATGTAGTAACATTGAAACCGGTCGCATTAAATTTTATTTTTGTGGAAAATTGCTATTTTTAATTAATCATGATATTCCACCATATCACGCCTGAAACGTCTCTTTTTATACCTCATATCTCCCATTCGGCCTCTTTTTTTTACCTTCCTAAATTCGCCCTCAGTACAAATTGTCAACCGGTAAAACTGAATCGTACATCAGCATTTCCGAGATCTTTGTACACAGTGTGACGCGGTATTTAATTCATAGATAAATTTTCCCCGATACCGCGAGACAAGGGAGGCCGCGACTCTACTTGTTTTGAGGGCGCCAGGCTAGCCGCATGGCTAGCCGCAGAGTCACGCCGCTGGCTGACACCTGGCCCATCACACTCCTCGTCCCAGGGGAGGGCTCGCTCACCTTTTATGTGCCCCGGGGTGGGCAGCGGCTCTTCAGCTGAAATCACGAGGGACGCTAGGAGGCGCATAAAAATGGACTACGACGAGTAAACTTCACAAGAACTATTTATTATCACAAGAAAAGGTGTGGGCGCTCCCAAGCAAACATGACGCGCGGTGCCGACGCCTGCTGGGCCACGATGTTGGGTGGCCGCTCGGCTGTAGCCGAAGATGGCCGCCTCGCTGTCGACTGCTGGCTCCCGATGTTCCGGTCGGGGCCTGCGGGGGGCCCACACGGCGAGGTCGGTTGCTGGCACGCGCACCCCCGGTGTTCGCAGGCTGTCGGTGACTCGACGATGATAGCACACGACCTTCTCTCTCGGGCATCCCACAACGAACTCTCCTTACCACGTGTTGGCCGACACTCTCCGCGCGCGGCGCGCTCCGCTCTTCTCTTTTTTCTTCCATACATTGTCGGCGCCCAGAGATAGCGCCCCGCCGTTCTACGGCTCGCGAGAGGGGCGCGCGTATTCGAACTGGGCAAGTGACGCTGCGCCAAGCACAACGTCACATACCCCCTCCCTAAGCCGGACACTCGTCCGAGTGGACCGCTTACAAACGAGCCTGCAACTGAAACCTATGAACACAATATAATAACAACAATTTCACAGATTTCTACCAGTATTTCACTCAGTTTTGAGATTCTGTCTTCAGCTATTGGATAGAAAATGGATAGCACAACTTTTTCTAATTTTAACCACATTCTCTATGAACATCATGTAATACATTTGGTATGAACAAACTTTTGGCATGAATCTTTCATACATTCCAAGGGAATTTCTCACAAAATTTCAACAAAAGCATCACTCGCTCAGATAATTCACTCTATAAAAGGCAGTACGTCCTCAGCTCAAACACATCACACCTCGTTTGCAAACTTTCATTCACCACAATTCAAGGGCTATGTGCCATAACAACAATAATGTCCGACAGAGATTTTCACATCATTGAAAAATAAATCGCTCACTTTGACACACAGACAAGATAACATGAGGCAAACACACAATGCTGACCTATTGCATAATACCAAAATTCATAAGGAATTTTTTTGAGAGTGTGCTCCGTGGGCTTGGCGCTCGGAGAACTCACCACTTTGACGAGTGGATCTTGGTGCTATATATCGTTTCAAGTCACCAATATCTACTTTCGCGTTTTGCTTAATGGAACGCGTTTCTACTATATAGACTGTTGGAGACAGTTTTTTTAGTATCGCGATCGGTCCTTCAAATTTAGGGGCTAGCTTGGCTGAAAACCTATCAATCCCACTGGACAGATGGTGGGTCCTACGCATTACTAGGTCTCCTACATTAAATTCGATGTTTCTTCTACCCTTATTATACGCTCGCGCCTGTTTTTTCTGAGCTTTCTCTATATTCTCGGCTACTAAATCTCGTAATAAGCCTAACCTATCGGCCCTCTTTTTCCACGCTTGTGAATCCAATCTGCTCTCTATGCCTTCCCCCTTCTCAAGCTCGCGCCGCAAACTCTTCACTGGCAGTGGATGCCTTCCGAAGTTCAAGTAGGCTGGCGAGATCTTAGTCGAGGCCTGCTTCGCGGTGTTGACTGCATGCCTTAGTTCGTGTAAATGCTGATCCCAGTCTCTATGGTCTATTTCTACAAACATCGCGATGGCCGTCTTCAGCGTTCGATTGGATCTTTCCACTGGGTTTGCCTGAGCATGGTATGGAGGCGTTGTTGTATGCGTTATTCCATACTCTGCCAATGCTTCTCTTACGCATTTGTTATCAAACTCTTTTCCATTATCTGTCACGAGATACTCCGGCGTTCCCCAGCGAAATAGGACAAGCTCCTCAAGTGCTTTTACCACGTTGGCCCCTGTAGCAGCTCTGACCGCCTTTAGCTCCACCCATCTTGAAAATAAGTCCTGAAAGATTATTAAGTACTTGTTCTTGGCTTTGCTAAGCGGAAACTCCATGAGATCTGCTGCTACGACGCTCCAAGGTCTCTCTACCGTTCTTTTACCCAATAGTCCCTGAGGCGCTTGCTGCGACGTTTTGAACTGTTGACAGTCCTGACATTGCCTCACAAAGTTGTGAATGTCGTGATAGGCCCCTCTCCAATAGTAATCTCGAACGACTCGATCGAATGTCTTTTCCACTCCGAGGTGGCCCGATGAAGGTTCACAATGGGCATCCCTTATGACCCGCTCTCGACATTCTTTTGGAAGCACGAGTTTCCAGCCCTCTTCACAATCAGCGATTGGATCGAGCAGCTCATCGTACTTGTAACGATACAAGTGGCCCGCTTCGACCTTCCAATTTTTATACCTCTCCGGATATTTGCTGACTTCCTCGACTCTGCGTTGGTAGTCCTCATCCTTTACTTCCGTAATTTCAGCGATCTTCTCTTCGCCAGAAAGTTGCTCGTACATACAAGATAGTGCATCAGGCAAATCATGGATTTTACTTCGACGATGCACCACCTCGAGACCTACTATGGTCACTTGAGAACCGGGGTCATAGAGCGCAATGTACTCTTTTCCCCCGATCAGGACTGAGACTTGGTCTCTATTCTCTGCCGTCACACTCGCTAAACTCACTCTAGGCGTGGACTCCACGCCGACTCCCCCTCCCTGAACCGGACACAGCCTATCAGGTTTGTCCTCAATGGTTACAGGGTATGTCACACTCTCACTCGACTCATTCCTGCCCGTCCCTTTGTTGGAACACAACCGATCCAGAGTGAACAGTACTTGAGGCAATTTCTCATAATCGCTCTCCTGTTCTGATTTCCGGCCCGCGTGAAGCGACTGGGCAGAATCTACATTCCACGCATGTCTCGGCGGGCTTTGTGGCACCGACGAGATGCTCTGAGGCCTCTCACTCATTCTCTCACTCTCTGCTTGCTTTGGCGGCTGGAGACAGGCTGGCCTGTTCGATCCTACCAAAGACTTGACCCTTTCGCTTTCTTCTGACCTAACGGATTGGCAGAGCGGAGCTGACTCCGTCGACCAATGCGCCTTCTGCCCCATATGCGGTTGATTTGGTGGGCGGAGACGGGCTGACCCGCTCGGCTCGGCGAAATCAACGGCTGGACAGCAAATATCAGCTTTGCAGTGGAGGTCGGCCGTCCGTCTCGACTGCTCAGCTGGAGAGCTTTTCCTGATAGCTCCATTGCATTGGCCAGATCGATAGAGGTTGGCTGTCCACCTCGATCTGTAGATTTCTTCATCCTTGATCTTTGCCAACGCCTCAGATGGGTGGTGGATGTTGGCTGTCCAACTCGACCCAGGAGCAGATGTTTCATCTGGCCCATCTGAGTTTATCTCCCTTCCTTTCTCTATACAATCCTTTACTCCACTATTTACATCTTCCTTGATCGAATTTGGTTCACAGAATTTGGCTGTCCAACTCGGCTTTTCCAAAATCGAATCACCATTTCCTAACTTAATCGACTTATTCCTACGATTATCTAGATCTAATTCAGCCGTTTCGTGTTCGACGGATTGGTTTGCGGGGAAGCCGCGTGGGCTAGGCGACTCCCCGCTTGTCCGTTTTCCTGCCGAGTAAACAGGTGTTTGCAATTAGGGCAATTAATTGCCAATAAGCCGACCTTGCCGCAAAGTTGGCACTTTTCTTGTGTCCTTCCAGGTCGACTGGGGCAATTGACACTGATATGCCCTCTTGCGCCACAGCTGAAACACTGGACTCTCGGGCACGCATTTGCCCTATGTCCCGACTCTCCGCAGGAATAACAAGCTCCGTCAAAGCCCGGTCCCTGGTCTCTCGCCTGTGAAGGCCTAGACCACGTAGGTCTCGTTATGGCCCTTCCTAACTCATAGCTGATGCTCTGTCTATGTCCATCGTCCCCTGATGCATCGTCCGAGTCATCACTGCTGTCAGTAGATAACGACCCGCTCGTTACCTCCGACTCTGAAGAAGATGACGAAGTGGATGTTATTTCCCTCCGATACTTTTTCTTGGAACCCTTTCTCAAGTTCACTTCCTTATCGTTCTTCTCACTGCCCAATTTTTGAAATATTCGGCTAATTCCATCCGTTAGGTTGTTGATCATCTCGTTCTGCTGTTGCAATTGACTCCGCAACTCCTTTATTTCCTCAGAGTTGCGGTCGCTCTGTACTGGTATCTCTTTCTGATTTGATTTCGCTTCCGAAGGCAGAATGCGCAGTTTTTCCTTTTCTCTGGTCAAATCTGACGCTTCTTTCCTTTCTCCCAGCGGCGGAAAATCATATGAGTCCATCAGCGGCAGTTTGGGCTGAGGGCCCCCCGCTGCGTTTGCTGTAATGGTCCGAATGGGGTTCAGTTCCTCAATAATTTCTCCGTCGCTTGCGGCAACTTTCTCCGTCTCGATGTGCTTCTTTTTATGCCCCTTACTGCATGCTCGTTTCATTTTCCGCCCTGCATCTAGGTCTTCGTCCCAGTTTAAGGCGTATAAAGCTCCTGAGAGGGTTACATCGTCAGGCTGCACATCCTCGTCCAATTCTTTGACCATGGTGTCCCTAACCGTGGTTGTGCCAAAAGAAGCTTAGCCCGCAATAATCGCTCTTTGCGCACTAAGAGTGGCCCTACCAAGGAGTGTCCTTTGTGTCCAAGGAGTGTACTTGACAACTCATTTTCCACCTCTTCTTCACTCATTTGCTTAATTATTTCAAATTCTGCCTTTACCGCTGAATGCCGTAGCAGTGCCCTCATATCTCTCTGATATCTCGCCAAAAATCCAGTGTCACCCTCCATTGTAAATTAGGAAGAAGAAAATTCTTAACCTATTGAATAATTAAAGGATTTGCCCCACCTAACCTAAAATACGCTTACTGAAAAAATTTAATCCTAATCTAAAGATATTTCCCTGTTCTACAGTTATTATAACAAATAGGGTAGAATAAATCAGAATTCTATATTAAAAGCATAACCTAACCTCAAAATTCAAAAATTACAAACTCCACTTCCTCTTTTCAAAGGATCCTCTGCCACTCTGGGGATACGTGGCTACGCACGGAGCTTCCCTCAAGCCAATAATAGTAGTTAATCTTAGAAACCGATCGTCCCTCCGCAACTTAACTGGAAACAAGTCGCCTCGGGAATGTTCACAGCTTTCGTCCCACCCTCAACGCCAAGCAACCACTCAAAGCAACCGCACAAACCACATTCAAGTACAAAAGATTGAGTAGAAATTATAATCTCTTATTTACTGCTTCCCTCACAAAGAATTTTAAATTTTTTTAATTTCATGAAAATGTATAGCGAAAGAAAAAAAGGACTAATTTATAAATCAAATAGAAAAATTGTATACCGCTCGCGAAAGAGCTGTACGTAATAACTGGCGCTCGCGCGATGTTAATCACGCATCATTCCCGCTCACACACACGCTTTGCACACCATGCCGGTATCACTCCGCTCGCTCTCCTTCACACCATTGTTGCCTCGTCAAGGCCGACGCGACGCCATTTTACACTCGCGCCTCATGCGCACTCTCGAAATATAATTGTCACTTTTCTCGCACAACAATAGAAAGGCTGCCCCACGTTGGGCGCCATTTGTGACGCGGTATTTAATTCATAGATAAATTTTCCCCGATACCGCGAGACAAGGGAGGCCGCGACTCTACTTGTTTTGAGGGCGCCAGGCTAGCCGCATGGCTAGCCGCAGAGTCACGCCGCTGGCTGACACCTGGCCCATCACACTCCTCGTCCCAGGGGAGGGCTCGCTCACCTTTTATGTGCCCCGGGGTGGGCAGCGGCTCTTCAGCTGAAATCACGAGGGACGCTAGGAGGCGCATAAAAATGGACTACGACGAGTAAACTTCACAAGAACTATTTATTATCACAAGAAAAGGTGTGGGCGCTCCCAAGCAAACATGACGCGCGGTGCCGACGCCTGCTGGGCCACGATGTTGGGTGGCCGCTCGGCTGTAGCCGAAGATGGCCGCCTCGCTGTCGACTGCTGGCTCCCGATGTTCCGGTCGGGGCCTGCGGGGGGCCCACACGGCGAGGTCGGTTGCTGGCACGCGCACCCCCGGTGTTCGCAGGCTGTCGGTGACTCGACGATGATAGCACACGACCTTCTCTCTCGGGCATCCCACAACGAACTCTCCTTACCACGTGTTGGCCGACACTCTCCGCGCGCGGCGCGCTCCGCTCTTCTCTTTTTTCTTCCATACATTGTCGGCGCCCACAGATAGCGCCCCGCCGTTCTACGGCTCGCGAGAGGGGCGCGCGTATTCGAACTGGGCAAGTGACGCTGCGCCAAGCACAACGTCACAACAGTTAAAAGATCCCGGATAAGGGAAACGTCATTACGCCATGGTGAATTATCCCCGTAAGTCACTTAAAAAAATAGCTTTTCGTCGGTAAGCAAAATCACTTCCTGTCGGATGATAGCGTACCGTGTTCGAATCAGAGTAATTTCTTTGGCTATGCATAGCCACTGCCCTATTTCTATTTTAATGTTTTGGGTGGGAATACGTAGTTTGAGGGTTACTAAAGGTAACATAGAGCAAAAAATTACATTCTTAACCCTGGGTGAGTGAATTTTGAATACCTCAGCAGATTATCAGGCGAGTACACACTTAGCTAGCCACACCAGATTTCATTAATGATTTCATATTATACAGGGTCGGGAAGATTGGAATACATTCATTATTCCATGGCATTGTAATGACACAAAATATATTTGATTTAAGTATCAGATTCTCCTATATTCTGAGGTATTCAATTACTGCAGCCATGTAACATATAGCCAAGTACAAAAACTAACTTTTAGAGCTAGAAATATTTTATCAAATCAATCCTGCATAGACACTATAATTGACAAATTGTTCAAGTCGGTGTGGAGGGTAGCAGTTATAAAAAATTAATGAGTTCGCTCAAATTTTTAAGGCTCATTTCCCACAGCTACATTTTGAAATAAAACCTATAGTACGAAAAAAATTGCATTCCATTCTGTGTAACTGTGGCCAAATTAGAGCTCATTTCATTATTTACATATTTAGTTTTGTCCGCTAATAGTACTTTTTGGCCTTTATTATGGTCAATTAATAACGGACACAATTTCAAATACCCACATTATTGATACATATAACGTTTAAGAATTTTACATCTTTCCGTTTACGACTTTTATTTCTACCATGGATATACAAAGTGATTTACTTCGGATATATGTATTGCACTGCATTGAATTTTATCTGGACAGTAGATCACTCAAAACTATTTTAAATTTTGTAAATACCATGGTTCTACTCCGGGATACAATTTAATGGTTTCATATATTTATCATTTTTTCAAAGTAAGACATTTTCTTAAAATTATTGAAATTGTAAATATAAAATGGATTCCTTTTTTTTAAAAGAAATGTTTATATTATTGATTAAAAAAATCAATACATTGAATTAATCCGAATGTTTTACTTTCTATAGCCAATTTATTTGACACACAAATTACATAATTTTGAAAGTCATCAAATATGATGTGATCTTTCCGTGCGTTAAGCTAAGCTAAGCTAAGCTAAGCGTTAAGCTAAGTTGAGCCAAGCGAACAGTCAACGGGGCCTAAATACGGCAGTTATTACGTTACTACTGCCAAAGAAACTTCAGAACAGGTGTTACATGTATCGAAATGCACTTTTCTCATTTTCTTAGTAACTTAAGATATCTTTTAAGCAATCAAAATGTTACCAATAGCAAAGTATTAACTACATAGGAAACTCGTTCGCATTTGATTTTTCCGAGTAAATGGGTCAACTTTACCCGAACTTTATAAAAAAACTCATTTTTACAGCACATTTTATAATTTATTTTTGCGAAATAGCAGCCAAAAGTCAGACACTTTAATAGTCGCAATTTAAAGACAGATGCTTGATCTAAGATTACGTTGGAAAAACCTTACGACAAAAGTGTCCAATGTGTTCATTTGCCTCAATCGGATTGAGATACATATTACTTCCAAATTAATGCAGCTCCTTACAAACTAGCACTTGCATTCAAAGGTATCGGATGTGCGCCAGTCACCCCACTCTCAGACTAGGCAAAACAATACACTTTTGAATAATATATATCCCTTTAACGAATAAAGAAACATAAAGTAGAATTGTTACAAAAATAGCTTAATTTCAATTGTTTATATAACCGTAAGTAATTGATCAAGGCATACATAAATTGCGTATTACCTTTAAACAGAGTGTAATAATTACCTTACCCTCATCTTTGTATCCCATCTTGTAACAAAAACTAAATTTAACTGCCATGGAGCATAAAAGTTGGTATACCTAAGAATATTTTATGACCTGTGTATTTGGACAACCATAGATAATACGTGCCATTTATAAACCGTAAAAGATGTGATGGACATGGGACTTTGAGAGGTAAGCGCCCGAATCGTGAAGGCAGAATGCAAAAAGAAGGGCACCAATATTTTCTCCCAAATAGGCCTGACTATTGCATGGTATTTTCGCCAAAATACTTCGTTAAAATCCCTATTTTCCTCATAGTGAATCGAACCTCATGTGGTCCAATACTAGCTGTTTCGGTCTTGCAAAGAAGACGTTACTTCTGCCCAGTGTCCCCTATATTCATTTTTACATTCATGAGTTGTAGAATTAGTGTGATTTGGAGCCCAGATTTTTGCTCAACTCTAAAAACTATCGCAAAAATGACCTGTATTGGTGGCAAAACACAAAAGAGATTGGATTGATTAGATTGAGAAAATTTTGTTTTTTCCCCCGTGAAATGTGAAGTAAAAAATATCTATCAGCTAATAAATTATAAAACAGAAGCCATTATATGCATATGTTAAAAAAGAAAACGGCATCGCACCCAAAGAATGTCATTTTCGAATGTCCACGCAACAATACACGCTTCAGAGGACGAGCAAGATGTGTCCTACATGATAAGAAATTTAATTGAAAAACATCAAATGTGGAGTAACTCAAACAATATGGGAAAATAAAATAAAAATGTATTACAGGCGGTACAGTGCAAGACCTATAGATGGAGTATGGGTGGGTAGAGCATATGATTGAATACAAATACCTCGTTGAATTGATGAAGATTGTGTTACTCTTTCAAGTGAAGCAGTCAGGTAAAATTAAATTACGGAAAGATAACCCTCTGGACTCTTTGGCATAGAAATACAAAACAAAGGACAGAAAGATACATTCAAAATAAGAAGGTCGCTGGTTCAATTCCCGCCTACGTGGGTTGTCCTCCATCAAGGGCTTGGTTGTATGTCTCCTGTAATGTAAGGGTTAGGTGGAAGAAGGAACTATAAGTCTCAACCTCGCCCAATTAATTCGATAAATATATAAATAAATAAGGCAACGTCCTACGCAAAGTATAAAATTAAGCAACATGTAATACATGAGAACAAGAATTGGGAGCAGTAGGAGTCGAATTCCGGTGAGGACGCCTTTTAATAGATTGCTTAGCGTGAAGATCAGAAAGAAAATGAAATTCGAAAATAAAATGACCGCCGTGATTAGTAAGAAATAACTAATACGACGTGGGCATGGGTTGAATGGAAAAGAACGGCTAAGTTTGAAGAAGGCAGCCCCGTAGGGAGAGGGAGAGGGGAGATAGAAGCACCGATGGGAGGATGGACCGTGTGGTCGTCGTCCAGGTCAATAATGCAGGAGAGGGGACTGGCCGAGGAAAATCGCAAGACCGTATGAAAGGAAAATCGTGACGCGAGAAATGGCTAAACTCTCGGTAATATATGTAAATCGGTAATAAAAACGTTCTGGCACAAAAACATTTTCGAAAATGGGGACTCGGAGCCTCCAAACTCAAGTGCCTACTTTAATGGGTTATGATGATTCCGGACCAATTACCGCCTGGCAAACAGCGGGAGAGAACAGAGGTGGAGTGTTTCGGATGCACCGGAGTTTCAAACGCCGAAAAAAAAACATAAAGGAAGCATTGCGGTTTTCCGACAAAAGTTCGATCGCCAGCAGTTTATGAAGCGGTGTTTAGACAAAAACTCCCAGCTCTCCTCTTGTTTGTTCTCCTGAGTGCCGAGTAGGTACTTGAGCGCTTCGCTGAGGGCGTTCGTCCGCTTGTTTCGAGGCGTGTATTGACTACATTAGGAGGGAGCGGGACCTCCACGGTTCATTATGTGCGCTGTGGCTTAAGATATTTCTATTATGTACAAGGGAAACGTGGGAAATGGTTAGCCACCACCATTCCACGGGGATATTTCCATTGTGGTGTTGAACCACTTATGTTTCCGTTTTTTACCAAATCATGGTTTTTTCTGTTTCCATTCGTGAAATTAAAACAGAAACGGCTACAAGGTAAGCGTTAACCACTGTTCTAAAATTTATAAGACAACTTTTCCGGGAGGCCCGTTGATGAACATATGGATAGGTTTAAGTTTTATGTAGTACATGATATTCATGCACGAATGTGTCATATACTCGTATATCACTTACTTTTGGATCGGGTTTTTAAATTCTAAAAATTAATAATTATTTCCATTTATGTAACAAATCATCTCACCCTAATGTTCATAACAAAAGGAAGGGCATATTAATAGATACACTGCAAGTAGGTTACCTACTTAATAGAAATATGCAGGAGAGGGCAAAATGTTGCAGATAATAAATGATATTTTTTTCTAATATTAAAAATATATTTGAATGGTAATTTATTAATTTTAATTGTTCAATGATTGCGACCTCTACAAAATGTTCTGTCGTTTGATTAGCTTGATTCAACCAATCTTCAAATTTCTTTTTTGAGTCTAGATAATTTATTAATACTCTTTATAGGTTCTAAAAGAAACACTTTTGGGAAATGACGTTAACGACAGAAAATATGTCATGAGGTATGGAATTTGCAAATGATAATTTATTTCTTTGATAATATTTTGCATTTATCTCGGATATTCTACGACTTTTTACCGATTAACTTATTGGTTGGTTCATGTTATAAACACTGGCTCCATTTTTTATTTTATTTCAAGGGCGGTGATTAAATTTTAGTTATAAATCGATTTCAAACATATGAATAACAACGTTATCCCAGAATAAAAACTAGTAGCAGACTCAAAACCCAAATCTTAATATGAAACCAGGTTTGACCACGAGACAAGAGGGTTAACACATGTAACGTGACTCCACTCACATTTTGTGCGGAAATTAAAATTCTAATTTCATTTTATCCTCACGAAAATTAAAGACGCCAATCAAAAATCCGTTGAACATAAACCCTTAAGGATAATAGGTCATTTCCGTCATCGTTCCCAACGTCAGGAGGCTCCAGGGCCGTCGGCACGCGAGGGAGATCGCGGCGGAGGTTCGGAATTGAATACTCACACTCCACGTCGACAATGATTCTCTTGGAGACGGACGGGGGGACTCCGTTGGTGGCGATGCACAGGTACGCCCCCATCTCCGTGCGGCTGATCCTCGTCAGGTTCAGCTGCTCGCCGTCGAACACGTTCACTGTAAAGTGAGACGGAGATACGGTGAGCAACATTGTACGTGTCAAATGACGGAACGAAAATCCGCTTCAACTCGTACCTTAGAAATAATTGGGGCATTTGATGAAACCAAATGTTGTGCCGCTCAAAATCTGCCAGGGTGTCGCGGGATATTCATTGCAGGTGAATTTGATTGACCTATAAAACTGCCACTTTGTATGAACTACATGCTAATATAAAATATTTATTTATTTTTTAATAAAAAAATGACTTCTCTGAAGTTGCAAATATTTTGTCATTTATGATATCAACACATCAATCTTTTTCTGTGATCGCTAATTGCTTGAGGTTTAGAGTGCACATGCGACAACTGCTGCCACATTAAAAGAGTATAATTATTAATGGTAGGATGACTAAGCCACGTTAGGTACAAGTTGCGGTTAAAAATGTAAAAATCGCGTGGTTTAAATGATTGATCATGTCAGGAGTGCCAAAGGGATGATAATAAGGGTAGGAGAAGATCGCTTTTGGTATTAGAGGACGCGTGATGCCAAAGCATAAATTAGGTCACGCGTGGAATAGGGGAATAGATTCCAACCAGGTTGGATTTGCATGCTTTGTGGGTTGACCAGTATTGAGTGATGGGAGTTGACCGGAGGGATCGAGAAATAACCGGATCCTGAAAATGTTCTAGACTTGTCGAGTGTTCATTTGGAACAATTCGAGGTCAGCATCTGTAGACAGGAGAAATACCATAAACGGACACGGATCATTTCCAGCGGGTCTTTTCAGTATATATGAAGAAAAACATGATTAGAAAGACATGAAAATTGCAGGAAAGAGATGTAAATATACATGGGTGAATATTAAATCAGTGTGATATGTGGATGATAAAGTACTAGTAACCCAAGGACAAATTGATTAGCAAATTAGAAATTTAGTGCCACAGATATGGGACTAGAATAAATCAGAAGAGAGCGCAGGTAACTAAGCCCTCAATAACTAAGAGACCAAGGTAAATATTACACATGAGGGAAATAGCTATAACCTGTATAAACCTCACCTAATTAGGAATTGTTTTCAAAGAAAGTGAGCTAAGAGTGAGGGGCATGCAACGAAGAATTTATTTACGTTAAAAAGAGGGATAAATGGGTGAAGGGAAAATTAAGCGTAGATTGGAAAACTTTGAGATGGTGACATGGTGAAGAATGGAAAAATAAATAAACTGTAAAGGAAACAATGGATGAAATTCTGGGCATGTTAGCATATACAGACAACTGCTGGGAGAAATTCAAAGACGCCGGAGCAGGTGAACAGGACGTAGTGAGAGGCAATGAGATGATTAACAGAGGGGAGAATGCTGGGAATGTGAGGTGGACGGAGGAAAAGGATGTAGGATTTTAATGAGCATTTTGGATGGAATTAAGAGGAGGTAGAAAGGATTAAGAGCTAAAAAATGATCTATCGGAATAATTAGAAGGGAATTTTGGGATATTTTATGCTATTTTAGTTGCGGTTAGCTGGAGTAGAATGGTTTGTAGTACCTAGGTCCACAAAAAACACCCTAATCACAGAGAATACTGCTACACAAGTGGTACGAGAATGCTTTTAGAAGTACTTTAAGGGCTCAAGACGGTAAAAAAACAATTGGTAAAGGGCATTGGGATACTCCAAGTCCATTGGAATCTATTAACATTCGTGAAGCAATTTAAAATCAGCCTCACTCGAACGGAGGCTTCCGTAAAGTTCGGTGAGACAGAAAGAACATGACAAAAAAATAAAAGAAATAAAACGCCTTGTAAGGATATCCGCTGAGGGAAAAAGCGTCTCGGGAGGGAACTTATGCGTGGGTCGCCATGGAGCAAGACAGCAAGGAGTCTATGGTATGTGGGGTCTAAATTGAACTGTCTGACATATTTCAAAAAAATTAACAAACATGGAATTAGCTTTAATCAGTCAAGATCCCCCCTTCGCTAGCTAAAATTAGGAAGGAAATAAAATTTCGTTTTGGAAGGCAATCGAATACGATGAAAATCTTTCTGATGATGACGTGATATTTTGCATCTTAATACGGTCGGTCGGACATCGATGGATCCGAGTTCGTATCCCGGGCAAGGCAATTGATTTTAAATTCTGAAACTGTTGAATTGAAATGCCATATAGCGGATGACTCTGTTAAAAGTTACCTTCGCCGCATCTCCCGCAGTTTCTTGGAATTATGATTGCCAAATTATATTTTTAGGCCGAAGGTTAGAAACCAGAAGAAAGGTAGTCCGCGCAGTATCTGATCCTCAGTGAGTATCACAGAACGTCCGACCAACTGGGGTCGGACGTTCTGTGATGGTGTCACGTTAAAAAAACTATTAACAACGGCATGGGGAAACTACCTTAGCTATTAATGCAAAGTCTGCCAGCATTGGCACTCTAATGACAATTTGTACTGGAAACTACGGGATTCAGACCATGGGCCGTGTGTCATGCCAAGCCGTGGGCAAGAAAATGCATCTGTGATCGACATCTCATGAAATCATTGCACGGCGAAATAAAAAGCAGCAACAAAGAATACGAGAAAAACCCATAAACAGTATTGAAATAGTTTAAATATTTACTTGGCATTTTAGGTGGTGTTAAGGGCAGGAAAATTAGCAAATATAAAGCGAGAGGTGGAGAGAGGGCAAATATGCTTATTTGGCTTTGTAAGTATTTCCTGTGGTGACGACCATGAAAGCCTTGCCTTTCCTGGTGAATGGCGCAGCACACAGAGGCTGAGTCACATAGTTACTGGGAAAAAAAATTCTACATCACCATTTTCTGAGATACATAATTGGGGTATCTCCTGTTCCTTCCTCATTCATATTTTTAACGTGAGAGTATCACCCAATGGTCACCCCAAAGCGGTCAGCCAACTTTTGAAACTGCCAGAATATAAAACTGTACACTGAGATATTCATGTATTCGCTTTTCCCTCGCACGAATAACAATCTTGAAAAATGAACACAAGGGCCCGAAATATTGACTTAAAGACCATTTAAATGATTAAGCGAAACACGCCAATCATTGCATGATATCTATACTCAAATGTTTGTTCACGCATATTAGTGCTTGTGTGCATAAGGAAATGTCCATATTAAAATAGTTTGTAATTTACTATAGATTTAAGTAGAAGTTGTCCGTGGCAAATAACAAATTCTTTCAATATGGACATCAAAAAATTCCACGAAGGGAAGCCTGAAATTCTTAATTATAGTTGTTACGTTTAAATAAACTAATATTTCTCCATGCATATATGGTACCCTTAATGCACTCCACCAGACACCATTACTTGGTATGGTACGAGGTATTTTAGTGTTGATGTTTCCAATAGATATGAATAAGACGTCTCCAGAAATAGACGCTTTTAATAGCTTCCAGTGGAATTAGTAAATTCAAAACACTGATCATAATATATCTCTATGGGAGAGATCCCATTCCTAAGGAAGAAACGTAGTCAGTCCTACTGCCAAAGGATTCAACCCTACTGCACCCTAAATTAACACAAGGCGCTTAAGTGAGGTTTTGTTCCCTTTTACGGGTGGTGACCATAAACTCCACGACACACGCCCTTGCGGCGGCTTGTTTATATAATAATTTAGATGTGGGCGCTTCCTTCATGCTTGAGAACTTATTTCTTCGATTTAAGTTCGAAACTGAAAAAAAAACACGAAGAGAGGAGTTACATAGGAAAAGCCATCAAATCTACAAGTAAATAAATTTTGAAAGTTGCACGGGTTAAAACGGCTAAAATATAAAACTACTTTATTGATATTCTATGTGTAGAATAACGGAAATTCGACACACCTAAAAAACTTTTTCATCGTCTTGATAGAGTTTACAAAGACCCAGAGAGGAACGATATCCTGCACCATGCACCTACTAAAATATGTATCGGCAAATGTACTAGTAGTAGCAAGCGGAGAGTTTCAATGGAGATGGTAATGTAGTATTTGTAAAGCCGATAGCTTTGGGCACCTTCCCAGTCTGTATTTTTTACTCCCGATATCGATCAAGCTGTGACGTCGAAGGGGATAGGTACATACATATTCGGCATTCCCAAGAAACGTAGGAAAAAGATCAACCATTTATATTATATGGATGGCCTGAAGATTTATGCTTCCGGTCCGTAAGAACCGAATTGGTCTTGCGGGGAAATATAATGAGGCAATAGGTTTGGAGTCCGGAATAGATAAATGTGTGAACGCCCACCTGGACGAAGGAAGATTTAGGGGAAATGAGGAGGACGATCAATTCATTGAGAGAAGAGTGATTTGTCATCATGAGGACGAGAGCAGTGGAATGCTAGAACATCTAGATGTTTTTCTGCGGTAAATGCAGGGAGTAGAAACAAGAAGGAAAGGATCTTCCTTCAAACAAAGAATATTTTGTGATCTGAAATTTCGGTTTAGAAAAATATTCTCGCCTTAAATACGTATCAGATGTATAGACAGACATAATATTTTTTAAATGTAAAATTGAGAGTGAAAGAGAAAAACTAAGTTAATAAAAAAAAGTTATCACCGATAAATATGTTTTATAATTTCTCGCACTGATATCATTTACTAATACCAAGCTTTTAAGACTATTTTTTTACCGATTTTATATGGGGTGTTTGGTTATGGCAAGGACAATGCGAAAAATGTCTTTAAGTTTTAACGCCAATTTCATGCAAAAATTCAATCGAAATCGGTTCATTTTCATGAATACAATAGGCTGGTAAAAATTTATGAAGGATGAAATACGGTTTCTGCAACATAAAGTTCAGTAAAGATAAGAGTGGCTGTTTTTTTATAATTTTCAAAGTCAAAGATAAATGTTATCTATTCTTAGCCTCTGAAACACAATAAAATTATTTCATAAGTTAAAGAATTTAAAATGCGAACTTGCCACATCTTCCTAAGAACTAAACAGGTAACTTATAAATATTCAGAATTTTATAATTTAATGCATAAGTATAAATAATTTAATTCTTAAACAAAGCCCTAATTCCATAAAAAATAAAGAATGAAAATTCATTACATAGCAAATGTTAGGTAAATTTTATGCCGATCAACGCATTCGGTTTGCTATCCAGTTTGGCCGTTGAGTTAATCAAAATAAAAGTGTTTTAAATTTGGAATTTCAATTTCAACGTGTTAAAAACATCAAAAAGTTAATCCCTTAATAAATTTCTCTTTTGAATTATATTTAACTGATCACTTTGAAACCAGTGTTTGTTTAAAGGTGTTATGCCCACAAACGCAAGGTGTTTGGTAGGGCTCATCATGAAGTTAAGAAATATTATAAAATAAAAATAAACATAATTTGTTTTTACACATTATTTAGCATATTAATTCACTCATGGCGACGCAGTCCCAGACTCTGAATACAGATGGATATTTGCTCGTATATATACGATTTGGTGTTTTCCCAGCAGATGATAGCGGTGAATTATTGGCGGATTTTCCACTTTCCCCTGACCAAGTATAGCTGACGTACTGGCGAAGAGAAAAACCCACGAAGACTTGACCGTACTCATATATTATTAGAAAAAGTTTTAGGTAACAGCAAAACAATAATTTTTTAAATTATTAACCTTCTACATTTGAATTGTTTTTCAAACAATTTGCTGGAATTATACGTTCGTGACTTCATTACTGTGTCAAGAGATCGGATAACTCCCTTCTTGATGTAATATTACCTCATAACTAAAAGCACACATCATGACGATAAAAGATTCAGGCAATATTATAAAATATTAATTGCATTAATAGCCAGTCACGCAGACCAAAGTAACCATATTACTTAAATAAGGTACATATACTTTTCCCTTCCGGAAATATATGTTTCGAAGCACTGGTGACATTTGAAATTGTTAGAATACATCTGTTATCTGTTGGAATTTGAGAAGTGGTTATTGAAGAGATGAGTTTAAGAAGCGCTGTTTTTACCCCTACGATTAGATAAATAAGTGCGCAAATGGATCATCAAAAACTATGAACTAGACGAAAAAAATAAAGGGGATCGGGATGGTGCGGTGGTTAACGTACTGGATTCCTACCCAGAGGGGCCAGCTTCGATTACCGGCGGCGGCAGATATTTTTCAAAGGTATCATGATCCCTACTTGAGGTGCTTTGTGGAGAGCACTTGTAGTGAGTAAGCCGTCCGTCGGATGGAACGTTAAGCTGCGGACCCTTTGGCGCCTTTCATGAAGAGTATGCTAATACCGACGCCGGGTTTCTCTCCACCTTTCATCCTTTCCATATCTAATGGCGCAAATTACCTTAGCTGTCGCTCGCCTCCCATAAATACTGCTAGGAAGGTAGAAAATAGTTTAAATGGGATTAAGAGGATAAACGTTGATGCTAGAATTGGACAAAATATACGCTTTTATTAAAGAATATTGGAGTATACGATAGCGAAAACATGAATGGTTTTGCATTTCAACAAAACAAATAGCACCAAGTGAAATTTATTTTTGCATAAAATTAACTGCAGTTTCGCTTCTTTAAGGAATAGCGTGCAGGAGAGAAGTCTAAACTCAAGCATCAAACCTAAGGTACGATTTTTCTTCAAAAATAGCATAATTGAAGGAATAAATGAATAAACTCATAAGTCTCAGCATTGCACTTCATTCGCCAGTTTTAGCTAGAATACCGGTGTAGTTTCAAGTAAAATTAAAAAATTCTAGATGTTTCAGCGATTTTTCGGAATCAGCTGACTCGATGCCAAGATTCGATGAGGCATGGCTCCCCCTGAAAATTTCTCAGCTCTTTCCATCCCCCTCCACATTTCAAAATAAATGGCCGGTTTGACGGTCATTGTTAATTGAATATACGGATACTTCACGTTTCGCCGTCGTGGTCTGGCAAGGTGAATAAAATATGCGGCGCACTAAATCCTTATATTATTCAACGGTGAGTTTGACGTGCGTATTCAGCTGTCAAAAAACGACGTTAATCCCGACGTCAATGTTTTCGTACCAGTCTCGTTACAATATCAAATCAAATAATAAATTTAAACCACTCGTTAACACCTATCGTTTCATAATTCTTTTGTAAGATTTTGGTCTATAGCTTTAAACAAGCCTCCCTCAAAATTTTGAGGTGCTCTTTTATTTATGAGGCCTCATAAAATTAGAACCTTTGATCCGACAGGATGAGAGGAAAGTTGGAGAGAGAGGAAAATGAAAAGCGTTACGAGGATGCAAAGGCGGATCGGGGATGGGAGACGTGAAGTGCCTTTGATTGCCTCTTGGGTGGAGCGAAGAGCAATCGAGTCGCTGCGATCTAACCCTTCGGTCTGGCATTCTTCAGCAGCAACCTCTAATTCCAATTGTTTCAAACAACAATGTAGACAAAGGTAGAAGTATTCTGTTAAAAAATAATCTAAAATATTCATCCTTAAAGCAATCCCCGATAGTTTAAAAATAAAGTTTCCTCAATTATCTCCGTCGTTGAGAGCTTCATCTCCGGCCCCAGGGTCGCGGGATGGGGAGTGAGCATGTTATTACTTGATAACCGAATGAGAAGACGAGAAAAAGGAAAGGGTTTAGGTGCTTGGAGTGATGGGAGTCGAAAGGTGGGGACACGAAGGGTGGAGGGAAGGCTCTGCTGCCCTGGGGTGGCGACAGCGCGTCCTTCGGGAGGGTGGCCACTCGAAGGGAGAGGAAGAAAGGGAGGAGGATGCATCGGCGGGGGGTGCGGGGGAACGAGTGAGGCGCGTGAAGGAGGAAGCGAACGGAAAAGGCTGAGGTGATAAGGGTTCGCACCGAGGGGGGGGGGGGGATCGGGGACGAGAATTGGTCCTCCTGCGAGAATCCGGAGTCTAAGGGTAATAATGCAAATTCTGATCGTTTGGGGGAGCCTTTCACCCGCCGCGTCCCTTCGTCCCACTCCACCCTCCTCACCCCACTACAACCTTCTCATCCCCTTCCGCCCTTTCCGGGAACACGCGACCCCCTCCTCCAGGTCTCCGCCTTAAGAACCGAACCCTCCTCCTTTGCCTTTTCAGTGCCCATCTCAGAATCCCAAAGAAGATATCGCGGGAGGGAGCTTATTTTTTTCTTCGCCGATCAAAAGGACCTCCTCTCCCCCCACCTTCTTTCCCTTCTCCCCTTCCAGCCTTATAGGCACCCTTCCCAAAAAACTCTCACGGCCCTCTCCCCCTATGAACCATCTCTTCTGCACGTGAAAGCCGATATATCCCTCCTTATCGAACTATTTCTTTTAAGGTCCCTATAATATAATGGCTTACTTGTCAGGAAGCACTTCCGGAAAGTGGCCTTATAGGTCTCGAGATAAGAGAGATCGGTCGATGATTCATTTTTTCGTTACCGCAGTTTGGTAGAGGGGTTTATAAGAAAGGGGCGATCCTTTCTCGAGATGTAAGTTGGATAGAATTAAAGGATTTCCTGACATCTCTTGCGGCAAGAATGGCGCGCATTGAAAATTAATTTAAGTAATCAATCATGGTGCAAGTGCCAGGCGATGACCTCTGAGAATAAAATCGAATCATGCTAGGCTTTCCTTTTTATTGATGTCTTCGTTTCAATTGATATCTCTACTGCAGTAAATGAAACAAAACGAGAGAAAGGAAGCAAAAGAAAAAGTTACTTATGAGATCAAATACTGATTGATATTCGTACAGAAAAGTAGTTTATAATTGCCTCATCACTTAGGCTAAATGCAATGGAATATATTACTATAAGCAAAGCGGAAATATCATCCCAGGATACTATCCTATATACTTCGCTATTGAATTTTCTTGAGAGCTTAAAGGCAGTCAAACAAATTTCATGCATTAAATTTACCTTACGCCCCGCAATGGAACAGTTTCAGAGTGTAAAAATCATTCGCCTTGACTGGGATTCGAACCCAGATCCCTAAATGTCCGGTCGAGTGCTTTAGCCAGTTAAGTTATCGAGGCGTCCTCTTAAATTCTGAAATTTTTATACTCTGAAACTGTTGCATTGGCGAATGATTTTTACACTCTGAAACTGTTGCATTGAAATTCACATTAGCGGATGACGCCGTTAAAAGTTACTGTTGCGGCATCTCCCGCAGTTTCTTTGGAATTACACCATGCAGACAGGAGCGTAATCACGAACTGTTACAAGAACTGATGGCAACTTATTGATTTATAATATCTCAACCTTTCTCCGATGCACCGAAGTAATTTCTCATTAACATGCTCAGATTTAAGAGCCTACTATATTTTCATTTAAAGATGCTTAGAAACTATAGCGAATCACGCAGAAATATATTTTCAGCCATATTCAAAGGCGTGCCGATAGCAAAATAGAGCGGATAAATCAGAACCCAGAAAAGAGATACTTCAAAGACAGAAGAAAACGAAATCTACCGGGATGATCATCAGTGTAGGCAATGGAATTTCAAACACTTCGACAGAGTGTTGCCAATTGGACGACGCCAGTCACATGATATGTTGTATGTGCCGTCGTTAAAGTTCCCATCTATATAGTACCTACCAATTTTTTATATCCATCCGTTTTCCAAACGCACGACCTTAAACATGGCTTTACTCGCATATGAATCAATTGACAATTATCATCCTCAAACTCTAAAGCTGGCCCATCTTCAAGCGGCGAAGATTTCTTCGCGGAAATTTGAACTTTTGTTGAACATTGTCACCCAGAACTAATATTTTAGGGTTCTATTCATATTAAACCACTCATTAAACCCAGATTTGGTGATACGGGAGCGAAACATCAACATTTTTCATTGAGAACCCTTGTATACCGCTATCCGACTAAGCTGCTTTCAAAACGGAAAGAAACTTACACATTATAAAGTTTTTTGGCATATTTTTACGCATGCACTATATGAATAAAAAAACTATTAATCCTGTGTAACTTGTTGTAAATTGCTATTTAACTGTTAAATCATTGTAGCTCACAATTATCTCTGCATAAGGAACGAAATATTTTTCTATGAAAATTATAGGTATATATTTTCATGTTACTTAAAATTTGGCCTATAATCATCTTCTATTCATCTCTCTCTTTAAAATGGTCTCTTCAACTTAGTCTCATCCAGTGGCTTTTAAGTGCGATTAGCACACTTTTGTTTATCAGTAGCTACTTTTGCAAATCGTTGCAAGAATAACAACGCACGGAATCTGTGGGATGGAGTAGTAATGCATATTTAGATCGTTTGTGTGAGCTTGGCCATCTATTCGCCATATTAGGTGCTATTATCTCCGAAGGGCCAATGACGTACTTGGTAGTGCGCCGGATACTTAATTGTATCAAATGGATCTGAATAGGAGTGTTAAAAAAATGTCTTGGTTTTTTTTGGCATTGTTAGAAAAATTAATTGCATTTGCCGGAAATGAGGAGTATTGTATTTGATTAGAGAGCGAAGAATCATACATTCGCCGCCACTCGCCATCATCATCGGTGAGCATCAGTGCTACGATTAAGATTGGATCGGCCGCATCTCTCCACTTGTTTCGATTAACTCCCCGTCTAAGTCGCCCCACCACACTCCTCCTCTCGCTTACATTTCTCATCTTTTTATCCACATACCTCAGCCGGGTCTGGCCAACGCTTCTCAAAACGCGTCCTTTTTCTGCCCTAAAGTTTCTTTCTTCCTCAACTTCGGCTGAAACTTTTTTCCTTATTTTTTACCATTCTTGCGGATATTCATCACCTTACAAATGTTTCCATTCTTTCATTTCCTGCCAATGCCTTTGCTCATGCCTGGATGTCACGGGAGAAGCACGCTTAAAGTATACTGCGATGTTACAAGAACTACTTTAATTCCGGGCTAATGTTGTCTATTGTATGCAAAACAATATTTATCATAGTAGGATACATTTTCCAATCTATTTAGTAAATCATTCCCTCGGGAGACACATCTTCATTTCACTCCTTACTGGCAAAACGCGTCTCATTCAGGTCCGCTTCTCTGTACACCTCGCCTGAAACGACGTCTGTAAGGCGCAATATATTGATATTTTCTCAAATTAAATGACTTCTTCAAGTATATCTTACGATTTAATTACTTTCTCTCGTGTAGACGTTGTGGTTAATGCGTGATAGCGACCGATCATGGTAGCCTAATTCCATTCATTAATCCCTACTTTCAAATTTCCGTGTTCTGCTTTTTTTCAGCTACGTACCCTATATATAGGCTCTGAATTAACGGTATAACTTTCCTAACACTCTCATGACCTTCAGAATAAAAAAATCACTTTCTAAATAAAATATATTTTAATAATTGGTGTGTAATGAGAAATATTTTTCCGTTACACTTTCAAAGTAAAACTAATATCATAGGGTTATTCTATGCGATACGATTAACATTTAACAAACTTGCGGCTTCATATTAAAAAACGTTACTTATTCATAAGATGCTTCCATTTGCATAAACACTGTCATAAATAAAAGTAGACACTGAGAAAAATAAAGTAGAATGATCAGTCAATATAAGAAGATCTAAGAGCGTATTTGACAGTTCCCAAGGCACTGGGAAGAAGAACAGACCGCTTTGTGGCCAGAATCTTCCGGTAAAAGAAGTGCCGGAAATAACTCTATAAGTGCTGGTTAAGTTGCTTTCCTTGACATACCCATCTTATAGATGTTGCCACTGAAGAATTTTATCTTCCGTGATGTACGGTCCAGGAAACAATAACTGATTAATGACACCAGGAATAATTTTATCTTCATGAGGGGGAGCGAGGGTAGTAAATTAGTTTTCCCTGTATGGCGTTACTGTAACCAGAACTAGGCTTCGTAACATTATTAATGCAATCGACCGGGGATGATATTACTCGAACCACGGAACGTCACTCCTCGTAGCCATGGGGATAGAGTGAGGGGTCCTCCCCCCTTGGAACGCCGAGGTTATCAATCTGCCGCGTGCCTCGAGTCGACAAGAGGAGGATCAGGCACGGCGGCCCACGGGGGCACGCGAACACTAGAAAACCCACCCACCCCCCTGGCAGGTCCACCCTCTCCCGATTAAATCGTCGAACTATTTATATCCAACCGTTATCGCAGGAAACTCAGTCAGACAGAGATTGACGCATCAACAAAGGGGGCGTTTCCGCGGGACTGGTAGTATGCATTATTCATGCAGAGGGGCGTCTTCCCTTCCCCCGACCGCGCCGTCTCCTCCACAAAGCGCACCTCATTGCCACCCCCCGCACGCTTTGAAAGATTGGCGAGAGACCCCCCTCCCCACAAATCTAACCTCCCCCATCCCCCGCCCACTTCCCCGAAACTCAGCTCACCTCGAAACCACGGTTTTAAATTCCAGCCAATGCATCATTTGATTCGCACAGTGAAGCAAAATCCGCAAGTGGCGATGAAAATTTTGCTTGCGGAAAGTTAATGAGACTTCGAAGATAATGTGGAGAGAAACGGACGAATCACCCCGAAATGTAGACTTTTGAATGTTAATATTATTCAAAAAGTACTGATTGACCACGTAAGAGTATATTTTGGGAAAACACGGCTGAATAGATAGGGAAACTACGATAATTATTACTGAAGTTCAACTAAACCAAGACTTGAGTTTTAGCGACACACGTCCAATTATAATGGAGACAAAGTATAATAAATAATATCCTGTGATGAACAAATGGTGAGGGTTCAAATATACGATCGATTCCGATTTAACCATGTTACAATGGGCTGTGGTAAAGATGAAACATCATACCGTTGGAAAAATTAAAAACTTGATAGTGCATAAATGCTGAATAGTTATCAATGGCAAGATCAATTCGGGCAGCTTTGTACTTAATCCTCTCAACTGCCATCTTCATTACGACATTGCTCGTAACTCCGCACCACCAACGTTGTTGGTTGCACGATGCGACCCATTCTCACCTCCCTCCTTTGTTATGTACTTCCGTTCAATCTTGCATTATTTTCTTCACAATACTGTTTCACCTTAGGGGACACTGAAAGAGAAATCGTCCGATTCGCTCTTCTTAGACTCGTTTCCGTCTTTTACGGGAGTCCATCATTACGGGCACATAACGATGAAGAGCGGCCAAATATGTGGATGAAGAGGCAGGCAACGGCGTTGCTCGACTGAGTGTGGAGCTCCATTGAATTGCCTTCACTCCCACAGCCCCCTCTCTCTCTCGAAGGGAGGACCTCCCCCTCCCCGCCAAGACCCCTCGTCAACACCCTTCCCCTGCTCCTCCCCCAAAACGTCGGTTTCTACCTGTTCCACCGCGACCGCCCCCTCCCTCTCCAACTCTCCTCCTCCCCTTCAAACAAATTACCAACATCACTCACTCCTACCACCCCAGCGGGATCTATCAGCGCACCCTCTTCCTCCGACCCCCAAAGCGATTTTTCGATCCTCGCCCGCTATAATATTTTACAAAATCCTGCTTCATCCTGTTTCCATGCCGTCACTTTCAAAACTTTTCAAAAACTTTCCTTGTTTCACCGGCGCGGAAAAAACTTACCACCACGGCGCACACACTCTCTTCCCGGTCCCACTTCCCACGCCTCTCATCCCTTCAACAACACGGCGGCTCGAAGCGACATCTTCGCCGCCAACGCCCCTACCCGCCTACCACCACGGGCAAACTGTAGTCGCGTACTTCGAGAGCGTGGTGCCGTGGCGCTTGCATATTAAGATCCGTGGGGTGTGTTCGAACGGAAGGGCATTGACTAATTATATCGAAATAATTACTCCCCTGCTTTGATAGTCGATATTTGAGCACAATTGTGAGAGCAACTTGCACGAATAGACACAGAGGCTTTACCGGGGCAAGATGGAAACACCTTATCATGATTTACTGCAATGACAGTACTTCTTATCATAATTCACGTAGTGCTTAAGATACAATAGAGTTAATGAAAGATAAGGTTTTCTATTTGAATTTCCTAATCTACTTCCTTTTATATATTTACATACCAAATGTCCCCGATTCTTTCGCCAAGAGATGAGCACCTGGTTGCAAAAAGCATCGCAGATCTAAGTGTAAGTTACGTTTCCTGGATAGCTCAAGTAGTTAAGAGCCTCCGCCCGGCAAGTGGAAAGATCCGGAGTTCAATTCCCGGTCTAGGAAATATTTTTACATTCGTGATCTAGTTGATTCCGCCTTCCCCACCTCTCCTGTGTTCGTCCTTTATGTGTGTTCCTATCCCTTTTCCTTGTATCTGTTTCCATATAAATGAGCATTTGTTCGCCGTTTGACGGAATTGTGTTTAAATATATGTATGTAAATATATATATATGTATATGTATATATATATATATATATATATATATATATATATATATATATATATATATATATATATATATATATATGTGTGTGTGTATTTATATACATATATATACATATTTATATATATATATATATATATATATAAATGTATGTGTATATAACTATATACATATACACATATATATATACAATTATTCCCCGGACTGAAACCTTGACGTGGTGGAAGGGCTTGTGCGTTCCGATAACCCCTAGAGCAGTGCTGGCGGGTGTAATAATAATTGCTCCTGATAGGGTCACCCATGCCAGATAGGTCGAAGGTTAGAAGCCAGACGAAAGGTAGTCCACGCAGCGTCAATTCCTCAGTGAGGCGGCCGCGATGGCGACTGACCCCAGTGGGGCGGCCAGTAAGTGATGGTGTCACTTTAAAAACACCTTTGAGGAAGGCAACGGGAAACCACCTCAATTATCATTCCCAAGATTTAAATTATGGATACTACAGAGAATATAAGTTCTGGCAACTACGGGGCTCCACCCAATCAGCCGTGTTACGTGCCAAGCAGCGGGGGAGGCAAGGCTTCCGCGGTCGTAATCCCACGAAACCCTTGCAAGGGAAAACCAGCAGCAGCAGGACAGAAGACGCAGGAGAAGAAGATCACATTAGTTAGAATAGGTAAGAGGAATGTCAGGACAATGATGAGGACAGAAAAATTGGAGAATATTAAGCGTGAGATGGAAAGGGGAAATATAGATATTTTAGGTCTATGCAAGGTGAGATGGAAAGATAGCGGGGATTACCTGAGTGATAAGTATAGAATAATATAAAGCGACGGGGACGAGAGCCAACGAGGGGTTGCCATAGTATTAAATGAAGAGTTACGAAGAAACGTAGTCAACATAGAGCAGGTAATGGATAGAATACTAATAATAGAGTTAATAGCAGAGCGGACGAACTTGATTATTATTGTGGTATGCATGGCACCAAGCAACCATAAGGAAGAAGACGTCGATAGGATATACGATCAGTTAGAGAACATAATCGCGTGTATTCCCGCAGAGAAACATTTGATAGTGATAGGGGATTGGAATGTGACGGCAGGAGAAAGAAGAGATGGTGATGAGGTGGGGGACTACGGATTAGGCACGAGGAATAACCGCGGGGAAAGAGCAGTTGAGTTCTGCAGAAAACGGGGGTTAGTCATCACCAACACTTGGTTTAGACACCACAAAATACGCAGGTATACATGGAAAATGCCAGGTGACTCAGAAAGGTATCAGCTAGATTATATCCTGGTTAGACAAAGCTTTAGGAACAGTGTGATAAATTCGCACAGCTTCCCGGGAGCGGATGCGGACTCAGACCACAATTTAGTTGTTATGAAATGTAGAGTCCGTTTCAAAAAGATAAGGCAGGGGCGGTGAGTTAGAAAATGGAATGTAGAAGCATTAAATTGGTTGAAAAGGACGGAATAAAACAGGCGGTAGAGGAAATCATGGAGAATGTTAAAGAGCTAAGTACTATCGAAGAAAAGTGGGAAAGGATCAAGAAAGGGTTGTCTAATGCCGCAAAAGATACTATTGGAACGTTAACGCTAAAAGGACGAGGAAACCAAGGATCACGGACGAGATGATTACAAAGATGGATGAGCGGCCAAAATGGAAGAATATAAATACAGAATTAGGAAAAATGATGAACAAAGAATTAAACAATAAATTGAGGCGGGCAATAAATAAACAAAGAGAAGCATGATGGAAGGCGCAGTCCATATGGAAATTCTGCATATGGAAATTCTGCAGAGGAAATGTGAAATCGGTGCGCTGTACAGCAAAGTTAAATCGTTATCGGGAAGTAAGAAAGGAAGAGCTACTAATGCTAACAGTTAGAGATAAGGCGGGTAAGGTAATAGTTGACGTAGGAAAGATCCATAGGAGGTGGAAAGAATATATAGAAGAACTGTATAGTAAAGAGCTTAGCCCAACAAAGTTAGACATTGAAAAGGAACATGACGTAGAGGAAAATAGCTTAGGTCCAGGCATACTAGACGTTAGATAGAAAGGGCATTAAGGGAGATGAAACTAAATAAGGCCGCGGGGTGGATGACATTCCCGCGGAACTTTTAAAATGCTTAGGAAAATGTGGGAGGAAGAGGCTATATGGGCTGATCCGTAGTATTTATTAATGAGGAAGGAATCTGGCCGGAAGACTTCGTGGGATCAGTTTTAGTTCCTATTCCGAAAAAAGTAAAGGCTACGTCATGTAAGAACTACAGGACAATTAGTTTGACATTCCACGCAGCTAAAGTTGTTCTCAGGATCATAAACAAAAGGATAGAGAGTAGGGCAAATGATTACTTAGGGGTTGATCAGTTTGGGTTTAGGAAGGGGAGAGGTACGCGGGATGCCATTGCAGTAATGAGATTATTAATGGAGTGGAATATTGAACACAACCAGGAGGTATTTGCTTGTTTCGCAGATTTCGAAAAAGCGTTACATAGAGTGATCTGGGAAAAACTAATGAGTATATTGCAGAAAATAGGAACAAATTGGAGGGAAAGGAGGCTAATCCGCAACTTGTACATGTCTTAGACCTCTCAGGTGCGAGTGGGGAACGGGGAGTGCGGTTGGGCAGTGTTAGGAAGAGGTGTAAGACAGAGTTGCCCATGATCACCGTTGCTGTTAAACCTGTATGCAGAGGAAATGATCAAAGAGGCATGGGAAGAACTAGAGGTAGGAATGAAAGTTGGCGGGGAATTCGTAAAATCATTTAGGTTTGCTGATGACCAAGCTTTTGTTTGTCATTCAGCCAAGGGGTTGCAAGCATTGCTGAGTGAATTGGAAATTCAGTGCGACAGGTATGAGATGAGAATCAATATTAATAAAACAAAGGTTATGAGATTTTCTAGATAGAAATAGGTTAAGCTTAGTATTAAAATAGGAGGGCAAAAACTAGAGCAGGCAGACCAGTTTACGTATCTCGGTAGTGTTTTGGACCAACGCGGTAGGGACGTAAGGAGAAGAATTGCGCTAGGCAAAGATGCTTTCACGAGGGGGAGGGAGTTGATGACGGGGACGTCGAGTAAGGATGTTAAGAAAAGACTAAAACTTTGTAGCTAAAACTTATGGGGTACTTATGATATGGAGGGTAGCTATGTACGGCGCGGAAACGTGGTCATTGAAGCAGGAGGATAGACGTAGACTGGAGGCTTTTGAAATGTTGGTGAGGAGATGAATGGAGAAGGTGAAAAGGGTAGGGAAGAAAACAAATGAGGAAGTACTTGGTAAGGTGGGCGAAGGGAGGGGTTTGTTGGGAGCAATCCTATGGAGGCAGGAAAAGTGGCTGAAGGGGGTATTGACCGGCAGCGGGATGTTGAAGACTGTAATGAAGGGAGAGTGTTAGGCAAACGAGGAAAGGGAAGGAACAGGATAGGGATGTTGGACGGGATGAAAGGAGGAAGAAAGTACTCAGAGATGAAGAGGGACCTGATATAGAGTAGGATGATGGATTTTGTGTGTTGCTAGGAGAAATAAAATGTTGGTTAGGTAGTTGTCTCCATGCAAAAACCTACCTTAACCGGTAGATTACCTTAAAAAAATACGTATATATACATATATACATATAAATATAAATATACATATACATATACATATACATATATATATATATATATATATATATATATATATATATATATATATATGTATATGTATATATATATATATATATATATATATATATATATATATATATATATATCAAAGGTAATTATCAATATAGAATATAAAATTTTTCTTTTCACACTAATCTGATCGTACAAATCTGCTAAATTTTCCCGAAAATATTCACTCAAGTTTCGAATCAAAACTTCCAGCTCCTCATTTAAAACTACTTAATTTTTAATGATAGTTAAATACTCTGGTTTTTAATAACTTTCGTTCATTATTTTCAATTTCATCCATGGTACTTGTCGTCGAATTGTGGAGAGACGCTCGGTCCACCACGTATTTTTACGCCGTACTTCATCCATATTCGAGGTCATAAATTTTCCACTTCCAATAAGTCACTATCTTATGGCCTTGCGAACACTTTCTCACATTTTTCGTTTTCATCCCCTCCCATCCCCAGCCCCTAATATCTCTCCCCCGGGAACATTCCGCTCCCCGTCCGGACACTACACCCACTCCCAGCTCACAGTCACCCTCGGAGTGAAGTCGAATCAACAGATTCGCTTCCGCTATTTTGGGTATAGTGCGCGCTCATTTGCAATCTCTTCCAGACCGCTAAAGGGCGAAAGCGGTGGAGCTGTATCTCTTTCCTCCACGAACGCAAAGGGACGAAGCCTAACAATATTCCGTACTTAAGATGAGAGCATGCCTGGTTTTAGGGTTTTCTATGGACAGGAGAAATACTCCGAAGAGTATCAAATTGCTATTTGCTTCATTTGCTCATTCCGATCTATAATAATAGTTTGACAGAATCAAATGGCAGCAATACATTTAATGCAAGCGTAATTCACACCGATCAGTTTAATATTGTCGTCGTCGATTCGCCGAAATCACCAGCTGAGAAAGTACGGAGTTTGACGATTGGATGATAATGACTGCAAGGAAAAGGCAAGCGGAAAAATCAGTCATATGACTCCATCGATGATTTCGATGATAATATGGTGGGATACGTATATTTTTCTATGGATAAGAAACTTAAGACTAAAAATAAGTGATATTCAAAGAAGAAACAAAACATCATCTAATTACGCTTTCAAATTATACAATCAAAGTAAATTTTCAATTGCTTAAGTATCGATAAAATGAAAATTTTGAATAAATTTGTAGAAAATAGTCCGGAAGCAATTGAGATCACACAATTGTCAAAAAACATTGCTTCGGTAACTTGTGAAATACCCAAAAATTTTGTTTTATAACTAGACAAATAAAAAAAGTTTTGTTTTAACATACAGGTATTAATGTAATGTATTGAAATACCTTTATTAATTTCTTCTAGTAGATTTACATTTCGGCTCTGTTAATTGTTCATCTTCCAATAAGTAAACATTTAAGTTGACGTTTTTCTTATTCATTTACAAAATTAAGTGACTGCTACTTTCCAGAAGGAACTATGTTAGGATCACACTTGGCAAAGATAAACAAATATACCGTAAACTTTTGTATCACATAAGCATTGCTCAATAAACGTAATAATGAGCCGCAAAATGTTCTCATGGAGTAAAAATAATCGGATAGAGAAGCATTGACATATCCATATTTACCACAATTAATTTCCTAAGAGCCATAATAATTATTTTCATTCCATTAAGTTATTTTATTGCTAATTTATTTGAAATATATTCCCTAATTTGCCCTAAAATATTTTGGTAACGCAAACTGACGTAAAACCTATGCAGGAATACAAGTATATTGACCAAATTTTTTAAACCAATATTTTTACCAAACGTTTCCTTTCGGAGAATCAACCATTTTTCTGACAAATTTTTTTTTCCAGCAGCAAGGGTAGAAAATGACTTCGCTAACGTCGTTAATATATCAATATAATGTCTTACAGTAATAATTTTGCTATATTTTAATATACATTTTGGTATGCCGACAAAACATTGCCATGTCTACGTGATAGCATTAGTATTTCTTAAAAATAGATCTCTCATCATGCTGTCTAGTAGCAAACATTTTAAGGTATTCCATGCGTGTATCATTCTAATATATTATCATTTGTATTTTACTAACGTCTATGGAATACACTTAAAAGGAGTTCTCTTGTTCAGGGAAATAGTTTTTGGAATTTCAATTCACTTTAATCTTAAGAATTTCCAATGTTTTATAAATCGAAAAGGAGGCAACTGTCGGTGGAGTAAGTCGATCGATATTAATGTATCGTATTCGGACGTAGAATGTGCTAGCCTTTACGTCGGGGTAGAATGGAGTGAGTTCCCGGGAAATGGAGCGGGAAGGAGGCCGAGCAGATGGGGAAGCGCCTGGATCGTATGAAAAATACATGCAGGCGGAACATGAGGGAATAAAAGCTAGCAATATGCGGGTGAGGAGACATTTATAGAAAGAAAGAGCGGCGGAGAGACATATATTTGTGTGTGAAGGTATGTGTGCGCAGGGCTGGATGAGAGAGAGATAGATAGAGAGTGAGCCTCCTTCGCGTCGTGGAAAACCAATATGACCAAATATATGTTGAGAGAGCAAGACCCAAACAAATAAAAGGAAGGGGCATTTTTGGGGGAGGGGTTGGAGGGAGAGCGGGAGGGGAAGGGTGAAAGGGTGGAAGAGGGCAGGCAGGATAAAACGAGAGTCAGCTGGCGCGAAAGAAACTGGAATTTATTGAAAACGTATTCCTTGTAGGAGTCGTCTATAATTGCGTTAAAAGGCAAAATTCCCATCGAGTTCCTTCGCTCTGAAGCAGATAGAGCGATTTTTCGTGTTTCGGGGGTTCGGTGACCGAGTTTTTCTCTTTCCGACTCTCTTCACGTTGCATTAAAACGAATAGGTTATGATACAAGCGAAGATGCTATCAGATTACTATATGAGGTCATATAGTAGCGATAACCCCAGGAAACATTTAGTTCGCGAACGGACGCATCAAGATTTTGCTTCCCATGCTTCGTCGCTGGTTCATTTTTTGGGGTACCGCTGGGGTTTTCTCACTTTCAGCATGCAATGTGGAATGTTCGACAGCAAAGCTCAATTGATATTTTCTCCATTGAAATCAATTATTTATTTAAAATAAAAAAATATTAAATTATTCTTGATCACTACGCTTTGATTGATGCTCATTACGAACGAAGGTACAGAATGAAATCAGGAAAAAACTCTAATCAAAATTTTGCAAACAGGTTGCAATAAATACCATGCAATAAAACATACAGATGTCTGAAGCAAATGAAATAAATTCTGATGATTCATCATTTCTTTTATGTTGATGAATAATTATTAAGTAACCATTTACTCATTCGTAGTAGTAGTATTTAGGAGAGGCGACCAACCGCTACGGTCATTTTCGCCATTAGGGATTGTCAGGAAAGGATGAAGGGTGGAGAGAAACCCGGCGTCGGCTCTTATCGAAAGGAACCAAGGGATCCGCAGCTTAACGTCCCATCCGACGGACGGCGTACCCACTCAAAGTGCCCTCCACAAAGCACCTCATCTAGGGATCGAGATACCTCTGAAAAATATTCAACACCGCCGAGATTCGAACCCGGACCCCTAACTGGTAAGCCAGTACGCTAGCCACCGAACCATCTCGATCCCTTTACTCATTCGTCTTCCAGTCGAATTCTTCCTTCTGCACCTCCAAATCCCTTACGTGCGTCTAAATAGGTTTTCTCCATTCTATTTATTTTTGGGTCTTTTTGCTATTTTTCCCTCGGTCTTCCACACATTTCTCCTTCTACCAAGATCTCTAATCGTCATTGCATACGAATTATACTCATTCAATTTAATTTAATGGAGTATTTTCTCACTTTTATCCATTCTGCGTACATCCTTACCTGTTGATAAAACTGTGCGGTTAATATTAAGAACCTACTCTACTTCTGGGTTTCAATAAATCTATGTATTCATCCTCTGATGTGCTTCTCTTTCGATTTGCGTGTCTTTTCAAACTGCCCCATGTGTGCCACACCAAGCGAGAATATTTTAAATTATTTTCCTCTGTTGGTCATAAACTCTACTTGGACTGTCTACCACTCATTTACGCATACGACCACTGCAAAAGCCAAAATACGAAAATTTCCGATGCAGCGATAGCAAAGGGTCCATTTATCACAATTTCGGTTCTAAAGAGAACAAATAATAATTAGCAAGGTGAAAAAAATATTTTCCAAGACGAAGTATACCCTACTGCATCACATAGAATTGAATCCCACGATTTAAACACGTCCACGGCAATCTATTACTGTATTTTAAAACCTACGACAGAAAATTAAGAGATATGCTAACATTGGATGAAGTCACATAGCGCCGGTCGGCGTCGGATGATAACGGGAGAAACCCAAACAGAAATTGCTAATATTCGTTGAATAAAGCCGTCGCTTTTGGGACGCAAAAATAAAGTTACTCCGGCGTAAACTCCTGCTCAACTAATGAGAAGAATAAATTAAATAACGCTAAGATCAAAACAGTAAATTATTCATTACTCCATTAAACATTTAGTTAATCTCAGAAAACTCGATCCTTCTAACACGACTTCGCCTTTTTCCAAAGAAAATTAGGTAAGATTCGCATGAAAATTTTAAGAAAGCCTTCTTCCGTGTTCACGTCCACATGAGGAAGTGAGAAGATGGAAGCAAGATAAAGAAAAATATAAGGGTTTTCAGGAAGAAAAATGGCGAAGGAAAGATGCCACAGTTCACCCGCGAGAGACGAAGGAAGCCAAAATGGATTAGAGCTAAGGAAGGGATTGATGATGCGAGAGTTGGTATTAATATGCATACGTTGGGGCGCACTTAAGTGTAGCGGGTGCGCTCCCACTAACACGCCAACTACCGGTTCACACTTGCGAATTCATTAGGAGAGACTGCGGCGGGCGGGAAATAGGGGCGGGGGTGAGAGGCTGGCCGTTAGAGAGGAGGGGGCAGGGTGCGGGCGACGAAGAGAACATTAGGGGGAAAGGGCCTTTGGAGGATGGGAAAGATGTTCATGGAAAGCACATGCACCTACTTCAGGTTTTAATTGGGGTTGCTTGCTGCTCTTTATGTTTCCGGCGTGTAAAATTTTCTATCCGTTTATTTAAACCACATCAAACACAGCAATCAACCTTAAGGCCAGTTCGTATGTGGTGGTAGAGTTCAGCCAGTGATAACCCCGTCGCTTTGCGAAATTCATACATCAGGACCAGTCCCTTTTCCGGGGCCGGTTATGCTTTCCCAGGAAGATCTGGTACTCGAAAAATCACATGGCTTGGGTTGAGCTGCAAGTGACCGGGGTGGCTTGTACGGGAATCGAACCCGGGCCCTCCGAACAATGGTCCAACGGTCTAATCCTGCGCTACTACGACCCTTATAGTGCATATAAATATATTGATATATTAAATATTGGTATATTGATATATTAAATATAATAAAAATACCTGCAAGTATAATAGAGGTGAGAACCCGCGAGATGGCGCATATCTGGGTGGCTCAATCATTCAAACCGCCCGGGCTGAACCAAGCCCACTGAATGCATCAATTGGCTGCCTACATATCCCCCCCACCCCCTTGTTCATTTCCTATTGGTCCCTTTACCTCTCCTTCCCCCACCTCTCCCCCGCACATTCTCTCCGCTCTTCCCCGAGAACGCCATTCTGAAGACGATAGCCGTGCTGTCGAAACGTCATATAACAAATTGTGAGTGTCCTTTCTTTGTGTTTCTATATTCTAAAAATCTAAATCTATGTTTTTACATACTTGTGCGTCGCCGAAGAGCGTTCCATTTCGAAGATATTTTATATATAAATATAAATATATATATATATATATATATATATATATATATATATATATATATATATATATATATATATATATATATATATATATCCGTCCCCAGCCTACAACCTTGAGGTGGTGGAACGGCTTCTCTGTTCCGAAGACCCCTAGAGCTGTGCTGGCGGGAGTTATAATCATAGCTCCTGTTGGGGTCACCCAAGCCAGATAGGTCGATGGTTAGGGGCCAGACGAAAGGCAGTCCACGCAGCGTCTGTTCCTCAGTGAGGCGGCTGCAATGGCCTCTGACCCCAGTGGGGCGGCCAGTAAGTGATGGTGTCACGTTAAAAACACTATTGAGGAAGGCAACGGGAAACCACCTCAATTATCATTCCCAAGATTAACATGATGACTATAGAGATTTTGAGTCCTGGCAACTACGGGGCTCGGCCAAATCGGCCGTGTGTCGTGCCCGGCAGCTGGGGAGGCAAGGGACCCGCGGTCGTCACCCCTGCAAGGAAAAACCGACAGCAGTAGGACAGAAGACGTAGGAGAAGAAGACCGGGTAAGTTAGAATAGGAACGTGGAATGCTAGGACGATGATGAGGACAGGGAAATTGGAGAATATTAAGCGAGAGATGGAAAGGGGAAAAATAGAAAGGTAGATATTTTAGGTCTATGCGAAGTGAGATGGAAGAATAGCGTGGGTTACTGGAGTGATAATTATAGAATAAATAACAGCGGCGGGGACGAAAGGCAACGAGAAGTTGCCGTAGTATTAAATAAAGAGGTAGGAAGAAGCGTAGTCAACATAGAACAGGTAACAGACAGAATATTACTAGTAGATATAAAAGCAGCCCCTCCCCGGACTACAACCTTGACGTGGTGGAAGGGCTTGTGCGTTCCGATGGCCCCTAGAGCTGTGCTTGCGGGAGTAATAATTATTGCTCCTGGTAGGGTCACCCATGCCAGATAGGTCGAAGGTTAGGAGCCAGACGAAAGGTAGTCCACGCAGCGTCTGTTCCTCAGTGAGGCGGCTGCAATGGCGTCTGACCCCAGTGGGGCGGCCAGTAAGAGATGGTGTCACGTTAAAAACACTATTCAGGAAGGCAACGGGAAACCACCTCAATTATCATTCCCTAGAAAAATATGATGGACAATAGAGATATTTTGAGTCCTGGCAACCACGGGGCTCGGCCAAATCGGCCGTGTGTCGTGCCCGGCAGCGGGGGAGGCAAGGCTTCCGCGGTCGTCATCCCACGAAACCCTTGCAAGGGAAAACCAGCAGCAGCAGGACAGAAGACGCAGAAGAAGAAGACAAAATTAGTTAGAATAGGAACGTGGAATGTTAGGACAATGATGAGGACAGGGAAATTGGAGAATGTTAAGCGAGAGATGGAAAGGGGAATAATAGATATTTTAGGTCTATGCGAGGTGAGATGGAAAGATAGCGGGGATTACAGGAGTGATTGGTATAGAATAATATACAGCGGTGGGGACGAGAGCCAAGAAGGGGTTGCCATAGTATTAAATGAAGAGGTAGGAAGAAGCGTAGTCAACATAGAGCAGGTAACGGATAGAATACTACTAGTGGAGATAAAAGCAGAACCGACGAACTTAGTTATTATTCAGGTATACATGCCACCGAGCAACCATAAGGAAGAAGAGGTCGATAAGATATACGATCAGTTAGAGGACATGATCGCGTGTGTTCCTGCAGGGAAACATTTGATAGTTTTGGGGGATTGGAATGCGACGGTAGGCGAAGGAAGAGATGGTGATGCGGTGGGCGACTACGGTTTGGGCACGAGAAATGACAGCGGGGAGAAAGCAGTTGAGTTCTGCAGGAGACAGGGGTTAGTCATCACCAACACTTGGTTTAGACACCACAAAAGACGCAGGTATACATGGAAAATGCCAGGTGACTCAGGAAGATATCAGCATGATTATATCCTGGTTAGACACAGGTTTAGGAATAGTGTGATAAATTCCCACAGCTTTCCGGGAGCGGATGCGGACTCAGACCACAATTTAGTTGTTATGAAATGTAGCGTACGTTTCAAAAAGATAAGGCAGGGGCGGCGAGTTAGAAAATGGAATGTAGAAGCATTAAATGGGTTGAAAAGGAAGGAATACAAACAGGCGGTAGAGAAATTCATGGAGGATGGTAAAGGGCTTATTACTATCGAAGAAAAATGGGAAATGATGAAAAAAGGGTTGTCTAAAGCCGCAAAAGACACTATTGGAACCGTTAACGCTAAAAGGACTAGGAAACCATGGATCACGGATGAGATGATTACAAAGATGGATGAGCGGCGAAAATGGAAGAATATAAATACAGAATTAGGCAAAATGAAGTACAAAGAATTGAACAATAAATTGAGGCGGGCAACAAATAAAGCAAAAGACGCATGGTGGAAGACGCAGTGCGAGGATATGGAAAGTCTGCAGAGGAAGGGTGAAATCGGTGCGCTGTACAGCAAAGTTAAATCGTTATCGGGAAGTAAGAAAGGAAGAGCTATGCTAATAGTTAGAGATAAGGCGGGTAAGTTAATAGTTGACGCAGGAAAGATCCAAGAGAGATGGAAGGAGTATATAGCAGAACTGTATAGTAAAGAACTCAGACCAACACAGTTAGACATAGAAAAAGAAAATGACGTAGAGGAAGACAGCTTAGGTCCAGGCATACTAGACAATGAGATAGAAAGGGCACTAAGGGAGATGAAACTAAATAAGGCCGTGGTGGTAGATAACATTCCCGTGGAACTTTTAAAATGCTTAGGAAAATGTGGGAGGAAGAGGCTATATGGGCTGATCCGTAGCATTTATGAGGAGGGAATCTGGCCGGAAGACTTTGTGAGAGCAGTTTTAGTTCCGATTCCGAAAAAGGTAAAGGCCACGTCATGTGAGGACTATAGGACAATTAGTTTGATATCCCACGCAGCTAAAGTTGTTCTCAGGATCATAAACAAAAGGATAGAGAGTAGGGCAAATGATTACTTAGGGGATGATCAGTTTGGGTTTAGGAAGGGGAGAGGTACGCGTGATGCCATTGCAGTAATGAGATTATTAATCGATAGGAATATAGAACACAACCAGGAGGTATTTGCCTGTTTCGTAGATTTCGAAAAAGCGTTTGATAGAGTGAATTGGGAAAAACTAATGAGTATTCTGCAGAAAATAGGAATAGATTGGAGGGAAAGGAGGCTAATCCGCAACCTGTACATGTCTCAGACTGCTCAGGTGCGGGTGGGAAACAGGGAGTCAGGATGGGCAGTGTTTGAAAGGGGTGTAAGGCAGGGTTGCCCATTATCACCGTTGCTGTTCAACCTGTATGCAGAGGAAATGATCAAAGAGGCATGGGAAGAACTAGAGGTAGGAATGAAAGTGGGCGGGGAATTCGTAAAATCAGTTAGGTTTGCTGATGACCAAGCTTTAGTTTGTCAGTCAGCCAAGGGGCTGCAAGCATTGCTGAGTGAATTGGAAATTCAGTGCGACAGGTATGGGATGAGGATCAACATTAATAAAACAAAGGTTATGCGATTTTCTAGAAAGAAAAAGGGCAAGCTTAACATTAAAATAGGAGGGCAAAAACTAGTGCAGGTAGAACAGTTTACGTATCTCGGTAGTGTTTTGGACCAACACGGTCAAAGTAGTAGGGACGTAAGGAGAAGAATTGCGCTAGGCAAACATGCTTTCACGAGGAGGAGGGAGTTGATGACGGGGACTTAGAGTAAGGATGTTAAGAAAAGACTCGTAAAAACTTTGATATGGAGCGTAGCTATGTACGGCGCGGAAACGTGGTCATTGAAGCAGGAGGATAGACGTAGACTGGAGGCTTTTGAAATGTGGGTGTGGAGAAGAATGGAGAAGGTGAAATGGACAGAGAAGAAAACAAATGAGGAAGTACTTGGAATGGTTGGCGAAGAGAGGGGTTTGTTGAGAGAAATCCTTTGGAGGCAGGAAAAGTGGATGAAGGGGGTATTGGCCGGCAGTGGGATGTTGAAGATTGTAATTAAGGGGAGAATTTTAGGCAAACGAGGAAAGGGAAGGAATAGGATAGGGATGCTCGGCGGGATGAAGGGAGGAAGAAAGTACTCAGAGATGAAGAGCGACCGGGTATAGATTAGGGTGCTGGATTTTGTGTTTTATTAGGAGTCACAAAATGTTTTATTTAGTAGCTTTGTCCATCCAAAAACCTACCTTATCTGGTAGATTACCTAATATATATATATATATATATATATATATATATATATATATATATATATATATATATATATATATATATATATGTGTGTGTGTGTGTGTGTGTGTGTGTTATTATTATTAGGTAATCTACTGGTTAAGGTAGGTCTTTTTTGGATGGACACAGCTTGATGGAAATGATTGATTTTCCTGGAGTTAAAGTTTCATGGCGATGGTTTTGAATGGGAGGGCTTTTAGAAAGAGAGTTGGAGGAAAGGGAGTGGTAGGTGGATATTGTTTGTTAGTGTAATTGGTTTAGCCCGGGCGATAGAAAAACTCTTTGCCACCAAATATGTACCAGATCCGGAGTTTTCACTTCTTTATTGGCAGCTGATTCCAAGAGGACTTCTATCACATTGACGGCGAAGCACATATCAAACGACTCATCGCGGAAAGCAGTATGTTTCGGAAAGGGATAAGTTATTGAGGACAGTGCGAGAATTCGTAGAGTAATGGTGATTCTTGATTCGAAAGGAGAGGGTTTTATCCATTTATCAATTGAAAAAGATTGGAGAAAAGTTGCGAGAGAGGCGCGTCATTATAATTTTTGTGGCGCAAATAGTCATTGAAATATACTTTGAAAAAGTCACTTTTGAGGGGAAAAGAAGGCAGCATTTACGCCATAGGCGATTGCAGGATATGGATTGGCGAGGGTGACAGCGGGTCAAAGTGAAAATTTTTTAGCATTCCGCGCAATCTTGTGGGAAGTTTGAAAGAGGAGGAGGGTATGTTGGAAGGAGGGATGCGGAGTCATTATTTCCTACAACTATACGCCAGTCATTAGAATATGATGGATTGTGTGTGTACCAAGGAAGCTAGAGTTGATAAGATTTAGACTATCAGGGAGGTGCGTTTTGGTCTGAGGAATATGTATTACAGCGTAGGAATCTTTCATTTCTTCTCTTTCCTCTTCCTCTTCAACTTTCTGAGACGACGACTTCTTCCTTGAAAATAACACATTTTCCATTTCGGTTCGCAAAAAACCAGCCAACCATGAAGGATAACAACAACATTTCCACAGTTGCTATCCATCGCACACTGTTCGCTCCACGTCACGCTCCCCCTCCGTCTCTGTCGCCGCATATGTACGTAATTACCACCTCCTCCCCCCTTCCCCACAGCAACACACATCACTTTCTTAACAAGCCCCGAAAACTTCTGACTCGCAAAATCTTACCGGACGGTGTTGTGCAAAATTCACATATCACATGCGGGGACCTGTTCCTTTTAGTGTGCTGCCTGAGATTTTTCATGGAGATTCAGTACCCAAAAAGTCATACCCGGGCCCTCCTATGAGTTATATATGGTGCTTCATCCCCTTTTTCACTGCGTACATATTTTAGAAATAATTATTCGAATATAATCGATATGCATAGAAATATGTTTGCAAAAGAAAGAAAACACTGCAGGGAGGCAGAGTGAGGCAGACGCTCGAGGAATTTCATCTCTAGGGCGAACGGGGGCCTGGCGGGGCAGGGTTTCGGGGCTTGAACAAGCGGTTTCGGGACGGGCAACGGTGCGTGCCAGTGTATCGCTTAGGGTGGGGGAGGAATTGGCAGTTAAAGGACATGGGGGTCGATTGTTGAACAGTTCTAAACGCGGCCATGTTTGAATGTCCACCCGAAAGAAGCCTGAAAGCCATGGCGTGAGTTTGCATGGTAAGTGGCGGATACCATTTCAGCCGGCCGTTTGCCTTTATTCGAGCGAATTCTTGGTTCGCCCGTCCCGAATACATAAACGCGTAGAATTATGGTCACCAATCGCAAAAACAAGTGCTCTGCGCAACAAAAAACTGATCAATTTCATGGAGACGTGTTTCAGGAAACATGTGCACCAACTGGAGCATTCAGGCGAATTATTAATGCGAATTAAAAATTAGATGAATGATTTGCTGAATGCTAAAGCTACAGGAAAATCTCCGTGTGGATACGACAAGTGATCGAATCATATCTCAAAAGCACAAATTTCACGAGCCCTTCCACATGAGATTAATTCCAATATAAAATTAAATGCCATATTTAGGGTTTTATGTACATGTGCATGCTTTATATGTTTTTGCATTGGTTTTAACCTCTTTATGCCTCGATGACTAGGAATCTGTTCTCCGACCTCTCAATGCTAACTGTAAAACTACCGCGATATTTTTATTCACCCACTCTCATCCAGAACTCGTATATGGTAATCTGGTTAATGTAACGGCCCTTATCTGACTGTAATAGGGGTGTCAGTTGCATAAAATACCTAACTAGATGGAAAGATAGATTTATTTAATACACCTGTTCCATTAATATTAACTTTAATACTATTTATACTAATTTTTAAGTGGTTAAAATACATGCATTTTCAGTGGTGCTAACTGACTTTCATATAATAAAATGACTTCCTGATATTGAAGGTTTTATTTCGAAAGAATTAAAGATATTTTTAAAACACGCACCATAAAGCACGTACCGATTTCTGTCATCTTGAAAGCTCAAAATAGCTGTTATCAAGCTCAATAAGAAGAAATTTATAATACAGGTAATGTATTTCCCAGCACATCATGAAATTACTTATGACCATTAATAATGCCTGTCGAATGCAAAAAGAACTTGTTCAAGTTTAGAAAAAAATATGCAAGGCACAAAGCTAGCAAGAGTCTCTCCATTTAATGCGTTCAAATTGAAATGTTTATCTTCTCTAATTATTACTATTAAGTTCTGGATAATATTTCTGCGGTTGGTGCACGACTGTTATGAAATCGCTCTCTGCCAAACATCGTACCGGTAACTGGCGGCATTTCCATGGAGATGCAGATGAATCCACACAACATTTTTGTGCCAAAATATTCGAAAGCCCCAAAGCTTCCCTCTTGTAAAATTCAATAGGGTTAATAACTCGGAGGTCGCGCGAACGAGAGGAGTGGGAATCCGTCGCTTGGTTTTAAAGGCCGTTTCGAGTGCTTCCGAAATTACTCGGCCCTGTTCCTTCCTTCCTCCCTCCCCGCCCCCCCCGTTCATCCGGGGAATGGGGGAGGGAGAGAGTTAGCACCAAGTTCGCTGGGAGGAGGAAGTGGAAAGAGAGCGGGTTAAGGGCGATGAGCAGGGGGTGAGTGAGCAAGGGGAAATAAGAATTCCCACAATGGGCGAGAGGGGCTGTTCGATGAATAAGGAAGCGGAGACGAAGCCGTGAGTCATCCGCATTGCGGCGCTCCCTCCTGTGGCACACGGGACAGAGGAGGTGGGGGTGGGGAAGACAGGGGTGCACGCCCCCCCCCCCCCGAATTTGCGAGAATGGGCGGGAGGGGGAAGAGTTGGGAAAGGGGGTGAGGGAGTGCCGAAGGGAAAGAAAAATATCAAAAATAAAGCGTAAACTACGATGTCCGCTTTGGGAATGTGACGGTTTATAACTGATGAATGAACCGGCGAGAAATTAGAGGCCATAAATTGAGACGAGGAAATAAGCGACCGTAATTGGTGTCCACGAGCCATGTAACGCAGCCGAGGCTTGGTCTACTTTTTAATGTTATTTTTGTAACAAATTTTTTTCTCGTTAAACGTGGAAAGTTGTCGAAAGAAGAGGGGCTTGCAACGTAGCTTTAGGATCCGAAAATGTTTTCTCTTTTTTCTACTACACGGATGGCATGTGCCTAGAAATTTTCTTTATCTCTTTATATTTATTTGGCTCAGAAGTCTCTTTTTTCTTGGCCGTTAGACTTCAACACACAACGGCTTACCACTCAAAGATATTTAGTCTTATCTCATTCAGTATAGGATTAGTTTCTCCGGCAAAACCCTAATATATCATAGACATTCATTATTAGACAGTTAGGTTCATTACGACATACAACATTTTACGTGCGGGTGAAAACGTATATTCATGAATGGAAATAATCCATTCGGTTTATTTACTAATGAGAAGAAATACGCTGTAGAGAAAAGGATCAATGTGGCATTGTGGCATAAATGTCATTTTGATAGGCATTAAATTTAGTTTATTTGGCCTTCAACTTCGTCAAATTTCCAACAAAAAATTATGCATATTTAGAATTGATAACTACCCTAATATCCGACAATTATCAACTAAGAATTTACTTAGAAGTACTTGCAGCGAACCATATTTATTCAATAAATAACATCAGCAATCCATTGAACGAGTAAACGGTGGGTGAGGAGAGGGGATTGTTGATGGAAATCTACAGGAGGAGACAAAGGTGGGCGTAGAGAATTTTGATAGGCGATAGGATGTTGAAGGTTGTGATAGAGGGGAGAATGTTAGGCAAAACAGAAAGGGAGAGGAAAAGGATAAGCATTTTGAAAAAAAAACGAAAATAGAAAGAAAGCTCAGAGTTTAAGAACATTTTAATTTAGTTTTGTGAATGAGTTTGTATCACGTTACTCGAAGCTAAGAATTCTAGCGGTTTTCAGTCAGGGTCCATTAAAAACCTACCTCAAAATACAGAACATCAATCAATCGAAAACATTTACCCTACTTCATATACTACAACTTGTTCGCGAGTTTTTATGACCCATAGAATTTTGCTTGTGCGAGCAACAGAATTGCGTATCGTGTATTATCCATTTCATATAAGTCAAAGGTTAGGAGCCAGCCGAAGATTTTCCACTCGTAGATTTTCCACGAATTGAGCGTATGTGCCACGTCGAAAACACAATAAAGTAAAGCAACAGGAAACCACCTCGATTGCTTCTTCCAAGATATCATGGTTGAGCCAAATAAGAGAATTGATCCTAGGAGACTCAGCCCACGAGGATGGCCAAGTAGCTCCGCTTCTCAGCGGAGCGTCCAGTCAAGCAGCGGGGGAGGGGGATGGCTGGAAATCGTAGCGGAGGCGGGTGGATGGCGGCGGGGTAGAAGGGAGAGCGAATGGGAGACGCCACCACTGCATGAGGGGGAGGGTTTCTAGATGGAAAGTTAAAAAACGTCAAGTAAAAGTTTTAAGGAGAAGATAGCATTCATGTGCGAATGAAGATGGAAAGACAACTTGGACTATTGGAGCTAGAGTGACGGAGAACTGCGTGGCGGAGGTCATTGCGGGATAGCTATAGTACTGAGAAGGAAACTAGGGAGAGGATAAGTGGAGGTGGAACAGGTGGAGGACAGAATAATGGAAGCAGAAATAGGAGCAGTCCCAATAAACCAATTTGAACAAGTTATTCACCCCTGTTAGTAGACTTAAGGAGAATGAGTAGATAGCATTGAATAAGCGGAACGATGGTGGATGTATCAAGTGCTTTTGATAATTATGTGGAACTAGAATACGGTGTGTATGTAGGAGGGAGTGGAGGCGAGGGCTTAGAACGGTGTAGGAAAATAAATGGATGTACGAGGAGAAAACTATAGATTTTCTGGAATAATAGAAGAGTTATAACGAAAACATAACTGAAGAATATTTTAGCGATTAAAACGCCGCAATGGATGAAGCTATACACATAACATGGTGGAATAGACTGCGGAGAGGTATTAGTTTGATCATATTACGCTTAGGTATATAGTTAGGAATGGCCTCCTCGGATAAAATTTTCGCAGTGGCGGATGCAGATTTATGTTCCAATTCCGTACCTGTGAAATGTTATGAAATATATAAGAGATTGAAGAGGGAAAAGAGTAAAAGAAATGGAATTAAAAATGGGCCGGAAAAAAGAAGTGCCAACAGAAAGTTCATGAAATACTAAGCGAGGATATTGGGATGCGTTTGGTAAAATAAAGATGGCCGTATGGAAAAAAAACATAGAGTTTAGAAAGCAGAGAAGGAAATCATTAGAATTGTAAAAATAGTTGGTGCAATAAAATAGAAAACGATTCGTGAGATAAATGAAAGAAGGAAAAGAAAGAAGGCAAGTAGATAACCGGGAATAAAAACGTAAAATGAGTCAGTTCATAGATAAAATGTGGCGAGAAACTTAGAGGGTAAAATAGATATATAGAGAGTAATACGAAGACATTGAAAATCATTAGATACAGAGCCAAATAGGCGCACTTTACCAAAAGGTGAAGGAACTGTCAAGATGTAAAAAATAATTTACGTTTATTCAATTAGAGATGAAACAGATGAAATATTAATTCGAACGTTAATAGGCGACGGATCAATTTTTCGGCTTTTGCATTTGGGGCCAAAAAGTGCAGCGGGCCGATATATCGCCTCATATGAGACCATTGTTGAAATTGCTATTTAACTAAATTATTTTTTTCGTCAATTTTTAGTACTTTTCACAAAATATAATAATTACCATAAATTTGACGCTGGTTGGTTTACGCGTCATGAATCTCGGCCTAAACGTACGCCAATATTTTTCGCGGAGTGGTCTCTCCACCTTGAAAAAGTAACAGTCTTTAGAGCGTATTTTTTGGTTCACTATAGATCTAGAGTAACCGACGGTTGAGTAAAAGTCCAAATATTACCCTGCAGGATTTTTTGGGTTGATTCGGGGCATTTACGAATGGGAATATGGCCGTAACCCTATTAGATAAGTAATGATACTCATTTCAAAACAAAGGAAATATATAATACCTTTTAGGACTTCGAAAATTTTCATAAATCGCAAAGTATTACCTCGGTTCATAAAAAAACTAATACAGACAAGATAATATAAGTAATAATTCCAATGTCAGTTTGGCTTTAGGAAGCAGTCTGGTACTCGTGATTACCACGGTAATATTGAGTAAGCAAGCAAAAAGGAACGTACAGCCTGTACAGTATGGCAGGAAGGAATATACCACCAGGATGTTTATTTGCGCATCTTATGTTTTAAGGAGGCGTTCAATGATGTGAGCTAGGCTGAATAAATCAAGAATTTTCGGAAGAAAAAATTAGGCACGGGAGATATGAGTTTTATGCGTGTGCAGTTACCACCAATGCCAATAATAATTCGGGATGGGCAGTGCTAGGCAACGGAGTACGATAGGAATATCCATCATCAATGGTTATTTACAAATATAAGCGAATATGATAGTGAGAATGCCTGGAAGTAAAAGATAAAAGTAAAATAACAAACACTAATATAGGGGGGTGTAATCTAGAAGAGGTAGAGTAATTCAACAATTTAGGAAGTGTTTTGGAGAAGGGTTAACAAAGCAGAAAACGCATAAAAAGAATTAAGTTATATAAGAAAACTTTAACTAGAAGCAAGAATTAATTAAAGTCACCTTAATAAAAGCTGTACAAAAAGATTAGTGAAAACGTAAACTTGGAACGAATTTTTTACGACAGTGAAACTTTGTCAATGAGGCAAGAGGATGAACGAAATATTAAGATGCTCGAGATTCGTTCGGGGAAAGGATTGCTACAAAGGGGAAAGGACGGTAAGGGAAACTTACGATGCATTTCAGGGAAATGTAATGGAGGAGAAAAGGCTATTGAGAGATATTCCAAGACGGTAAGATAATGGTAGGCAGAGATTTAGGGATTTTTTTGGGTCTAGTTAGATAGGGCTTACGAGTACGAGTAAGTATCGCCAGGTTCGATCAAAAATCTACTATAAACCAAGCGAGTATTGGAAGAAAGCTATATACCCGCTTTATAAAAACATAAGTATTGCCCAAATCTTTGCTAAAGTAGCAAATGATCGCGTCCAGGAATATAAAAAATGACCTGAAAACTGCATAAAGAGATTTAAAGTGCTAATTGTTTTAAAAGTACATCAACTTTAAAGAATTTCGAGGCATTGTAGCAATATCTGATATCAATCTATTTTCCGAAACTTTTCCCAATATTTGCAACACAAAGCATGTATATAGAGGAACTAGAATGATCATGGAGCATATTTTTAACAAATACACGGAAATCTTATTCTCGGAATTAAAAAAAAATAATTCAAAATAAAATTAATGAAACTGAATGATGAAAAAATAAATTCTTATCGGCAAAGTATGTGTTGAACGTGACGAGATCAATGCTGATCGGAATAAAGCAATGCAGAAAGATTTTAGAATTCAAAGAATGTTTTACTGCAAAGCAAGGTCTTATGATTTTTATGATCTATGGAAGGGTTTTCAGGTTTTTTTTTAGTCTATTAAAATCCGGTAATTCTACCTTTACCGGACTTTATCATCAATATTATCAGCTGGACTTTCTTTCAAATCCCCCTGTTATTATTCGTAAAAATTAACATTTTTTTCGGATATCTACGACAACTGTATTATTTTTCGAATAATGTAGAGCATACCGTCTGGAAAATATATAAGGGAAAGTTTAATTGAGAGTAAGAAGAGTTAAAGGATTTGGGTTGGAGTAAGAGTCAGCAGGAAATATTGTAAAAGGCGACAGCGGGATGAAGGAGCATTAAAGTAAGAGTTGGAAGGTGGGAAAAACAGGGTTGGTAGGAGGGGATTATTAATATTGGTTTGTATTTATTTTTTCATTAACCAGGCAAGGAATTAGACAACAACCACAACGGTTACCAAACCAATGGTCGATTTCACAGGTGAGGATAGAGTTCACCCAATACTAACCCATCGGCGTGTAAAATTCGCATATCAGGGTATGGGGAGGGGGGAAAATGATAGACGCCTCAGGGTTCCTTCCCCTGTGGCGTCTATCATTTCCCAGGAAGTTCTGTTACCCGAAATATCACACAGCTTGGGTTCAGCTGAGGGTGGCTGGAGGCGTCACCCATCATTAATCCCGGGCCCTCCGGTTGGTAGTCTAGGACTCTACCCCTTACACTGCCGTATCCTCTATAGACAACAGTGCCTTCTAATTCCCCATGGCGGAATATTATCCGTAGTTATTATAAAATTGAAGCAGGCGAAAAGTGTATTATAAAGAGCTCGTGAGGAGTTTAAAAAGCAAAATATGAAGATATTTGGACCATTAAAAAAGATAGGGAAATTGAGGTTGTAGATAAAAAAATAAATTAAAAGAAGAGAATTTATTTCTCTTATTTTGGGAGTTTTTTCCAGTCTGCTGCAATTGTGAAGTGTACAAAATTTCTAATAAAGAGCTTTGATTTACAAAAAAGAATACCTGTGAGTTGTAATGAATGTGTTAAGGATCTTTGTTATTCCAACTTAGTTAGGCCCCACCCTGAGTATGCTGCGTTTGGAATCCTCATGAAGTAGGCTTGATATTGGAACTAGATCGAGTGGGTGTATCAAAGAGCAGCTAGGTATGTAAAAAGTTAATATGAACAAGGTAGCAGTTTCGTGACACTATTACAAGAATTAGAATGGGAGTCACTAGTTGACCGTAGATTTAGAAACAGGTTAAATTTACTGCGTACATTTGAGGCAAGTTACTTATTTGAGGATGTAAAAGACATATTACAGGCCCCGACCTACTATGGTTGATCAGATCTCTAGCGTTAACTCAGGGAGATTCACTGTAGAACGGATGGATTTGAAATGCCATTTTGTCTTCGTGCCATTGGAGATTAAAATAGAAATGACAGCATTCGGGCAGGGGATATATAGAATTGGTAGTGTATATACTTTTCGATACATTTCTTGTTTTTTCCAGCATGTTAATGATTTTATTTGATATACCCATCTTTTTAATAGGTCTACAACATGAATTGGATACACATTCTGCTATTGAATTTTGTTGCATACAAGTACTTTTTTCGCGCGATATAAAATCACTGCAGGGGTTTAAGTGGTTATGAAGGAGATTATAGTATAGGAATATAGGAGAGACAAGCTCCGCTTGTTGTTGTGGCGGTGTTTAGTCGGCGCATATTTGCCGTAAAACACAAGGACTTAAATTTTACTGGTCCGAGATGAATCGTTGTAGTTGGATTCTATCTTTCAGGATCTGAAAATCGAATTTTGAAATTCTGGAAAAGGTGCCTTCTCTTTTTGGGGATTTCCCTAGAGATTTCCTTCAATCTGAAAATATTTGATTGTTTTCCGCGGAATGCCTAGTCACCTCTTTACGTGTTAAGCTCCACCGTTTTTACAAGGTGTATTGCAAAACTAGTATGACTTATTTTTTCCCGAAGTGGCACCGGTTTATCTGACTGGGTCCGAGAGAGTGGAGTCTCAGAAAAGGCTGGAGGCTGGTGGTAGATGGCTTCCAGTCTTTGCGGAGTGCGTTTGTTTACGAAACCTCTTTAACGTGATCTCGTTACGCTCCGTTATGAACTGGTTGTTGTAACAGTGCTACGCCATCAAATTTTACGTGAAACTGGGCAACTCTGGGAAAGAGACCCATGACATGCTCAAGGCAGCTTATAATGATAACGCCATCGGTAGATCGGGTATTTTTGAGTGGCACACATTCTTACGGGAAGCAAGAGAAGATTTTGAAGACGCCAAATGTCCAGGACGCCCTTTGACCTCAAAAGAGAACGAAAATATTGCAAGAGTGAAGGCTTTGTCGGACAGGGATCGCATAATGAAGTGTTCCCATGGTTTCCGATGAACTTGGCATCTCCAAAAGTGATCTGCATTTACTTTTGACCAAAACATGGGCATGAGAAAGGTGTGTGCGAAGTTGCCCTTGGGTGAACAAAATGAAATTCGCACGCGGATCTGACAAGAGTTCCTGAACCTGGTGAGTGAGGATCCAAATGTTTTAGACAATGCCTCACCAGACTTCTTCATGTACCCTATCTCAATTCCGTGCTGAAAGGACGTCACCATGGCTTGGTGCAGTGTTACAACATGCCGTGACAAGGGAGCTTAGAAGTACTTCACATTCATAACAGTCATACTACTTTTGAGACAGACCTTGTATGCTGAGTGCAAGAGCTTGCTTATTTATTAGTTAGTTCTTATCCTGGATGTTATAGCTATTTATCTCTGTTATACCAAAGGGTATATTTTTACTGTATTTCAATCAGAATGGTATTTCTTTGGAATGGAAATCACTTTTCTCTATTTTCTAACAGAATCCTCCACCATCAACGTTGCAACAGCACCGTTCATCATAACGTGTTTACTAGGAGTTGGCTCTATCACGATACCATGCCACGTCATTTGTAGAATTGTGGTTTAAGACCTACGCTTTGCATATACAATACGAATTTATTTATTTCAATAGTTTCAAGCATAGTTAAATCCCTGTTTAAAGTTTCAAATAATTGAGCAAATCTAAATAAAATTCGGACATTTTGATTTTGGAAATTTGCGCATACATTTCTTTCTTTAAATATTCAAAGATTGTAGTGATCATTTTCTGTTAGTATACTGAAAGCAGATCTAAAATGTTGATTTCTGCGCTATTCTTCGTTTCCTATATATACTTATATTAAAGAAAGACATACTATAGATTCGATGTTGTTTTACAATTGTTATCAATTTTTAATCATGGTTACTAAAGTTTCTACCGGTTGTGAAATCGGGGTAATGGGACATTAAGCAGAATTCGTTGGGAGAAAGCAGAATGGCAATATTTTCTCCCGTCATTTCTCTATCATAACTAACCTATTGGCGCTAATTGATATTATTTCTATGTTGGACAACAAGTATAAAATTCTCTTGCTTGAAAAACAAAACTGGCTACTTTTACTACACTCTGAGAGACTCAATTTACCATGCTATAAATTTAATGAAGTTCGACTTGATAAAATACATTAGCTATCTTAACTTTATTATCAAAGAGAAATCAACAAATAAGACGTGAAATAATTTAAATTATTGATTCAGAAACAGGAATTTATGTTCCCGCCAATACGTATGCCCCATTGCTAAGACGCCAACCATTTCCTTGTCATTGATTGAATCTTGAGTTGACTTTTGAGTGAACTTTGCAGATTTCACTCAACCTATTAATTCCCACGACCATTGCTTCGTCGCTTGGCATCATCATCCGGCCTTGAAGACATGACACCTGATGATTTGAATCTGCAAAGTTAGTTATGCTTCATTTAATACGAAAGACTTCCACCAAATAACGCCAGGTGCAGTGTCATAGATGAGTTTATTTAACAGTTCATGCCGTCCTGTTCATATATACCTGCATCTGACTCCTTAAATAGCATCTTCACTTCAACGCAAAATGAAACTGCTATTTGCAATTAAGGAAGATAAGCGTCTACAGAAATAATGGTAACGCCTTTGGGACTTACCTCCGCATCAAGGTTGTCTCTCGACGACAACAGTCTCTCCAGCCGTCCTGCTGGTGTTTTCAGGTCAGAATTAATGTCAATTTCAGTCGTATTATTAAGGAGAATAGAAGCCATTAGTTGACTCTGATTGGTCGAGAAAAGTGTCTGGACGTATATCGTGACTACACCATTCCAGCTAGCTATTGGCTGGCGCATACTCGTCCTCTCGGTTGTAATTACGGGGATTGTGGTTATTTCCATTGACCCCTGGATTAGTCTTGGACAGTGGTGGTCACGCACTGCAAATCACGATTTTTTGTAGATGTCCACCTTTGTGGCTAGGGTTAGACTGCACTTGCTCTTAGACGGTGGAAATGCGGAACTTTTTCTTTTCAGTGGTGCGTTCATTTTCTCGTATCCTGCATTTTATCGATCTTCCCGTTTGCTCTGAGCACGATTTTCCACCCGACTGCTGAAGCTGGCACGCCGTGCAAACGTGAGACCCTGTCTTTCGGCATGGAAAGATGGTTTCCCGTTTTCTACCCTCATGTGGATATCGTCTTCACATTAAGTCCGGAAAGGACTCTCGCGATTTTCTCCGTGGTTCACGTAACATATGGAATGGTGGCATACGCTGCGGGTTTCTCCTGTGAAGATTTATCCGCTGCTTTCTCCCCTTTGCCGTTTTTTTTCAAAAGGTCCTTTTTAGGGCCACATCTTTTCTATGGCCATTTTTATGTAGCGCCTTGACGAGTTGCTTTTTCCTTTTTAGTGGATTTTTGGTCGGTGATGGTAACTGTGCGTTCATCGCTAGTTTTCCTTCCTGTTCATTTCACCATTTCCATCCTCCACATCCACATTTCAAAAGCCCCCTTCCTATGCCTATCATTTTTCTTCATAGATCATGTTTCCATGTCGTAAAAAACACGCTCCAGATCGAAGTTTTGACGAGTCATTTCTAAACATACATACTCAACTCCCCCGTCATCATTTTCATCCTCCTTGTGAAACTTCATTGCCTAGCGCAATTCTTCTTCTTATATCTATAGTAATTCGACCATTTTGGTGCAAAACACTTCCGAGATAGCTTTATTGCTCCACCTGCTCTGGTTTTGGATATCCTGATTAACTCCTGGACTTAGCCTACTTGTTTCTCTTAAAATATGTACACTTGATTTTATTTACGTTGATTTCTGCTCTAGACCAATCGCACCGACATTTTAATGCGCTCAGTAACGTTTGAGACACAGTCACTGAATGTCATATCAACACTTCACTATCCGCGCACCCAACTGATTTTTATGAATGACATCTCTATCTACACTTCTTCGAATGCATCCTTATATACCTCATGCACGCTGCATGCATGTACGCTGAAAATCAATTGCGTTAATGAACAACCGTTCCACAATTCTCTCCTTGAAATTTATCATCACGACTCTCCATACGCCACTCGGGCCTGACCAGTCTCTGAAATGTACTGGCTGCGGATTAGTCTCCTACCCTTCCAATTCACTCCTAATTTTCATGGCATATTTAAGTGATTAAACATTTTAATATTTCATATGCATATCCGTTACATACAATTCAAATAAATACATAGTGGTTTAATTCTATTTTTCTCTCCATAGTGACCTCATTACTGCAATGGCATAACGCTTATGTCTCATCTTTTTGAACGCAAGCTGATCATCCTTTGAGTAAATATTTTCTCTCATCTACAATCTCTTTTTGATTATCCTTAGGATCAATTTAACTGCGTGCGGCAGCAAACTTTTTGTTCTGTAGTCCAAACACATATGGCTACTTTTCAATTTTCTCAATTGAAACTAAGAGTAGTCGAGCGAAATCTTCCCGAAAAATTCCTCTTTCATACTTGCTAGGAAGTGGGTCACGGTAGTCCAGGGGGTAGAGCGTTGGACTGCTGACCCGAGGGGCCCGGGAAAGGTACTCTGGGCACCTGCAGTTCCACCCAAACTATGTGATTTTTCGGGTATCAGATCTTCCAGGGAAACCGTGACATGTACAGGCAAAGAAACTGGCCTCCCTACCCTGATGTGTGAATTTCACACGCCGTCGGACTTAGTGCTGGGTGACATCAACTACCAAACCGACCTTCGGGTTGATAACTATGTTTATAGTTTATATGCTTCGAAATGTTTCTAAAAAAATTGCTTCGCCTACCTTTTCCTAAACCTTTAAGTAGTTTTGCGGGAAGGTTTCCCATCCTCGCGCCCTTATTTGGTTTTAATTATCTTTATTACCTTTCTTTTCAGCAATCATATGCCTGGACGTGGAAAATTCTCACCTACGTCATATTTATATTACAATTTCTAAGGTCGCTTGTTTAATATCTTTGCCATATAGCTCATAGTCCTATACAGCTCAACAAATCTGCTAGCTTTTCGCTTCGTATTCTACCGGGATTTTTTCACTCTGTTTTTCCCTCCTCAGTGAATCATTCTACTCTTTCTATCCAACTCATGGTATTACCTTCTACCTAACTCTGTGTTCTTCCACTAACATCTATCGTCGACCTTTCTAATCATCTCGTCCGTAAGCCATGGTTTCCTTGTCCTTTTCCTAGTTACTGTTCTTATAGTTTCGTTTGCAGCTTTAGAAATCCCTTTTGTACTATGTTTCCATTTTCCTTTATAGTACCCAGCTACCTCTTACAACTCATGATAACATCTGCTTAAAATCCTTAATAATTTTCCTACATTCCATATCCTAGACGGTCTTCCCGGTTTCATTATCTTGCGACTAATGATACGCTTAATTATTACTTATTTATCATCATAGTTCATATTCACTCCCAGGAAACTGCGAATTGATCACACGTTTCCCATATAAATTCGTAACCGTAATAGAGTCTAGCTGATATTTTTCTGATTCCACAGGCATTTTCTATGCATGTCTACATATTTTGTGGTGGCTGAACCAAGGGTTCGATATTATTAAGCCTTCTCTTCAGAACTATCGCAGTCTTCCCCAGTCATTTCCTGTTCATAAACCGTTGCACCCAACCCCAATATCATCTCCTCCTGCTTGCGTCGTGTTGTTACCCCTGTCACAGTTTCCTCCCAGGAACCTCCGCGACTATACCCTCTAACTGATCGTACCCCCTATCGACTTCTTTCTCTGCATGATTACTTAGTGGCAAGTATACTTGAACGATGACTAAGTTCGTTGGTACAGCATTTAAATCTGCTCTTAATATGCTATAATTCGCTTGCTGTGTTCATTATTCCTCTTCCTACTTCTTTATTCAATATTTGTTGCCACCTCTTATTGGCTTTCTTCCTCTCCACTGCACATTACTGTATAGCTATCACACCAGTGATCCCCACTATCATTCCACCTAAACTCGTTTATTACATCTATAAATTATGCCTATTTATCTGTCAACACTTTTGTTCATGCAGACTGGCGCCTGATTCAAATAATATGAAGGGCATATAGCATGGGATTCTAAAACGAAAGTTAGAACGAAGAAAATGTGTGGAGGCGTGTACTGAGTCGGTGGGCATAACGAGGACGATGGGAGAAGAGTGCAGGGATGCGGCAAAGATCGAGGGAATCGAGGGTGAGTGGAGTGGGGGCGATCTGACTTACAGGTGGGAGGGTGGAAGGGGTGGGGGGGGCATCGTTCGACTCGCCTTGCCCACCTATCATCGACTAATTTTGTAATAGATGCCTCATTCTTTGCTGGAGCGACGAAACGGAGGTGAATCTTCGATGGAAGGCAAGAAGCGAAAGGATCCATTCGACCAATCAGCAATTGGCGCTCAGCCAATATAAGGAAAATTAATCAAATGAATAATTTTCCGGACAATGAGCCATAAAGAAGAACACTTGGAAACACTGTACGATGCATGAAACACCTATTAAATATATTATGAAACACTTATAAAAATTCTGAACCACGTGCGAATCAAATATTAATTGATATAATTCACCATATTATGTTTTTGTTTGATATTCATTCAATTTAATTGTGATGACGGCCGTTTAAAGAATACATTATTAATTGAGATAAAACGAAAAAACTAAGAAGTTAAACATTCAGAAGGTAAAAAATAAATAAGAAATCTTTCTCATGTATGGAGGACGGAAAACAATTGTAATCGAAATGGAGAAATTATTACTCAAAATAAACATGCTAAAATATGTGTTTGTAAAAGTGGATTCGGGGTTTTTCAACCACGAAGATGCATTGTAAAATTTGGAATTTTTAAACTACTAATTAGAACTCTTAGTTAACTGATGGGTTATAAGACACGGGATATCGCCGTACAAGCTTTAAGTATGTATCCCATGATCAATGCACATAATGAAGGGACAAGCAAAGATTGTGTTACGGCGTTAGAGTTAGTATGCAGGGCTTGTGAGAAACTAGCATAGTACGAAGATTGGTGGTCTACATCTGGACAAGTCCAAGAGTGAAAGACTAATGAATTTCGATAAATAAGAAATCGCTCTCATGGCTGATGTATTTTCCGTTTCCCAGAAAACTAGAAATTGGGAATTTCCAACATACGTATGCGATAAATGCACCATTTCGGCAAGAGCACTTCGATGTGTAGGGTGTCAGGGCAGTCTTCTTCGGAGTAGTTGCATCCGATGAATAAAACGACATTTCGTGGGGAGGGGCAAGACAGGGATGACCCGAGTGGAAGGGGTCAAAGGTAGGGGAAGCGGCAAGGGCAAAGCAGGAGGGGCGGATTTGAGCCATTGCAACGAACGAACACGGAGGAGTAGAGATCAGGGATCGGGGCAAGGGGGGCGGCGATGGGGCGGGGGCCATAGGGGGAGGAGGTCGAAAGCAAATTCCAAGAGCGGAGACATTAACTATGCACGGTGCACGCGAGATGGCGGGACGTCCCGAGGGGTCCAAGGGGGGATGATCACTCCCCCCGGAGGAGGAGGGGTGCGGAGAAAGAGCTTCTACGGGTTTTCAGGATTCCTAGGATATCGCGATTACATCCTCCACTCCGATTTCCTCGCGCTGCCTCGCCCCCGCGGCCACAACCACTCCCCTCCGCCCACTTTCTCCGCCGCCATCTCGTCATGCCCTCCACTCAACCCTTCGCCCCCACCGCTCCACGCGTGGCCACAGGGCGAGCGAAGGAGCCCACGACTCAATCCCCCTCCCTCCCTCGGAATGGATATCCCTTTCTGCAGGCAGCACTTTTCCCTCGACTCAGGAAAAGGGTAGATGGAGGAGGGGAGCGAGGGAACCGCTAAATAATTGAGGAGCTAATCAAGGTCTCGGGAGCATTTTGCGCCCTTACCCTCTCGCATCCCACTCCTCAACCCTTCGATCAAACCACCCCGCCTCTCTTAACTCAAGAAATCTTCCACCTTCCAGCGTCCTCCGGATCTTTGAAACCCACCACTCCACTCTGGAGGCGATAGCCGAAGAAGAAACCCGACCGATCACTCCCGAGGAGGAGTGGGGAAGGAATTACTCCTCCACGCATGCGCCCTCTGCCTCACCACCATCCCCTCCCACTTCATCCCCCTCCATTCCCTTATCCACACCCTCTCCGAATCTTCCCTTTTTTATTTGGACTCAACCTTATTTCGGGAAGGATTTGAGGTCTATTTATTAAAATTATGTTAAAAGGAAATCTCATAGCACTTTCCCTTTCTTCACTGGATTCGATGCACGCTAGCAACACTCGATGAATGCCTTTCCCGGTCGTGGAGGACGGAAGCAAGGACACAACGGGCGAGCACCGCAGTAAACGCTTAATGACCAGGTATAAAAAATATAATTGCCAACACGGAGGTCAACGACTGCTTCTTCAGTGCCAAATCGCTGATAATAGCACCAACGCTCTTTTCTCGCAGAAGATCCCCAATTTTTCCTCTGCAAATTACTAGCCTTGCAAACCATTGCAGTCTAACGAAGATTCGGAAACTGATAACTTCTTAACAATTACCTTTGAAAAATATTTCTCGCCCTCTAATAAAATATTGGCCCCTAGGTAAACGAAAGCCTTTTCGCAATTAAAAGTTACACTTTAATCTGAATTTAATGGTTGATAAAGAATCACGCACCACGGCAAAATATTACGACCTACATTAAATTTAAAACGTTTTATGAAGTCTACATCTACATCTACTTAATACCCCGCAAGCCGCCGCAAGGGCGAGTGGCAGGGGGTGTTAGGACACCACCCGTAATTTAGAAAATAAAAGAAAAACCGCATGCTAGAACCACCAATTTATACATCCACAAAAAAAACATGGCATACATTCATGCAAGAACACTTACACCCCCACATGCAAACACTCAAACTACCAACTAACATACACATGCACCTAAAAGTATAACTAACAGCTTTGCAATGTTAAATTTTGCTCCGTCTTGTAACCTCTATACCACTGTATCGTCAGCAAATATCCTCAGATTGCTACCAACGTGTGTGCTTAAGTCATTAATGTGTATTAAGAACAGAAGAGGCCCTATTACACTTCCCTGGGGGACGCCCGAAGTTACATCTCTATCCGTTGAGAGACCCATCTATGACTACTATTTGTTTGCGGTTTGACAAGAAGTCTCTAATCCAATTAATTATTTTCTCGTTGATCCCATAGTATTTAAGTTTATGTAACAATTTATTGTGTGGGACTTTGTCAAAGGCTTTTTCGAAATCCAGGAATACTGCATCGACTTTTATGTTGTTTTCTCCCGATCTAAGTACCTGTATATCGTGAACGAAGTGACTAAGTTGTGTTTCGCAAGATCCGCTTTTCCTAAATCCGTGCTGGTTGTGGATTAGTATTTTCCTACTATCAAAAAATCTCATAATGTTAGTGACAATAATGTGTTCCAATATTTTATAAGAGATCGATGTTAAATAAATGGGTCGGTAATTGGTTGGTTTATCCCTATCGTCGCCTTTATAGATAGGGGTTATATGGGCTAGCTTCCAGTCGCGAGGCACTGAGCCTTCTTCTATCGACTTTAGAAAAACAATATGTAAGAACGGGAAAATGTCTTTAGCTAATACCTTTAATATTTTAGCAGGTATTTCTTCCGGACCAGGTGCCTTGTGTGCTTCGATACTACGGCGCAGATACACTACTATATTCCCTGCTTGGTCAGCGTAAGATCGCTCATGTGTTCCCCGGGTGGGTGTGGAGGATCGTTTGGTGCGTTTGTGTTTTTATTGTAGACGCTCTGGAAAAAATGGTTTAAAATATTTGCCTTTTTCACGCTATCTGTAATGATTTCTCCATTTTCCGTCTTCAAAGAATGAACAGTTGGACGTTTACCCTGTATTTCCCTTACGTAGGACCAGGATGACTTTGGATTTTCCTCAAGATATTCGCTTAGCATTTTAGATTTAAAAGAGTGTAGTGCTGTGCGCATAATACTTTTCGTCTTACTACGACATTTTTTTAGTTGCTGTTTGGATGTATTCATATAAACTATATCGTCACTTTTTAAACTCTATTTGAAATTTGACTGTAGCTTTCTTTGCCTTTTTAATGCCGATCTGATTTCCCCGTTGTACCATCTAGGTTCCTTACTGTCGCATTGAGTTTGGACGGGATATACGTCTTCTTTCCTTCGCGTAAAATATTTAAGAAATAATTCCAAGTGTTTTCTGTATTGGTTGTCAGTGCTTTTGTTTTGTATTCAGGTAATTTTATTTTTAAATATTCATGTAGTCCGTTAAAATTTGCCTTGTTGTATAGGTATATTTTACGCTTTTCTTTGTTTATTTTGACGAACTTAGTTTTTAACTCTACAAGAATAGCCTTATGGTCACTGATTCCTCTATTACTTCAATGTTGGTAATGATTTCGGGCATAGAAGTCACAAAGATATCTAGTATGCTTTGGCCCCGTTTTGGTGATTTAACAATTTGTTCTAAGGAGTGTTTTGTGAATATATGAAGTTCTAGAAAGAAGAAATATATGAAGTTTTGATATATGAGTTCTTGGCATGAATCTCGGTTTTTGGAAGATTTTCCTACGCAGTACGTGTCCCAGTCAATTGACGGTAGATTTGTGTCACCAGCGACTATAATATTACTGTTGTTATGTCTGCTGCTGAGAGTGGATATTTGTTCGTCGAGCTTGTGTAGGAAATCTATGTTAGAATCTGGGGGTCTATAAAATGAACACACGAATTGGCTTCTGCCGTTGTAGTCCTTCATGTTGCACCAAACACTTACAATGTCATCTACGTCGCATTCATATCGTTGGCTACTAAGATGTGACTTTACTGCAATGAATACTCCCCCACCCAACCTATTTGGTCTGTCCCTTCTGTAAATTGTGAAACCGTTTTGAAAAACCTCATTTTGGCTATATCTCCCGTGAGCTAACTTTCCGTTCCAACTACTATGTCTGCGTTTGCACTGACAAAAATATGTTCAATATCCGATATTTTGTATCTAATGCTACGGCAGTTTAATGCTTTAATTTTAATTTGGCCAATTACTTTTTGTTTTGCGGTTTTATGTACGCTTACAAAACTGTTTTGAGACGATTCGTGGTTAACTGAGGCAAAAGGATTACATTCACTCGCCTTGCTATCTACTATGAATTTAGGGGCACCAATTTTATTAAATTTACATGGGTTATATGGCGTTTTGACGGCAGTATTTGTTTGTTCAATTTTTTTGGGGATTTGAGAAGCATAACCTGATCTGAATTGACAAAAAGCGCTGGATTCTACTTTATTTTTCCCAATATACAGGTATAACCTACGCTCTTGCCTACCAGCTATGCTAAACCCACGAAAAGTGTTTGTGTAACCCACGCGCTACCTACTGCGGTGCCTCGGCAGTATAATGGACCCCGGAGCGATTGAGGGGTACCCGACTCGATGAGAGGAAAGGCCTCAGATCAACGAAGTCCGCTACGATTCCCCGGCAAAATCCCAGCAATCTCTGATTTAAACCCTAAATTCGGCTCCAAACAAGCCTTCCGCGGTCTTTCAACTCTGCCTCGGATCGTTTCACCTCCGAGTGCATCTCCTTAAAGGAGGCCAGGATCTCTTCAGATCTACGTTCCGAGGCCTCGTTTGTACCGACATGAGACACAATGCGTAGCTTGGAGCAGGCCATATTACTGACGGCCGCCTTCACCGCCAGCGTCGCCTGGGGTACCACGCCCCCTGGTATACACCAGGACGACAAGAACCCAACACCTCTCTCCTGTTGGACTCTGGACATGAGCCACAATGCGTAGCATTGCTAGCAGGGAAAGGGAATATTGATTCTCATCCCATACCTGTCGCACTGAATTTCCAATTCACTCAGCAATGCTTGCAGCCCCTGACTGACTGACAAACTAAATCTTGGTCATCAGCAAACCAAACTGAATTTACGAATTCCCAGCCCACTTTCAATCCTACCTCCAGTCCTTCCCATGCCTCTTTAATCATTTTCTCTGCATACAGGTTGAACAGCAACGGTGATAATGGGCAACCCTGCCTTACACCTCTTCCTAACATTGCCCAACAGGACTCCCCGTTCCCCACTCGCACCTGAGCAGTCTGAGACATGTACAGGTTGCGGATTAGCCTCCTTTCCCTCCAATCTATTACTATTTTCTGCAATACACTCATTAGTTTTTCCCAATTCACTCTATCAAACGCTTTTTCGAAATCTACGAAACAGGCTAATGCCTCCTGGTTGTGTTCTATATTCCTCTCGATTAATAATCTCATTACTGCAATGGCATCACGCGTACCTCTCCCCTTCCTAAACCCAAACTGATCATCCCCTAAGTAATCATTTGCCCTACGCTCTATCCTTTTGTTTATGATCCCAAGAACAACTTTAGCTGCGTGAGATATCAAATTTATCGTCCCGTAGTCCTTACATGACGTGGCCTTTACCTTTTTCGGAATCGGAACTAAAACTGATCTCACAAAGTCTTCCCGCCAGATTCCCTCCTCATAAATACTACGGATCAGCCCATATAGCCTCTTCCTCACACATTTTCCTAAGCATTTTAAAAGTTCCACGGGAATGACCTACCCTTACGGCCTTATTCAGTTTCATCTCCCTTAAAGCCCTTTCTATCTCATTGTCTAGTTTGCCTGGACCTAAGCTGTCTTCCTCTACGTCATTTTCTTTTTCAATGTCTAACTTTGTTGGTCTAAGTTCCTTACTATACAGTTCTTCTATATACTCCTTCCATCTCTCTTGGATCTTTCCTGCGTCAACTATTACCTTACCCGCCTTATCTCTGACTGTTAGCATAGCTCTTTCTTTCTTACTTCCTGATAACGATTTAACTTTTCTGTACAGCGCACCGATTTCACCCTTTCTCTGGAGACTCTCCATATCCTCGCACTGCGTCTTCCACCAGGCTTCTTTTGCTTTATTTGTTGCCCGCCTCAATTTATTGTTTAATTCTTTGTACTTCATTTTGCCTAACCCTGTATTTACATTCTTCCATTTTCGCCACTCAAACATCTCTTTAATCATCTCGTCCGTGATCCATGGTTTCCTAGTCCTTTTAGTGTTAACGGGTCCAATAGTGTATTTTGCGGCTTTAGACAACCCTTTCTTGATCATTTCCCATTTTTCTTCGATAGTACTTAGCTCTTTACCATCCTCCATGATTTCCTCGATATCCTGTTGGTACTCCTTCCTTTTCAAACCATCTAATGCTTCTACATTCCATTTTCTAACTCGCCGCCCCTGCCTTAACTTTTTGAAACGGACTCTACATTTCATAACAACTTAATTGTGGCCACCATCTCTTCCTTCGCCTACCGTCGCATTCCAATCCCCCATCACTATCAAATGTTTCCCTGCAAGAACACACGAGATTACGTCTTCTAACTGGTCGTATATCCTATCGACCTCTTCTTCTTTATGGTTGCTCGGTTGCATGTATACCTGAATAATAACTAAGGTCGTCGGTTCTGCTTTTATCTCTACTAGTAGTATTCTATCCGTTACCTGCTCTATGTTGACTACGCTTCTTCCTAACTCTTCATTTAATACTATGGCAACCCCTCGTAGGCTCTCGTCCCCACCGCTGTATATTATTCTATACTTATCACTCCAGTAATCCCCGCTATCCTTCCATCTCACCTCGCATAGACCTAAAATATCTATATTTCCCCTTTCCATCTCTCGCTTAACATTCTCCAATTTCCCTGTCCTCATCATTGTCCTAACATTCCACGTTCCTATTCTAACTAATGTGGTCTTCTTCTCCTTCGTCTTCTGTCCTGCTGCTGCTGGTTTCCCCTTGCAAGGGTTTCGTGGGATGACGACCGCGGAAGCCTTGCCTCCCCCGCTGCCGGGCACGACACACTGCCGATTGGGCCGAGCCCCGTGGTTGCCAGGACTCAAAATATCTCTATTGTCCATCATATTTTTCTTAGGAATGATAATTGAGGTGGTTTCCCGTTGCCTTCCTCAATAGTGTTTTTAACGTGACACCATCACTTACTGGCCGCCCCACTGGGGTCAGACGCCATTGCAGGCGCTTTACCGAGGAACAGACGCTGCGTGGGCTACCTTTCGTCTGGCTCCTAGCCTTCGACCTATCTGGCATGGGTTACCCTACCAGGAGGAATTATTATTACTCCCAGCACAGCTCTAGGGGTCATCGGAACGCACAAGCCCTTCCACCACGTCAAGGTTGTAGTCCGGGGAGGTATATATATATATACTATATATATATATATATATATATATATATAAATATATATATATGATTTCACCGACGTAACACGGAATTGCCGAATAATAAATTGGACAGCAACAAACAAACAATATAGAAACACATAAAAAGAACACTCACGCGTTATTTCTTGATCATTTCGACGGAATTTTGCTCCGTCTTCATTGGAAGATAGAGAAGTCATGACTGCGTGAATAATAGGGTGAGGGGTGCAAGAGAAAGGGAAGGGGGCCAGGGGAAGGGGAAAACGGGAGGCGGAGCAGGGGTGAGAGGAATGGTTGGAGAGAGGGAAGGTAGAAGAGAGGCTAGAGGGTAGTGGAGATAGGGAAGGAGGGTGAGGGAGGAGGTGGAATTGACACAAAATCGGAAAAGAAAACAATCTGCTCACCGAACCGAACCTTCGCAACATCCGAGACCCAGGTTTCAACTTACCAAGTCGTGACCAAGACCCTGTGAGTCGAAACAAAGGCCACGCACACCAAGACGCATGTGGAAAAACAAGGTATTCAATATATATATGTGTGTGTGTGTGTATACACACACCATGTGCGTGTGGTAATTTTGATTCAGCAAATGGCTACCTTTTCAAATTTTAGATCGTATGAAACAGGATTCACGTGACACTAGCCTTGAGCTCTCTCTCGGCTTGGTTTAAAATCGATTATCCCTAGGGCTCACTTATTTCCTGACACAATGCTACAAACTCTGCCGAATTGTATTATCGTTTCACATTCTTGAAAATCTTGAACAATTTCATTTTAAATTCCCAAGGATCGTTTGCCATCCGTAAAACATGTTAATGCTCTGGAACGACATTGGATGTCAATAAACTCTTGCTAATTACATTGCTTCCTAGGAAAAATTAATTGAAGATAAGAAATTAGTGGTATAATCGTACATTACGGAAATGTATTTTGAGAAAAGACCGGGAAAAACATTGGCTCGGTCTTATAAAGGCATAGTATTGCGCAGTATTTAAACACATCACCTTTTATTTTTTCATTCCTCCGATTAAATGAGATAAATGAAAACACATACAGTTATATTATTACCAATATTCTAAATTCATTTTCTTAATTAATTTTAAATTATCATTAAAGGATATTTTGGGTAAAAAAATTGTTAATGATTCAGAATTGAACGTCATATTAAGCCGTTGTTGTAGAGATGATGGAGAAAAGTAGGTTTCGGAAGGACTGGATGTACCTTATGTCGTCTTCGCAATGTACAAGAAAACGTTGGTTGAGGACTACTACCGCGTAGGTACTTACATCGCTCCCTCTTGCTGTCACATGAATGCCGTAACCGCAGAATAAGGGCTAGAACGCCTTGAAGGTGAGGGGTATTTGGAATCCCCGGCGGGCAAGAGGGCGACCGTTACACAAACCGGCCGGCTCACTGGGGGGGTGTGGGAAGGGGCGCACGATCGAGCGGCTCCATGCACGGGAGCAGCGCTCCCTCGGGTCACCCCTCGGCGCATGTGCGCCCCCCTCCCGCAGAGAGGGCAAGCAGGGGTGGGGTTCGGTCAGAGGGTTCCTCACGCGCCCCCGCGATGACCCCCTGGGGGATTTGCTCTGCCGCACGCAGCATTTTTCGGATGTGAGTGAGTCGTGCCTTTTCCAGATGAGCGAGGACGAATATCAGAGCGACCGATTAAAAGGAGAAATGTGCAGTCAAATCAAGAAATATCAAACATGTCACTTAAAACTGAATTAAATATACGACATAAGATTGCAAACGGTGGCTGAGTACCAAATGTATTCATTAAAAAATTATCTGAGCCGCTTTTGGGAACTCAAAACAGGCTGTAAGTTACTACAGGTACTAAATGATGAAACTGATGTCATAGGATTGCATTCATTCGCTTCTCTTAATTTCGGATTCTATTTGAAATGAATAATGTGAAACCATTATCTCAATAGTTTCAGCCTCAACTTTGTGGAAGTTCACTTTAATAAATGAAAAAGAAAAACTTTCTTCCAATCCACCACTTTATTTCAGGTACGACTAGTTTCGACGCTACGGCGTTTCTTGAAGAGGGTATATATACAATGATTGTGTCTTTAAACTTTGTACCTGAGGATGACGCCGTAGCGTCGAAACTAGTCATACCTAAAATAAAGTGGTGGATTGGAACAAAGTTTTTCTTTTTCATTTATTAATGTGAAACCAATTCTCTGTTAAAATGAAAGATAGGAAAACTTAGAATTAGCACTATACTAAAAGTCTCTTAATATCGGGTAATTTAAATTTTTACTACCCGTGTTACTAATTTATTCCATAGTAGAACTCAATGTTGATACATGGTACGAGTAGTTTTATTGAATGGTCATTAAGAATGAAGCGACAGTATCCTCCTCAATAGTAAATAAATTCCACTGGGCTATATTATTTTCAGATTTACATATTATTATTCCTAGTAATACGTAAATCTGAAAATTAATTAATATTTTTGATGAAAAACAGCCCTTCCAGAAAGTACAGATATAGGTCTTATACATTTTTGCATAAATAGGGTGGAAATAAGCACAATTTTGTAATCGTTTTGATCGAAAATAATCGAAATTCAGAAACAAACAATCACGTACAAACAGCAGCATGTGTTTCACTCAGAATTGAGGATATGATTCATTCTTTACAATACGGAGAGGAAATTAAACTGCCAAATTATTTCTGTAGCTTTTAGATTATTCACAAAGCTATGTTATCATTTATGTCAACAGCTGAGCACGCACTTCGTATAGTGTAAAATGCTGCGTCAAAATTAGTTATTCTCGTATTATTTATTTAATAGTTAATTTTAAAAGTCCACCAGTTCATCTGCTCAAAAATAAATTACTTTATTACGATTTATTGGTGTCATTACGTACAAAATACAACCGCCTTCCATACGGTACATAAAGAGGTCTATAATTCAAATAAGTGCAGTTAGAGCTGTGCGGATAAATTATGCCGCCAAAGACGGATATTGGTAGCAGGTTATATTTATAAGTAAATAAATACACACACACATAAATATATATATATATAAATATATATATATATATATATATATATATATATATATATATATATATATACTATATATATATTTCTGTGTGTGTATACATATATATGCACACCTATACCTGTATATATACTTAAAAACACACATATATATATAAATTTAAAAAAAAAAATATATATATATATATATAACTCAGTAAACAACCCGAAGGTCGGTTTAGTAGGTGATGGTAGAGATCACCCAGTACGGAGCCCTATACGGCGTGTGAAAATTCACACATCAGGGTAGGGGGGCCAGTTCCTTTCCCTGTGCCGGTTATGGTTTCCCAGGAAGACCTGGTACCCGAAAAAATCACTTCAGCTTGGGTGGAGCTGTAGGTGCCCAGAATGCCTTTCCCGGGAATCGAACCCGGGACCCTCCGGTCAGCAGTCCATCGCTCTGCCCACGGGACTACCGCGACCCACATATATAATATATACATATATGGGTCACGGTAGTCTAGTGGTAGAGCGCTGGGCTATTAACCGGAGGGTCCCAGTTTCATTTCCCGGGCAAGGCACTCATGGCACCTGCAGCTCCACCCAAGCTATGTGATTTTTCGGGTACCAGATCTTTCTGGGAAACCCCAACCGGCACAGGGAAAGGAACTGCCCCGCCTACAATGATGTATGAATTTCACACGCCGTCGAGCTTAGTACTTGGTGAACTCTACCGTCACCTAACATACCGACCTTCGGGTTGATTACTCTATTTATGGTTTATGGTATATATTTAAAAAGTCAAGAATGAAATCTGGAATAAAATGAGCAAAATGCTTACTTATGCGAACCCGCTCACCCTTGGGACCGCACACCTCGCCACCGGGGACTCGGTTGGCCGCCCGCGCCTTACGCGGAGATTAAAATACGACGAGAATGACCGGATGAACGCCCTTATTGTTTCGTGTGATAACGGGGGTAGAACGCCGGACTCATCTGGGAGGAGCGCTAGGCTGCATCTGGCAACATGGAGCACGTCGAAGGAATAATATGATGTAATTGACGGGGGCCCCGAATGGCTGGGTCATTTCTTCTGCCGCTCCGAAGGCAAGTCACCAGCGCAAACAAATGGCGGAAGAACAATTTGGGAGGGGCTCATGACAAGAGAGAGAGGTCCCCCGCACGCATTCTTTCTCCTCTGGTGCTCCTCATCATCCCACTATCGCCTCGTCATTTGGGGTGCGTAACTCGACCACCCTGACCGTCTCCCCTCAATCCCCCTGTTCCACAGCCCCCTTTCTCTTTGCCCGCCTCTCCTTGAATCCCAACCCGAGTAACGCCGCCCCCCGGCTCCGTCCTCTGCGTTGACCCCCCTTCCCCTCCCCCTGAAGGGCTGGAATTGGATGGATCCCTCCCACTTGGATGCAAAATGCGAAGAAGGGAAGTGATGGTGTGAAGAAAGGAAAGGGAAACCTAGGGGAATGTTTGGAGAGCGGCGGATAGAAATTTAGCACATTTACTCGAGAAGGCTTCGGCCAAAAATGTCGACGCAGTAATTATTATTTAATATCGTTAGAAACTCCAATTTTTAAAAATTACACTTGTAACGCTAAAAGGATAATCCTATATTACTTGGTAACAGTAGTGAAAAAGATCATGGCTTGGCCTATGTTGGTACCTCGGTGGACGGGATGACTAACCATAGAGGAAGTGTACTCGCGGCTTGAAACAGGGGAGACAAAATGTAGCATTGCAAACCTGACAACAATCTAAAATTAAATATTAAATTGTGGTAAAAATACATCTACTTCAAGAAGAGAGCATGGGAAGAAATAAAGTTTCCAAAGGAAATGGAAAAAAGACAAAGAAAGTGAATTGAGGAATTATTGAAAGGTAGTGGTGTGTTGAAGACCGAGGTTAGACGGAAGGACATTCGGTGGAATCTTTGGAAGAGATCCTTCGAAATAGTCGTACTATTTACAAAGTATGAAGGCAAGGAAAAGTTACCAACAATTAAGAAGGAGTGGGACAAATTCCACAGAAACTTAAAGGTATATGGCAAATATTCCCGTAAAGGGACCGTCGGAGACCTTTTAAGAGGTTAGGTTACCTAAGTAGAATTAATGATGTATTTCAATTCCATTATTTAGTTAAATAATGTGTATTCAGGTTTAACTTTCAATAAAATCCATTATCGCTGAAGTAATAAAAGTACATGAAGTACCTGAAGATTATGCCAACGAGTTGAATTAAGTCGTGCCTAAAGAATTTGGTAAAAATATTCATTTTTTTGTATTTCAGTTGATTATTTTGGTTTATATTATAATACACGTTTTTAAGTCATTACTTTATAAGTCGTACTTAAATAATGCCATTGTAGTAGGCTAAGATTAAAAGACATTAACTCGAATAAAATGTTAAATGAGTCCCTGCAGAGTTATGAAGGGTTAGCAGACGGTGACATGTAGGGTGTGGAAATGAAGTAAAGGAAATAAAAATTTGGAGCAAGAAATGAATATTCAGTACGAGATACGAGGGAAGATACTTAATCAGCAGAATCCCTTTCACATCCTAAAAAACTGGAGCCATCACCTTACCGTTCGACCGTATTGCCTCTTCTTTCCTTGGTGGTGGTAAATCAACATTTTTCCACAGCTCTGATAACTGTTTCGTCTCTGGGGTATAATTGTGGACACAAGCTTCATCTGTAGTCACAAACTGGCGCAGAAAATCTTGTTGATTGCCCTTTGGGCCAAATATTCTCGAAATTTCCATTCGGGTACATATGTGATCCTGAATCAAGAGTCGCGTCAACAATTTTGAAGATGATTTTCTCATATCAAATTCCACCGTTAAACAATGTGATATACCCGCTCAGACGACATCCCCACAGCTTCAGCGATTTCTCGCCATTTCAGTCTGCAATCCCTCATGACCATGTTGTGGGCCCTTGCAATAATTTCTGGGGTAGTGACACATTCAGGCCAACAACTACGCGGACCACCATCTTAGACATCCCAAGTCAACTTCTACATCTACTACATCTAATTAATACCCCGCAAGCCGCCGCACGGGCGTGTGGCGGGGGGTGTCAGGACACCACCCGTAATTTAGAAAAGAAAAAAAAACGCATGCAATAACCACAAATTCATACATCCACAAAAACTTGCCATACATTCATGCAAGAACACTTACACCCCACACATGCAAACACTCAAACTACCAACTAACATGCACATGCACCTGAAAGTATACCTAGCATCTTTGCAATGTTTAATTTTGTTCCGACTTGTAAATTCAATGTTTTAAATATTTCTAAACTGACTTCGGTTTCTTACTACAATGATTTCTGATTGTTCGGGGAAAGAATAAGTATTTGTATCCATCTGCACTGGAATCTATCTCCCTTATTTTATCTTTTTGGTCTGATCTACCCAAGTAGTGTGGGGCCATTATAATTCCTTCAGTGTCATAGTTAAATTCGTTTGTTCTGAACCTTTCTAAAAGTCTAAGCCTCGCTTGTTATCTCCGTACTTCAAGTGGTTCCCAGCATAATTCCCCTAAGAGACCTGTCACACTTGTGTTCTTATGATAACAATTTTTAACGAATCTAGCGGATTTTCTCTGGGCTTTGTCTAATTCTTTTTGCCAAATTTTCTCCCAAGGATCCCAAATACTTGCCGCAAATTCCAAATGAGGTCTAACTAGAGCAAAATAACACCTCTTTTTAACTTTCTCATTACATTTCCCCACCATCCGTTTTATGAAGCCAAGTTTCTTTAAAGCTGATCCGCATATTGTCCTGATATCTGCTCCCCATGAAAGGCGTGGTGTTAGAACAACCCCCAAATATTTACCTTGATCGGCCGTAGTCAGCACTGAACCCTCTATTTCGTAGTTTATATCCTGTTCCTCGCTTCCTCTGTTCCAAAATTTCAAAACTGCGCATTTATCTATATTAAGTGTTAATCCCCATTTATTGCACCATTCTGAGATATTGTCTAAGTCTCTAGAGAGTAGCTCGCGATCTAGTTGGCTCCTTATTTCCCTGTATACATCTACATCTACTTAATACCCCGCAAGCCGCCCCAAGGGCGTGTGGCGGGGGGTGTTAGGACACCACCCGTAATTTAGTAAAGAAAACAAAAACCGCATGCTAGAACCACAAATTTATACATCCACAAAAAAAACATGGCATACATTCATGCAAGAACACTGACACCTCACACACATGCAAACACTCTACTACAACTACCAACTAACATACAAATACACCTGAAAGTATACTTAACAGCTTTGCAATTTTTTAATTTTGCTCCGACTTGTAACCTGTATACCACCGTGTCGTCAGCAAATAACCTCAGATTGCTACCAACGTGTGTGCTCAAGTCATTTATGTATATTAAGAACAGAAGAGGCCATGTTACACTTCCCTGGGGGACGTCCGAAGTTACATATCTATCCGTTGAGCACAACCCATCTATGACTACTATTTGTTTGCGATTTGACAAGAAGTCTCTAATCCAATTAATGATTTTCTCATTGATTCCATAGTATTTAAGTTTATTTAACAGCTAATTGTGCGGGACTTCGTCGAAGGCTTTTATGAAATCCAGGAATACTGCATCGACTTGTGTGTCGTTTAACTCGTTTGTCCACTTGATAACAGTTGAATATGAAGGAGAAGAGTCCCCCTGACTTTTCTGAAGTCTTCATGAATTTCCTTTGCTTTCTCGAAGAGAGCTACCATATCTACCATCACCTACTAAACTGACCTTTCGGGTTGATTACTGTGTTTATGGTTTATGTGTGTGTGTAAGTGTAAATATTAAACATGGGAGCAAGGAAATCCAGGGTATCTCCACGTGTTGGAAGAGGTTGTTAAAGAGGCGAATGGGGAAAATGAAATCTCTTGGGTATGGAAGAGAAAACGGGTCAAAGTTCGAGGTGAAGATGGAAGGCTTTTAGAGAAAGATGGATAGACAATGAAGTAGGGAGAGTCCAGTTGGTTGCAATGAGACGGTTTTTTCCTTGTTTAATTTCCTTGCTTTTGGTTGATAAACATACTGGACTCTGTGCCGTGCGAGATTTACTTGAAAATGTTGCAATAGAAACTAGTCGAAAGTAAACCTTTATTGAGAGGAAAATTGCAAGGGTTTCGCCTTTGTAATCATGGAACTGTTCCACCGCATCACACCGGAATGTGGAATTTATTTTAATCCTCCAAGAGTTATAGGATTAATATAATTTTTCTACTGCTGTTATTCATAAAATAGGAGGAGGAGTTATTCGTTATACCTGCATCAAGGAACTGTCGAGTCCTTCCTCTAACCTTTTCATAATTGGTTTCTCCAAACTTCTTTTCCCCTATTCAATCACATGCTTTATGTATCACAACCAGTATCTTCCTCTGTAACCCTCCCCTTCACTAAAGGATTATACAATTATCATTAGCAAGTTTTATGTCTCAATATACTCCAAAGAATAACCCGCTCGGCCCTTCTGATTTTTCTAATGTTATCCCTTCGCCCACTCCTCGTGAAACTTCCTCGCGTGACTTCGATGATCCATGTGGTCCTTATCATTCTCGTGTTGAACGACATAAACACCATCATTTCCCCGGCCACTTCCGTCCCAGTCTCACAAACGCAATTATGTTTGCTCCAAAATATATTTCTTGATCACGTACTTCATGTAGTATCATGGTTTCTGCCACTAGAACTAAAGGTATGCAATACGACTTCAGCAAGGATAGCGAAACCTTTCGCAATATTGCTTGGATAAGACTTCTTCAAAGTGTTCACGATTTCACCCAAGACACCACCACTGTTCAATTTTTTTAAAAGGGTTTTTTCACAACTACCCACGCATTCATTTCCATCGTACATGTATCTTCCAGGGAAATATTCCAAGCCACTCGGAAAAATATCCCGTGGCAGGCGAAGAGGAAAGGATAACAATTGAGGGTAAGAGGGATGAAATGAAAAGAGAGGGGTCGGGGTGAGTGTACGAGAGGGAAGGAGGGAGGGAAAAGATGGGGGCTGAGGGATGATGCAGCGGGACCAAGTGAAAGGAGGGAGGGCGAGGATCTTGGGAGGGAGAGGGGAGGTTTCGGGGGAGGCAAGAATAGAGGAAGGGCGGACGCTTTCCCCGCTCGCGAGCGGGGGAGGGTGGGAGGGACTGCGTGCGGGCAAGACCGGTTGTGCTTGGGAGCAAGTATCTCGGCCACCGCGCTTTAGATTGGTCTGTATCCAAACCATTCTACCGAGTAACATACAGGTAGAGGGCACTAATATGAGTCCTGTGTCAATAATGCATCCACATCTACATCTAAATCATACCCCGCAAGCCTTCGCAAGTGCGTGTGGTGGGGGATGTTAAGGCCACCACCCATAAAAGGGAACAAAACCACATACTAAATCAACACATCCATGCAAACCTATACCCATAGTGGCGTATACATGCATGCAAAAATCCTTTCATTCTATATACATGCAAATATATTTCTGTCAACTAACAAACATTTGCACATTAGGATGAAGTGAAAAATTTATCCAATAACGTGAAAGCTATGATTTGAAAAATAAATAGCTGGCTAAATTCCATTACCTCATGGACATGCAACATGATCAGGGGCTAGCAAAGATAAAATCATTAATAAACATGAAAGTAACGGAAAATACTGGTATTAATGTAAAAGATATTTGACACCCACTTATTCAGAAACGCGTTCTAAATTACAATCAGTCCTAAATACGGGAGTCATTGAAAATAAAAATAACCTGTCTATCATTGCACTAAATTGCAGAAGCCTCAAAAACAAAACAGCGCGTCTCAAAAACATAATCCTAAGTTATTCCGCAGATAAATGTTAGTATTAAGCACAGAGTTGGCTGTGTGATGATATAAAAAACCAAGAAATGTTCCCAATAGATTTAACGGCATACCGATACGATAGAGATGCAAGACCCGGAGTATTTGGTGAACCTTACCGTGATCTAATCAAACTAACATTCACTCATGTTATTTCTATTGACCTCAAGACTCAGATTTTAAAACACTTCATGTCCTCAATGAATAAAATCCAAATTTACACGTAAAAATAATAACAGAATCAACATAATTGGTGGTGACTTTAATCTTCCTGGTATCGATTGGGACAGCAATAACGTTAGATCTCGGACCCGCGATCACGAATCTTGTAATTCCTTATTAATAATTGGTTCAGAGAAACTTCCTCTTTCAAGCAGTACGCATGCCCACCCGTTGAAAGAACAAATTGGACCTATTTCTTACGAACACTCCGGAACGTATTATTAGTGTACCAACTGACGAGGGCTTGAGTGACCATAAATCCGTTAATGTCAACTTCAATGCAGAAATAAAAAAGATTATTTAACCAAAAAAAAATATAATTTTCATAAAGCAGACCTTGAAACTTTTGCTAGTCAATTAAACTCTTCACTAACCGAGTTCAAAATGCGCTTAAGTAATGCCAACGTGAAAGAAACTTGGACAAAATTGGTGAGTATTATGCAAAAAGGCATCATAGATTTCATCCCTATAAAATACGCTAAAGCAAATCGCGACCCCAGGTGGTACAATAAAGACGTTAGAAAAGCCCTTCGAAAGCGGAGAATGCTACACTCTAGGGTAAAGAGGGCAGGCGTGAACACATCATCACCTGAGAATAAACAATTATGGGACAAATAGAGATACTCGAAAAATGGAAACCAAAACACAATTACGTAGCGCCTTACTGGACTTTAAACGCAAAGTACTTTTGGAGTACTTGGACACTGACCCCAAAGCTTTCTGGTCATATGTTAGGGAAGTAAATGGGAGTAAACAAACCGTGGCTTGCTTAAGGGATTGTAACAATATAATACAAACCCACAGTGAGTGTAAAGCTAACATTCTAAATTAATTCTTCCAAAGCGTTTTCACGAACGATGTTGCCACCGTATATCTCCAAGAAACAAAGCATGCTCAACCCTCGAAAAAAAAGCAGCGGACCAACAAGGAATTGTCAAATTGCTCAAAGATATAAACCGAACAAATCCCCGGGTCCCGAAAGTAACCAGCCAGGGTGAGTAAACATTTAGCTTCTAACATTGCCCCGTACCTCGAAGCTATATTTAACAAATCCCTCACAGAGTGCGAAGTCCCTAAGAATTAGAAAACCGCGCAAATAACGCCTAATTTTAAAAGTGGTGACAGGAATGACCCCTATAATTACAGAACCATGTCTCTCACTTCTTTATGTTGCAAAATGTTAGAACATATAATTGTCGGCTCCATAATAAGATACCTCGATAACATTAACTTTTCAAGTGAAAATCAACACGGAATTAGAAAAACCCGGTCATTCGAGACCCAACTAGGATTATTCACACATGACTTGCTTTTATCGAGTGAAAACGGTGGGCAAGTGGATGCGATCTTTTTAGATTTTCAAATAGTATTTGATAGAAATCCCCATGGTGAACTTATTCATGAATTAAAGGCCGCAGGTATAAACAAGGGCACAGTAAATTGGGTTAAATACTTTCTTTTACAGCGGGAACAGAGGGTAGTCCTTGACGGCGCTAGTTCCGACAGCGTACCAGTCACCTCGGGGGTACCTCAGGAAAGTGTAATCGAGCCGTAGCTTTTCTCGATTTTTGCTATCGATTTCATCCGCAAAGTAAAAAGTAAGATAAATGTATTTGTGGACGACACGATGATTTATTGGGAGATATCTGGGGATGAGGATCGTTTTATTCTAGCGCAGGATCTAGATTGCATTACGAATGGTGATAAGAATGGGGATTGTCATTAAAGCTTAATAAAACTTAAGCCTTGTTCGGCAGTAAAATTCTTTATAAGATCAACGGGATCTGTCTACAAATTAGCTAGATTTTGCCTAGAAGTAGTTGATGGGGTAAAATGCCTAGGTGTAACAATCACATAAGACAACTTGGAGGACCCACATACGTCAAGTCTTCGGGCAAGCATGTAATAAATTGGGATTTATTAGACGTATGGCCGAGATCCCCGCTCCAACTCCAGAAGCATTTCAGTGACGCTTATCGTTTTATCGTAAGCGTTTTTAACGAAACGGGCTAACCGGCGTTGATCCTTCTCAATTTCCCGAATGAGGCCTTTTTCGCTCGGATCCCATACACTTCTATGCATTCTCTAAATGAGGCCATACAAGAGCATGGTGAGTACGCTCTTTGACCTTGGAGTCAATTCTACCTGACATACATGTGTCATATCCTGCGATCACCGTTACTTGTTGTTCTTACCTTTCTTGTTGAGACACACGATTCAGTAAATAATGCCACTTTTTCTAAAATTCCGACGCGATATCTCAAGATTCCGCGCGACTCCCTCCGTAGTCTTAAGTAATTGAATCAGTTTTAGCCAACTACGTAAATTTCCAAATATAGCCACTCATCAACTGATAAAATGTGCATGAACAAGCGGAAAATATTTGGCCCAGTCGAGAATGCGGAAGTATCACGGGCTGCGTCTCTCAAGGATTCGAGTGGGATCAGATAGTCTTCAGTATTTGCAGTACCAATTTTTCAGAAAACCTCAATCGCCATTGTATGAATGCTATCAATAGAATCTGCATGAATATTGTCCGTTGCATTCAAACGTCTTTGTTGGAAAACAAGACAAAAAATAGCTTTTTGTTGAATGTGGGATCTTTCCGGAAAGGATCCATCCATGCATTATTTTGAGAAAAAAAAGTCTATCTAGAATAATAAGACCCTAGACCCCTTCGAAGTACCCCCAGTGGGGCCTCAAATACTTATCCCAGCATTCTTTTCACTCTTCAAACAATCAGTAAAGCAATTATTATCGGAATGATCTGGCTCATCGCATTCTCTCCTTTATCTCGTCAAACCGACTGTTGGGTAGACTGGACTTTTGTTTCGGAGTCATAAGCGTAGACCCACAATCAATGATGACCTAATTTAAAAAACCTGGGTCATCGTTTTCACCTTGAAGCTCCCCTGCAATTGCAGGACGAAATTATTGACGTTGACGAAGCAAAAGAAAATGCGACGAGACAGCTGGTGACGATTCTGAAAAAGGGCTTTGCCGATTGCATTGAAAGTGGAAGAGGTGCTGGAATAAGCGGATGAGGTCTCAAATAAAGTAAATCGAAGGGGTAAACTAAGGCCTCATTGTTCTAGGAAGGCTTTTTTTCTCAGAATATTTCATGGCTGGATACTTTCCGTTAGAACACATGCCTCAATATTTGATGCATCGTAATAGCTCCAAGTTTAAATAGGAAATGGAGCATTGACTTCAGTCTCTGCCTTGCTTACTTACAATACGCATCGTAATCTAATCCTTAAATGAAATTTATCGAAAGATATATGTAGGTAAAATACTCAAAGAAAATCCCACTGCCATCCGATGCTTAACTCGAGCACAATAATTTTTATATCTTTTCAACGGACATTTATGTATTTAAAATGATAGCATTTTAAAATCAAATCTAGAATTTAATGTCTTTAAAATTAGTAAAACTATAATGCCGTTGACAAGTGAATTGATGGAGTAAAAACTTCACTAAATATCAGAGATGGTAAATGCCTTGTCATCACGCGGTTGCACTACGGCTGGAAGGCTGAACCTTCTCATTTCGTAATTAACTTGAATCCGTCAATCATTGCATGAGCTGAGTGATTTGATATTTCATCGTATCAAACAAGGAAATAAGACCAATCTGATCATTCGGAAAACAAGAAATTAATATTATTCATACTTTTAAAATACAACAACGGAAAAATGGGAATACTAGAAAGCATATTGCTCACTATATTTGCAGAAATGAAACTGAGGGTGATGGATCACTTGAAGATTGGCAGAATGGAATACGTTACATAATGAAACTCCTTCGGCATCAAATTACAAATCTACTCTTCCGCGCTGCACTTGAAAATGGCTAATTTTAAGATGGACCAATATGTTAGTTACTTGGGGTCCTAATAGCCTCTCAAACCCATAATTCATTTCCGGTCTTCATTAAGTTTTCTAAGATTTGAATACGTCCCAAAGAGGACCTCGATGGTGGAAGGTTTTTTCTTGGTATTTCCGCTTAAGCGGGAAGGAAAATTAGTGGGCAGGAAAAGCGCTTCTCTCAAATAAAGGGAAAGAAAATCACCAACGGGCAAATCTGTAAAAAAGAGGGACTAATATCTTATGTGAAAGTCAATTTTATCAAAACAATCACACAGGGAATAAAGAAAATAAACTAAGAGTGAATATTTTTTCTAATTTGAAAGGACTTGAGGCATACTCATAAGCTTGGAATTCTAGGGTCAAGAGTATTTTTCAATGGGTATATTCTATCCAAATATAACATAATTGAATGGAAATAATTCAAAACGACAAATTTAATGTAAAAGCTTGCGTGAGAAACACTAAAAAGGTAAGTAAATATGGTAGGCCTTTTTCACAACTATTTCGCATATTTATCATTCCATTATTAAATATATTTTAGCATTTCTAGCCAAAGATTGGTAGCCTGAAGTTCATCACCCTCCTTTCCGCGAATTATCTTACCTATTTGACAAAGTTTCATCACAAACACTTATCTCGGTTTTAGCATAAGCAGATCTTGTTAAACATAAATTGCTTTATTTATTCAGGATGTCCTAAAATGGTGGGAATAAAAAAACAAGCTCTTACAATATTCTTAGATTACAAAATCCATCGATTTGTCATCACAATATCCGGTAACTAAACCAAGATTATGTCGAAATTACGCCAAAAGAAGTGACCTGAAAATCCACCGCGTCTCGGGATATGACGACCATCAGATTCAAGGTTGTGCAAATTTTTCTAAGTTTATGTTCATTTGATCTGCTGCTTACTCCCCCAGCCCCATGTATGTTGCACTTCTTTTGGGCTCCTTTCTGCCCCCCCAAAGGCCAATACTCGACCTCAACGTGTCATACCGGATAATTCCTTTACTAAAAATCAAGCCTCTTGTGCCTTACACTTTTTTCGGAACTGCATCTCAGTAATGAAGCACCTCCAACAAAATACTTCAATGGCATAATAGACAACATAAGATATAGATAACTTTCATTATTATCTGGAAGATATCAGTTCGGTTTTTCTCTCTTCTTGCTGCAACGACCTCCTTTATCTTCCATTTTCCCCACGAAAGGAAAATAGTTTAACTTTTTATAGGTCCTTCAGCTCAAAGATGCTGTATTTTCTTCACTAGCCTTTGTGCTATTACGATTTCTCTCATTGCTTTTGACTTTTTTTCTTATCTAGTCAGTTCATTTTCATTCACATTTTTAATCACATTCCTTGAGCCGCTCCCGATCATATAGTGGACAGATTGGTCCCTTTCAATCATTTTTTCTTTGAGATTTCTAGTCTTTAACCGTCTTTTCTCCGAGTAGCGTTTTGCTTCAAGTAGTAGGCATTGTTCTCCTATTTTCCAACAAAATACCTACACTAGATATAACCATTTTATTATAACAGATTTAGTCGAAGTTTCAACCTCAAACTCATTAATTTAAACTCTAATAGCTTACCGATATGTTTTTAATGCCAAAATCCTAAGGATACAGCGACGGTATTAAATGTTTTGCTTTAAAGAAATACAGTTTTGCAAAATTGTCTCATTACAATCATATTTCATTGGAACTGAAAAAATACCCATCTATCAAATTTATCGTTTTGATTAGATTTTAAAGAGCGAGATTTTGTTCAAATAGTACATGAAACCATTTGGAATAATAGAACCCTTGTGGACGATTTTTCGTACTAAGATATTCCCTAATCCTAAATTTTACAATTTTTACCAATTTTTCAAATCTTAATTCCACAGATACTGCACGTTACGTATGTATTTGGAAGAGGGACTCCATCGTTGCGTCGCGCGCCCTTCCCCTGCGGCTCGATGAGCTTAGGTAAGTCTCATGGCGAAAGGGGCCGTTTCCAAGCCCCAAAACGGAAATGACGCACGCACGAGGAGATAAACCTTTCAGTTACTCCACCTCACGCTCTTCGTCTCCGTGCCGACTACTCTCGAAGCGGCCGGGCATTCGATTGGTGCACAAAATGGAATGCTCAACTACGAGGTCTGTAAATTAAGTAATGAGACTGGCAACGTAGCGTTCGATCTGGCAACACTGGAGGCGCGGAGCATGGAGGGTCGCCAGTGGGGAATGTGATCCGCCTTCAGTCCGGTTTGAACTCGCTCGAGTCATTTGGATGTGCGTAGCAATTTTTTTTGTGAAACAGTTTTTTCTATTGTGCTCTAAAAATGAGTGACATCAATTTCGAGCAACGGAGTGCCATCAGGTTTTGCTTCAGACTTGGGCGCATGGCAACGGAAACTCTCGCTAAACGTCAGTAGGCCGACGGAGATGGTGTTTTGTCAAGATCCCAGGTTTTTCTGTGGTTTAAGGCATTTTCAGAAGAAAGAGAGTCGATTGAAGATGAACCACGAGGCAGAAGGTTTTCTTCTCAAGGAACCGATAAAAACTTCGACAGAATCTGGTTCCTAGTGCGTTCAAATCGTCGGTTGACAGTCAGAACGGTCGGGGACGAGTTGAATTTGACTTACACCACCGTTAATCAGATTTTGACCAATTAATTGGGGATGAGAAAAATCTGAACAATTGGGTGTTGCCTTACGATAATTCTCCTTGTCTCATGGTTATTTCAATAAACTAGTTTGTGGCCAGTAAAAATATTCCTGTAGTTCCTCAAGCCTCCATATTCTCCTGACTTGAGTCCTTGTTATTTTATTCTTCCCGAAGTTGAAAAATCACCTCAAGGGAACTCATATTGGGACAGTCGAAAAAAGCATTCAAACGGCTGTAACCAACACGATGAATGAAGGCTATTCCAGTATCGGAGTTCCAGCACTGCTATGAGGAGTGAAAGAACCGGCTCCGGTGCTGTGTGGTTTCAGAATGGAGTTATTTTGAGGGTTACAATATAAAATTTTTATTCTATTGTAATAAAAAAATTGAAAAAATCAGCCTCATTATGTAATCGCCTCGTATGCCCATGCCGTAGCATCTCAACCCTAACACCAGAACCAGTCACATCCATCCCGCTTATGTGCGTTTTAATACCAGATTGCTTCTACAAAAGAAACTTTATCTTTTATTTCTCACTAGCAATGAATTGAAATTACACCTAATTCGTTTGCTTCAGTTCCAACGGAAAATACCGACTCACTTTCCAAGGAATGTGCTTAGTTTTTTCCAAAATTAGGGGAACCAACCGGTCGGTCACTTTGCTCATACCACGGCCAAATATCGAATCATGCTACGAAATTCATCACTAGCAACAAATTAGACGGGTGTGACAGCGGTGGATAATGATGAAAAAGGTCACTCGGGCACCACGATAAACAACGTGGTGTTCAGACCCTCCCTTCACCCTCGGTATCCTGTATTCCTCTGCAGAGCTGGGCGTCGGTAATAGAATGAAGAGAAAGAGGGACGCTCGAAGGGTTGAAGGGTCCAGACGAGGGCTTGGAGAGGGGGGGCATTGCCCATTTCCAACGACCGTGTGCTCACGACTGTGAGCGGTCCGGCTCACTTTTATTTTCTTCGGCGGTAGGGAGAAGTGAGCTCGGCAGCCAGCGGTAGTAGTGGCGGTGGGAACCGATTGAACACCACTAACTGCCCGGTCTAGAGCGGCGGCGGGCGAGGAGGAGGGCGGGGGCATTTTGGGAGATCTGAGGCAATGGCGGTGTGGGGGAGGGAGGGATGTGGGAGAATATGGTGTTAAGGGATGAGGAGTAGGGTCATGAAGGGAGTGGTGGGAGGAGGAGTGGAGAGATGGCTTCGGAGGGAATGATAATGCAAAGGTATCATGGATTCTTCCTTTCTCTCCCTCGGCCTTCATCTCCATAGACACCCCTCCTCCAGTCCCCGGACGGACAGCGGCGGCAAATCCCTCCCTGCCCCCCCCCCGGCGTATGCACGCCCCCTTCGCCCGAATGGCGGCATGTCAAGTGCTGAAGCTCGACGGCCGGCGTTTTTTTCCCGACGGCATGGCAGAGGTCTTGAGGGGGGAAGCGGGCAGTGGTGGGGAGGGAGGAAGAGAGAGGGAGAGGGAAAGAGTGAGACAAACAGAAAGTGAACGAGGTGGGAAGCGAAGAAGAAGGTGGAACATATAAAATTCTCAGAGTGTACCCTATAATAGATCAGATGCGTGGATAAAGGGAAAGTGGCACATTTCTGTGCCAATTGATAGGGAAGCGAACTGCACGTGCAATGTAATTACCATTTCTTCCCAACGGGAAATCCTCCGGCATTTTGCCAGGGTAATATTTTACTCGAGCAAAAACTACTTCTGAATGAAGGCGGTGCATAATTTGATGTAAAATGATACATTTACGGCGCGAACCAGTCAATTCGAAACTCGGCTCAAAACTTTAGCAAGCCAGCGTATGGATTTATTTATATATATTATTATGTAATCTACCGCTCAAGGTAGGTTTTTGGATGGACACAACTACCCCACAAACATTTTATTTCTCCTAACAAAACACAAAATCCATCATCCTACTCTGTATCAGGTCCCTCTTCATCTCTGAGTACTTTCTTCCTCCTTTCATCCCGTCCAACATCCCTATCCTGTTCCTTCCCTTTCCTCGTTTGCCTAACATTCTCCCAACTATTACAGTCTTCAACATCCCACTGCCGGTCAACACCCCCTTCATTCCCTTTTCCAGTCTCCATAGGATTTCTCCCAACAAAACCCGCTCTTCGCCCCTCATACGAAGTACTTCATCATTTGTTTTCTTCTCTGGCCATTTCACCTTCTCCATTCTTCTCCACAACCACCTTTCAAAAGTCTCCAATCTACGTCTATCCTCCTGCTTCAATGACCACGTTTCCGCACCGTACATAGCTACGCTCCATATCAAAGTTTTTACGAGTCTTTACTTAATATCCTTACTCAACGCCCCTGTTATCAACTCCCTCCAACTTGTGACAGCCTTTTTGCCTAGAGCAATTTTTCTCCTTAGGCCCCCACTACTTTGACCATGTTGGAACCTGGACCCTACCTGGACCAGGTTGGACCAGGCAAACGAGGAAAAGGAAGGAACAGGATAGGGATGTTGGACGGGATGAAGGGAGGAAGAAATTACTCAGAGATGAAGAGGGACCTGATGTAAAGTAGGATATTGCGTTTTGCTAGGGGTCACAAATTATTTAATTAGTATTATGTCAATCCAAAAACCTACCTTAACCGGTAGATTACCTAATAATGTGTATATATATATATATATATATATATATATATATATATATATATGTATGTATATATAAGAGTCTTATTTGAAGAAGGCCTCGGAGAAGGCCGAAAGCTTGAATAATTTACCGTGTACATCTACATCTACATAATACCCCGCAAGCCGCCGCAAGGGCGTGTAGCGGGGGGTATTAGGTCACCAACCGTAAAAAGGAAAATTACCACATGAAAAAAAACAACACGGAAAATTACACCCACAGCAGCGCACACACTCATGCAAAAATCCCTTCATCCAATACTCACGCAAACACATATACCGCAAAACAACTAAAAACTGCACCCCATGATGCAGCACGAAAGCAATCCTACAACACGGAAGCCAGGACACAACAAGCAAGAAATTGAAACATCACTACCACATGAAAATGCACCACAAAACACTCTACCCCCCAAAGAGTTTGTAAAAGGCAGGGAATGCGACCCAACGTTGCAGGTAGCAGGATGTAAGTGTCCTTTGAAATGTTGCTATTTTAGTTGTGTTCTATTGTGCCGTCCCAGTATATATATATATATATATATATATATATATATATATATATAACACTTTTTGAAAGACTCACGGACGTGAATAATAATGTATAACACTTAGCACTAGTGGACACAGACAAAAACACAGAAACACACAAAAAAAGAGACTCACTATTTTTCGAATTTTCGGTGGTCGTTGCCACCTTTATCAAGGAGGAGAGGGACAGAACTGAAGCTTCAGTTCTGCTTCAGTTCTGTCCCTCTCCTCCTTGATAAAGGTGGCAACGACCACCGAAAATTCGAAAAATAGTGAGTCTCTTTTTTTGTGTGTTTCTGTGTTTTTGTCTGTGTCCACTAGTGCTAAGTGTTATACATTATATATATATATATATATATATATATATATATATATATATATATATATAACATTTAAAAGGACACCCCCACGGTAAGTATTCGGCCTTCTCCGAGAATTCGTCATGTAAGACTCGCACTTCTCAAATGGCGTGGGCATCCATTTTCGAGGATATTGCTGCCTAGTTCAACCAACAGGCAATTGATTACTAATTTCAAACGATAACTTTAGAAGCTTCGAAAATAGTCAATAGATGGCGCTTTATGCTTTGAAATTTTTTCTTACCGGCCAATATTAAAATCTGTAAAAAATTGTACCAAAGCACGTGTCAGTAAAAATCAATATGGAAAAATATTTGTGGTCTTGATTCCAAATTTACTGAGTATGATTTCCAAGGAATTTTTTTCAAACAACATACAAAGAACATTTTTCGTATTGGCAAATGAAAAATGTTATGTATGTTTATTTGAAAAATTTCTATGACTATTAAATCACTGATACTTAAATGTGCGCAACGGCAAATATGTTAAGAGGCTCATCGATGAATGCCTTTCGTTAATTACCTGTTAATTAAATAAATAATTAAATTGTTATTGTGAATATCAAATTTCATTCAAGGGACATCACAGAGTCGTGGCTATTTTCTCGCGGTGTGACGGAGCGGACGGCGACTCCTTATCAATCGAGTGTAGGCTCAAGAGTGAAAATGGCAATATATCTCAATATCGGATCAATCATTATAAAGTTTCCTTCTGTATAAACATTTATGATACAAGTTTCTTCAATCGCTGCAGTATATTGCTCAATCAATTTCACTCTTTTTCTCAATCGGTTTTACTAATACGGGGAAACAATGCCTTTGTACTTAAACGATCAGGGGTAACGAAGTTGAATGTAGACGAAGGGCTGGGGTTCACTTGGCAAATTCCTTAAGTGCTCCAATATCCCCATATTTCCCTTACTCCCTAATTTTTTCGCACTATAAATTATATTCGAGTCTTTTTTGTGTATTTGATGGACACATTAACTCTTGAGGTAATGTGTCCATCAAATTAATTCATATCCTACCAGCCCGCAGAAAAATATCCAATATTCAGATATTTCCGCAGATTATCATTTATCTGCTGTTAATGTCGAATTCCATAGTTTGCAGCCACCGCGCTGAGTGTTATCGATTTTAAAAGTGACTTGGTACATTTCATGAGGAAGAATCTAAATTTTTAAATGAAAATATTGACCTTGCAATTCCAAACACTTCCGAATGTGTGTGAAATTACAAAATGTCAATAATTCCATTTTATATATATTTATGCACATCCCATAAAGTCATGCTGGAATCAACAATAGAATCCAAAATCTTGGTAGTGAAGAGATTCCCTGTAGCGCTGAGATGATGGGATGGATTTAGAGTGGAATTCCAAAAGAAACTGAAGTCTTGAAGTGATTAGCAGGGGATAATAAAGAGGATTGTTCATTTAAATCCCGTTTCTAACATTTGGGTTGCACACATTGAAGAAAATTAAATGACTCGCTTCCTCTCCAGAGGCTCACATAATTTTCTCGATAAAGTAATAATTAATCTTTTAAATATGACCATTAGTTGCGTAAAGAATAACCTTAAGCTATACGAACTTACTTCATGAAGGGGAGAACAAAGAAATGGCAATTAAGAGAATTAGCGTCCGTAGGAGTTGGAATCGCAAAATCTCATGGATCTAAATAATAGAGTGAAAATAGGTAAACCGTTAAACGATGAAAATGATAAAATATATCCTTTCTTTTGATTTACAAATTACCTTTTTAATATTTAATATGCTAAAAAAACTCAGGTGAGTATTTTTATCATTACGGGCAACCGATTAGCTCATTGGAAACAGTGACAGCTGAGCTAGTACGGTCACGTTTTTCATTTTTTTGGCAAGCAAGAGTTATTACAACAAAAGATAAAACTTTTGGCGGACGAAACATAAATGCCTCTCGGTACGCATTAAAAGTGATTCCGACAAACGCAACAATCATAGGAGCAAACAAATATATACATCAACGTTTACGTCTGAGCACAAAAACATATCATACCTGAAGTCGCAATGAATATAAGGACTTCTATCAATTAAATTAAAATGTTCCGCTTAGATCAACGTGTCAGCAGTCTGAATGTTTCGTCATTTTGTTTGATCAAGGCACAGGCGAGCCTTTAAGCGTCGAGAAAGCGCTCTGGGCACGTTTCACTTGAGCGTTTGCTCCACGCGCACGCCTCATGCAATGGCGTGCGCGTGGCCGAACAAGTGATGAATACAACCATCATTTAGACAACCGGTATTCGGTTAGTGGAAAGATTAATGTTGTAGTGGTGGCATTCTTTCCATAGAACTTCTAGGAAACTTTCAAACGTTTTGTTTTCGTTTTTCTAGGCCACATTCTCCATAATATGAATCCAGAATAGACGGAATTTCCCTTAACCGGTTTTCTACGCACTCTAGGATCGACATGTTGAAGAGGAGGTGGCAAAAGGGGAATTCTTCCCAGTCCACATTCAGCTCATTCGTATTCATTCCCTCATCCTCCTTTCCTACGCATCTCCCTTCTCTATCTCTCCCTCCCTCCCGCCCTTCGCACACACTCCTCCCACACACTCGAGCGAGAGAGAGTCGTCTTCTAGAAAACTACCTCCCCGAACCCCCTCCACCACCTCCCACACACTAACCTCCCTCGACGCACACGGCCACTCCCTCCCTCCCCCCATTCCCTAGGATCAACCGCCGACCCACCCACACCCTTAATTTTCTCTCCCAACCACCGCCCGCACTCCACTCCACCGCCCCCTCCTTCCATCGCCACTGCCGCGCCCGCCAAAGACGTCGCCGGCGTCTCTCCCACCCCCTCCGCCCTCTCATCCGTTAACCCATCTCCTCCCGACGCCACCACCACTCTCGCTCCAGCGCTTACTTGCCGAGAGGGGAGGAGGGAGCGGGGCGGTTTGGCATTCCCCAGGCCGGCCCCGAATTTCTTTGAGCGTTAGGGAGCCGCCATCTCATCACCTGCGAAATTCCTTCGAGAGGGTAAGGGAGAACGAGGGAGAGAGGGAAGAGTGGGAGGGCGTGAAGTGGAGGAGGAAGAGGCGGGAATAAGGCCGGCGGTAAATGTGGGGAGGAAAACAAATAGGAGCGAAGGGGGAGGAGACGGGGTGTTGGGGCGGAGATAGAGAGAGGGTAGGATGGAAACAGGGAATAAAAGAAAAGGGAGGGAGGACTGATATTCGGAGGAAGGGTCTTGCGGGGAGGAGGAGTGAGGCGGGGGGGGGGGGGTAGGGTGAGTGAGAAGAGGCAGCAAAATGGAGGGAATAAAATGAATGAATGAATGAATGAATGCTCTGCGCTTGGCTCCTTTTCGGCTCGGAGCACTCGCATCAACATCTCCGGCAGCCTCCTCAAATGCCCTCCAACACCCTCCCTCCCTCGGCCCTCTTCCTCCCATCAGTCGCCGGGCCCCCTCCGCCCATCTCCCCGACACGAGGCTCGCGTGCGTGCCCCACCCCCTGGCGTCGGTACTCCATTGCAACCCCACCCCCTCCGAGTTCCCCCCATGCCATCCCCCATCCTCTCCTCCCAATTCCACTCCCTCTCTAGCTACACAGCTTTCATTATCTTGGCTCCAATCCCGCGGTCGACCTACACTTGTTAACAAGGCAGCCTGGGGAACAATTTGTTGATTTATGGGACCTGCCTAAGCCCAGTGACGGGAAACATTCATGGGCGTGCCCGTGTTTGTGTGAATGTAAGTTTAATTACTTCGGGGTCATGACAAAGTCTGAGGTGAAGTACACGTTGATACCATGAGAATGATACCTGCGCCTTGTAAATAAGATGTGTTAATGGTAGACAAGGAGGAGACGGAAAAACTCGAGTCTTGAGAGGATACGCCCAAAGGTTGTCAGCACTAAAACATGAGCGTGGATACACAATACATGCACGGGAATAAAATTTAGTCAACTGATGATGGTGACAAACTTATCTATTTAGATTTTCTATAATTATGTATGGCACAGACATGAAGGAAGACGCACAAGCCGAAAAGAATTTGTAGAACTCCAAACGGTCTGAAGGCAATCCCTTCGCCAAAGAAGAAGATTAAGTTCGTGAACATCCATACGCATATTAACAAATATATGTGCAAATATACGAATAAACATATATTTTAATGCAAATATCCAGCAAAGGAATAAGGGTTTATTTACAGCACGATTTTCAAAATCGACTATTACAGCATTTATATACAATTTAGTAAATCTTAATCGCCATTTCAACGTGATATATCTACGGAAGAATGGATTTCAAACACCCTTGAATATATTGAGTGATACAACATATATGTCACACCGCTGCCCGGTAAAGGACCACAAGTTCGTAGGTGTCATGGTAAATAACTTGATACTTCCTAAATCTTAGTAAAACAGAAAAGCATTATGTATCGCATTGAGGATGACTATATAGCAAATTTGCATGCGTCTTCAAGGGATGTATGAAGAGAATAATTAAGAATTTAGGAGAGGAAATAAGGATGGAGAGAGGTGATAAAATTATGCAGGCCGTGCACACGGACTTAGAAGAAAGAGGAAGGTAGAGTGAAAGGTGGGATGCTACATCGGCGAAAGACATGTACTGGAGAGAGTGCTGTGGTAAGAACTTGAGGAAATAACAGAGGGAAGGATAAATGGGATTTAATAAAGGAGGTGAAAGCGCTCCCAGAAATTTAAAAAAATTCAGTCACATTTGGAGCAAATTAATGCAGACAAATGATGAGAGTACAACGAAAATCTTTATGCTAAAAATATTGATGTGACACGCTTCGATGTTAAATGAGACTGTGACGCCGATGAGAATGGCTAAACTAAGGCATTCATGGACAGCGAGCGAAATAAAAAAGACACCAAGGAATTATGCAAGCATATAAATCACTCAGAATACATAATATGACTACAGAATATCCAATAATTATTAGAAAAATAATTTTTTTGGTCCATTTGGAGTTCGCAGGGTTAAAGACCTCGGATGAAAAATGTCTTTCAATTTAGCTATGCAAATTGCGACCCTTGATTTTTAACCAAAAATTGAAGAAACTGTTGATGGATACATGGAAGTGACTAATGGTAAAAAAGGTGAAGAGATGATTTACTTACTGATTAAAATAATTTCACATTGCTTCATAAGAATGTAATCAGTTCCGAATGTCCTGAAGTATCAGCTCAAGAGTTATGAATTGAAAATAATTGAAAAAGATGTTCTCATGGTCACAAGAATATGGAATACTTTTTTATAAGTAAAATTAAGGGAAATAATGGCAACATAATTTAAGCTTATTTGGTAGTATTATTTTAAACTCATTAGCTTATAAGTCGCATTGAATTAAAAGAGTACTGACACAAACACAATTGTGAGCTCGAGTTGCATTGGAACTAAAGATTTTGGCATAATAACTCTCCAATTTATGTTTCGATTTAAAAACATAGTTTTTTCATCATTATGTTTTTCGGAAACAAAATGAAATGATTCTGACTCGATTCGGCTGCTACTCAAAAGAATTCCCGATTTAAATGTTTAATGATTCTTCTCATCCCGAAATTTCCCGAAATATCTACTCCTGAATTTAAAGTCTCCTCGGGCAAGGAAGAACATATGAGAGAGATCTCATTGTGTAATAGTGTACTCGTTTAAGAAATGGTCACCGCTCCTGTCTGAGTTTATTGTCGATGAAAGTGAGAGTCCATTATTATTTTCCCGCTCGAAAAGTTTTCCCAACCACGGCCAAACATTCGGCGTGTTATGACCCTCCCATCTCTCAACTAGAAAGGCCAGAAAGAAAATTAAAAATTTACATCATGTAAAATTCAAATGGCGATTAGTTTGAAGCATTGGCGGGATATTCGATTTCAAAGTTATTAAAAAAAAATCTTCCAGGAAAAACATTTGGATGCGGATTTCATTTCATTAATTTTCACTGAAATGCTTTATCACCGGGGAAAAAAAGGAAACTTTTTCGGAGTTGGGTTTATCTCTTCTTTAGTGCGGTATGAGCGAGGGCTGGCGTGTTTTTATTTCGAGGCAGCAAAGAATGGAAGGCGGTGGCTTCACATCCCTCTCGCGAGTTTCAATCAAACATTTAAAAAAATAACGGATGCATACATTGAGCGGAAATTTATAAGTAATGCAACACAGAGTCATGGGATTATTAATATGCTTTGATGGGGGAACATAAAATTTAGATCGCACTTTACCCTTACTAAACAAATCAAAATATTTCCGAATGCATAACTGCAAAACATACAGCAGAACGATTAGTACGATCCCCACGCTTGTCTTCGGTAGCCCAGCCATGTAATCAACAATTCGAGGTAGTCCAGCTTGAATTGTTCATTCTATTTTCATCACTAAAATATTTTCAAGTGGACATTGTCAAAAGGGCATTTTAAAAATTACTGATGCCGGTTGACCCATATGGTCATAGTAATATATTTATTCATAAATTCATAAATTTTATTTATGAATAAAATTTTTTCACCATATTTTTTCGCTCACATACATAGTGGCAGTTAGCCTGGATACATTTGAAAAAAACGAATATATTTTCGAAAGCACATTTGGCCCTACTATCATGATTTATTTATTTAATCGATGGGATATCACGCGCGATATTTTTCGCGTTGGCATTAGCAGCGTTGGAAATTATTATGAAGGAAATGAGTCGATAAGGAAAAATGTAAATTTAAAAAAGTAGTAAGGATAAACTTACGCATAACAAATATTTGAGAGTATAAGAACATTTATAGGTAAAAGTTATTTGGTAAAGAAAACATGTCTTTGGTGAGCGAGAACATTATATTCGGCTTCTGTAAATATCCTGGAACATTCCCCTCCGGAAAATGATTTTGAAACGCATTCATTGGGGCATATGGATCGCTTCATCTCACTACACAACCAGAATGACTCTTCGCTAACAGCTGCCGTTTCGAATTCATCAAACACACGGCATTTCCCGCAAAATGAAAAGCGTGAGAGTCTTCATTTACACAGATTCCTTGAAAGGACAATTGGTAAATAATATTTAGTGAACTAAATATGGAAGCTAAATTCGCCTCTGATGTTAATGCCCTCTTTTTGTTGAAATGAATTACTGGATAACTGCCGCCAGGGATCTCAGCATATCAAATTAGTGCAGTTTGGTGGAAAGGTTTACTGGACGAAGTAAATAATTTTATCAGTTTTACACTCATATAGTAAGTTTATTCATTACAAGCGTTCATTGGAGTGAACTACATTTCGATATTATTATTACCATGAACACTTTTAAGGCAAGATCTCACTGTTGTCAAATAGTGTTAATAAATACTCGCTGAGGCTACAATATTTTTTATGTAAATTATTAATATGATTGCATTTTTATTTGCACTATTATATTACATGCGAAATTGTAAGCTTGCAAGCTATGCATTTCTTAAATGGAATGATTTTAATGCAAAAATTGTGCACCAGTAATGAAGTGACGAACGAAGAGAATATTTGCCGCTTTGGTACCACTGACGCCTTAAAACATAATTTATTATCAGGCTAAATAGTACGCGTCATACTTCACACGTAGCTGTCTAGTTTTTCTGAATTTCTGTAACAGATGAAACGATATTTACCATCACCATACTGAAAATATTGTTTCATATAAAAGCAATATCTTTTTAATTTGCTTTTGGGAATAAGTATTTTTGTACAGTATTATATTATGTGCATTGTTATTTTCTAATTTAAGTTATGGGTTTTTGAAATAATTAACATTAAATTATTTATGCAATAAATCCACTGTTGGTAAACCTCCAAAAAACGTAAGTTATACATTAACCTTTCGGTTAATATTTTAAGTATTCCGTTGGTGAGGTCTGAAATGAAGGAACACGGAATAAAAATACTTTCGCAGGCCTTTCTTTCACCATTTTCAAAGGTAAAAATGAAGAGAATCTTCTAATAACTTGGAAAGAAAATCAACCGAATTTTTCGTAGCATCACTTAATTTTTTTCAAAAGAAAAATATATTGGGGCTTTAGAAAGAATCAAAGGCAATGCAATAGTTTAATAATCATTTGTCAACCCAATACGATTGAGTAATATCACTAGATGTTTTAGTATTACTTATGACACTCAATGGGATCAATTTATTTGTTAATAACGTCAAATAATTTCATTACGTGCAAATCTGAGACGCTGAAAATGATTATTTTTAATAAGTAGAACTTTTACCAAGATTGGTTGAAAACAGACATTAAAATGAGAATAAACAGTGCTTAATATTTTGGGCAGGTTGATTTCAAGTGTAACTTGCAGCAATCCTAAACCATTTTTGAAAGTGATCGAGTTGCTATACATCAGGACATATTAATGGTAGAAGTAGGAAATTCTACTGTGAAGCAAATTTTCTGAAAAAAAAGGTTTTTAAATGCGTTATGCATGGATGATAAAATTTCAATCATAAATAATTTGTCAATAATATTTTTATAAAAAAACCAGATTCTATAAAATATGTGGATTCTGCGACAAAGCTGCTCCGCTCTATAGTCAATGATCAATGCATCAAGCTACTACGTATGCTGATCCTATCATGAAAGATGAGATATTTCACACACTACATCAATAGTTATGCTTAATGATGTCACGCTTCATTTGGAGGATGTTGCCCATTATAACAAAAGGAGCCACGTTACACTCTGTTGAACAAAATGTTACGCCTTCGCTTTCTCTTGGTTCAAACTCGTAAGGGTAACTAAAGATGTCGCGACCAGCTGGTAATTACTCCTCCAAGAAACACTGGTAGTATGATCCCCAGTGCTTCATCCTAGGCAGTTGATGACGACCTCATCCCCCGGTTGTTTCCAATGGGAGAGGGACACATGTAAATCACGTCCCCATACCACGTAATCATTTCCCCGACGGAAGCGCTACACTTCCTCCCATTGCAGTGAGTATACGTTTCTATAAGGTGACTCCGGATCATCTGCTGATAGTAGCGAGTATTGTTCGCCAGGATAAATGCCTTATTCCATACAATAAGTGAGTTAGTTATCCGTCGCTATGGTCTCCGTCAGCAACGACTCACCCTTCTTCCGCCGGTCTATTGTGATGCCTTGGCCGTCTTCCCGCCGCCACATGATCTTCGGTGCCGGGAATCCGTCCGCCTTGCACATGAGCGTGATGTTCTGATTCTCCCTCACGGCCACTGTTGACTGCGTGCTATCCTCATCCAGAATGTTGGGCGGAACTGAAATCAAAGGAAATCCAAGTGAAGTCGACTGAAACCAGATTGGCAGGGCACTGATTACCTTAAAACCTACCCATTCACATAAACATACAAAGGACACATTTTGAAATATTGCATAAAAAAATAATTGTTCATCATATAATTAACAAAGCAAGGCATAATATCCAATTTATCTAAAATCTCTGAGCCACCAACTTCGTGGCGTTCACTATTGATGCGGAGACCAATATATCAACACTTTTTACTTCGCGTCCACAGTTAACTTTTTTTTTAATTCTGTTGATGGGTTCCTTCTTACTTGTTCTGATGATCCCGGATGAAGAATTCAACCGTGGTATGATGAACGCCAATGTGGTAAAAGATTTTATTTATGCTATACAGTTTCGCAATATCCTTCGATGTCATACATACGCTTCACTGTAGCTATAACGCATGAATATAATAGTTTAAATTGTTGCTTCAAAAAGTATTTTTCCCACTTGAATTTCACCATTTAACTAGACTAAGAATCACCTTATTCTATTATGTTATACGTTTAAGCGGATATGTTGTCATATTTGATGGCACAACTTGACATTTCCAATAGCATCTGAATCTAGATTTACATACTCGTAAACGTGCATGCAACTGTGGCACAGGAAAATAATTGGCAAACTCGCACACAGAGTGTAAATAAATTGGTGTCAAAGAGAATTCATGAATAATATTATTATACTATGGATATCATTAACACACGATGCTCTGCTCTGTGATTGAATTTTACCGTGATCTCAAATGGCGTATTCCTGCGCATGCAGTAAACGTATGCTCGTGTTGCGTTCAAGGATATCGATGCCAAATAAAGGAGAATATTTAACTGTAGCAACATTTATGGAAGAAAAAGATCCCCATTCATGAACAAAATTCATTTTATATTTATTCTCAAAAACTCTTTTTTACTTTTCATAAATGTAACTAAATAACAATTTTACTGAATATCTTATATCATACGCCGTGATGATAATAATAAAAAAACGTCTTTATTGGGGAGAGTTTGAGGCTAGAGGATCACTTATCCCGCCTAAACCACTCGTCGTTTAAAAACATACATAAATCAACAATGATTCAAACAAAGAGTGGCGACAATTTTACAATGATTTCAGGAAAATGAAATGCATCAAAAAATCGTTATTAATATATAAAATAAATGCGAAATGAATCTGTGAATGAAAATGTGATCACGAATAATTGTAGATGATCATGTGGACTATGATTGATGTTGATGATCGTGAACAGTTGAACACTCATGGTTCTAGTAACTTGTTATTCAAGCACCTAATATAATATTATTTACTTATTGATATCAAATGATTTATCGTAACTTGGCATACAATATACTCAATATATATTCAATGCCTAAAAAATGGGCCTGCTATCCATCCACTCAGCCTTCGAGGAAAAGCACATGGCTACAGATAATAAATGAAAAATTTCAACAAAATTCTCTTCAGCTAAACCTTGTTAATATTTGGGGGATAATGGAGGCATATAGAAGTTTTCTATGATTCTCGACGATTGACACCTCCAAGAGGTTTCTAGGAGTAGAGCGAATATGGATGGATTCCGCGAAACTTTTGATTGCATTCTTTTGAAAGCATTCTTTAGCTTTACTTCGAAGTCACGACTCAATAAATTACATTTGCTTGCGTGTTGAACCGAAATTCAGGATGGAAATACGTGGAAGGAAATGATTTTATGATTGCAGCTGCTTGACAAAATCAAAATTTTCGAGAATCAATTCATAACCTATACAATACAAACAATGACTCTCCACTCTTAATTTCCTTGTCATGACCTAAGAAACACTGTTTTATCTGTAAAAGGTGGAAAACGGTATTAACATGATGCTATTTCTTTATGCCTGTGAATTTATTTTCAAAATTTTTCCGTTTTAGTTTAGACACACTCTGCAGTGCACTTATAATTTTCATAAAGACGTACGGCAATTATTTTCCACAACTCGTATTTAACTGTGAACATTAACAACTCATTAGAAAATATGTACTTCTTATGTTGATATTGGTTCCGAGTGTTTGATCATTAAACAGAAGATAAAGCACAGCACATCGCTTTAATAGATCACCTTTATGAAGACATTAAATTTAGGGAAAATAATAGTAAAAAAGGATATAAACATTAACCTGATGCTTAAAATATTTCAAATTCAAAAATATCTCAACCTAAACGCACTCACGCGAGGAACCAGAGCAGAGGCATCCAAAACACAGTTTGGAAAATCACCGTCCCTTTTAGCTCAACGTTTCCTATGCAGAATAGGTTTCTACAGTTGACGAACAGCTGCTCACGTTGAATGAAATTGAGAACCATTACTCTAAACTCTTTTTTTATATATTTTTTGTAAAAAATCATCCACAGCTGATTCGACAACCTCTCAGTCATTTTACTTACATAAAATTCAGAATGGCTCACCTAACTTGCATTTTTGTGCAAAACCGTTGAAATATCAACATTATGAATGACCAAATGTTTAAATTCAATAGAAAAACTAATACTTAGCTTTGAGGGTTGATTGAGATTACTATTATGTTCTGAAATGAAAATCCTGTAAATAATCCACGCCGACAGATTATTGTTATAAGCTCTAACCTCCGTGACATTTAAAAAAACGGATAAAAAACAAGTTTATCCCAAATCGTTTGAGAACAATCGCCATTTATATAAAATCGGATGAATTTTCATGATAATTCAATCAAAATGTGGCATTCTATGAACAAATTTGAAATGTTTCCACAATTATTGTTATTCCTGCAACTCTGTTACCGACTTCAAGGGTATCTATCTGAGTAAAATCAACACCCAGTTAATGATTCCGGACCTAATATTCGACCAAACCAAATAATAACGAATATTAATGAAATTTTTCTGAAGTCCTTAATAAACTCATGAAACAATAATAATATATGAATGAATATATGAAGAATAGATTACTAATAATTTGCACATTTCTCTATGTAAATTTACCGCATTTGGTTAGTGGCACAAGTAATGTAAAATTTCCCATTGACTATGTCATTAAATAATTTTCATGAAGCGGTTTATTTTATTCATCAAACCAGTTCATTGTAAGCACATTTTTAAAAATTCCTAAAATCAAATTTTCTCAAGCGTAATAAAATATGTATTTCTTTTTAAGATATCTTAACAAAACGTGAAGAGTTACCAAAGTGACTTAACCTAGAGCATATGCTTCTTCTTGCAATGCAAGTTGCGTTGTATTTCAAGAATGGCACCCATCTTTTCTTTTCATTTTCAAGCACATTTTTTATCTTACTGAGTCATGGTCTAAATAACTAATTACAACAAACAACTTCTGATTTCCCATTTTATCACATTGCACTTATTTCTTGATCCAAAATCTCCGAGAACAATTAGCCTCATTTTTCTAAAAGAAATATTTACATACATTGAGTAAAGTTTTTCTTAGACATCATCAGTAAAACACGTGTATCCTAAGAAAATAAAACTTATTTCAAGGTAGATCGAAGGAAAAGGTTCTTGTACATTAGTTGACGTTCCGCATAAATGATCAAAAGTAATGGATGAAATCTAATGCACAGTTATGAGTAACCGTTGAGCAATAAAAGCCACTAATTTTCTTATTGTAAATATTTTTGCACGTTGCTAACTACTGTAGATAACACCGGACATGAAATATTTGCAAAAAATACCCCCTTTCGCATGGTGTTAGAGATGGCAATGATCGTTTTTAAAAATTAACGATCCGTACCATAATTTACGGGGAACTGCATTATTTTATTCAAAGTTAAAAACTGTAATATACCTGAAGGGTGTTTTGATTGGCGATTGCGGACTGATTGTAATTCTACTAAATAATAATAATGCCATTTGTGACCTCCACTCGGTGCGTGGTAATCTTGCATACTAAGTAAGTGAAGCAAATTTATTACGCTGAGCTTCTTCTAGATTCCCAGGAAGATCTGGGACTCGCAAAATCAAAAAGCTGGACAAAAGCATTATCATTTATTAACATGCACATGGATTAATTCGCGAATATAGAGTAAATGATAAAAATTAAAAAAAGGGTAGTAAATATCTCCTATCATTATCTCTGTATTTGTACGTCACTTTGCAAGTAAAATACTTTTACGATTTCAAGTACAGTTCGTGCTTCAGTAAATGCCTTTTTCTTTTGGCGCACATGGCGATAGAGAAAGGCAAACCAGCATCCGGATCTACCACACGTTTGAATTTATTGTCCACTGAGAGAAAACACAGCACACATCTTGCCAAGACTGAATACCCCAAAATCCAATTTTTTTAGTAAAATTAAAAACACTGTACTTGGTGATGTGCCTGTGACCTCAACTATCTCGCGAACGATTTCAATCTACTTCGTCGATCATTCAAAACCCTATTGTGGATTTCGTCAATCATTTCGAAGGAATACACTTCTGCTGGATGTCCCGAAGGATGTTCGTAATTGGTGGATATATGGCCACGTTAAAACTAATTTACCTAATTGTAAACATTGGCAAACACAAAAGCATATGTGCTCTGAACATCATCCAACTCGGCTTTGATCTCTTTCAAGGTGAAACCTTCAAAATTGAAATTATTACTGACAAACTGTTTTTTTTCATATTTATGGGTAAATAATTGTACATTGCAGTAAGAGTATTAATATATAGTCCTTCGATATTAAGTTAACGTTATTAAGGTGCAATCGATACTAATTTAAATTTTCTTAAATTGTAATAAATAACATTTGCATTATGAATAACTGTTCGTAGCACTTTTCCACTTGATAAAAATATTTTTATTTACGACCCGGTTTCGATGTATTACATCATCATTTGGTCTAATGATGATGTAATACATCGAAACCCGGTCTTAAATAAAAATATTTTTATCAAGTGGAAAAGTGCTACGATCAGTTATTCATTATGTTCGACTTCCACCACATCACGCCTGAAGCTACTCAATTTAACATTTGCATTGATTAAATGAGAGAAAACTTGAAAAAATATCTATATATATATATATATATATATATATATATATATATATATATATATATATATATATATATATTTATAACCCAAGCTACACGATTTTTTGGTTATCAGCTTTTCCTGAAAAACACGATGTGTGAATATCACACGCCGTCAAGCCTACTTATTTACAATCAGTCCAAAAATAGCAGTCTGCCCTTAAAATCGGAGCATTAACAATAGAGTATTAAAATTTGCAAGCACTCAAGCCCTGAGTGGATCTTAATTCAGCCAGGTGTGAATCGAACCTACGACCCTTAGAATAGCAAACGAGGGCATTAACCGGGGACGGCAAATTCAGCAGGGCCCTGGGTGAGCTCTGTCATCACCTACCAAACCGACGTTCGGCGTTTTACTGTGTTAATGGTTATATATATATATATATATATATATATATATATATATATATATATGTATACATTATGCATATATATGTATATATATGTATATATGTATATATGTATATATGTATATATGTATATATATATGTATATATATATATATATGTTCATATATATAATATATTTTTGGGTCGCATTCCATGCCTTTTACAGACTCTTTGGGGGTAGAGTGTTTCGTGGTGCATTTTCATGTGGTAGTGATGTTTCAATTTCTTGCTTGTTGTGTCCTGGCTTCCGTGTTGTAGGATGGCTTTCGTGCTGCATCATGGGGTGCAGCTTTTAAGTTGTTTTGCGGCATATGTGTTTGCGTGAGTATTGGATAAAGGGATTTTTGAATGAGTGTGTGCGCTGCTGTGGGTGTAATTTTCCGTGTTGTTGTTTTGCATGTGGTACTTTTCCTTTTTACGGTTGGTGACCTAACACTCCCCGCCACACGCCCTTGCAGCGGCTTGCGGGGTATTATGTAGATGTAGATTTATATGTATATATATAATGGGCTGACACAATATTACACAAATAGAATAGAATAGCAACATTTAAAAGGACACTCACACGGATAATTGTTCGAGCTTTCGGCCCTCTCAGAGGCCTTCTTCAAGAGAGACTCTATGTATATATATATATATATATATATATATATATATATATATATATAGATATATATACATACATATATTTATATATATATATACATATATTTATATATATGTATATATTCATGTGTGTGTAGAATAGGTTGCGCTTTATGACGTTCAACTATTCTTGATCGAAACTAGCAATTAATAGCAGTAAACAAAAAAGTAATAACGAAAATTTAGACTTAACTCTTATCATATTTCTACACATACATATAGACCACACGCCATCTAAGCGCCAAGTTAATCTAAGAAGGAACTTATTTCGAAGATGAAACCGCACCGTAATTAAAGTTTGTAAATAAAATAGTGAGCTGAGAGACCTGTCTGTAAGTTTGTATAACTTATTCCGAACCTCCCGAAAGTTACAAATGATAGGAATTGCAGCCTGACAGCAGAATGAGGGAGGCAAGTGAAGAAGAGCAGCGGGTAGGGGAATGCTGCGAATGGAGCGGAGAAACAATTAGAGGGAGCAAGCGAGTGGGAAGGTGCCAGGGAGTGATGGTAAAGCGTGGGCGAGAGGGGGTCGTCGGCGGGTGCTCCCGCACCGGTGCGCTCAACATTGCGAGGAGGTGTGGCTGGAGGGAGCCTCCCCCTCCCCCTGTGTCATTAGGGAGGAAAATTGAGTCGCGCAAGTGGGAGTCGGTCGGGCCGTGCGTCGGTCAGGGCACAAGTGGGGAGTGCGTACGTAAGGAGTGCGTTTTTATCAACAACCGCCGGCAGATTGTGGACGCGGGAGAGCAGCCAACGGAGGAAAATGGCAGCCGAGAAAAATTATAAGACTTCTCTTGAAGAAGGCCTATGAGAGGGCCGAAAGCTCGAACAATTTACCGTGTGGGTGTCCTTTTAAATGTTGCTATCCTATTCTATTTGTGTTATATTGTGTCAGCCCAATATATACATATATATATATATATATATATATATATATATATATATATATATTCTATATATATATATTCAGATGCCCTCCCTGGACTACAACCTTGACGTAATGGAAGGGCTTGTGCGTTCCGATGACCCCTAGAGCTGTGCTGGCGGGAGTAATAATAATTCCTCCTGGTAGGGTCACCCATGCCAGATAGGTCGAAGGTTAGGAGCCAGACGAAAGGTAGTCCACGCAGCGTCTGTTCCTCAGTGAGGCGGCTGCAATGGCGTCTGACCCCAGTGGGGCGGCCAGTAAGTGATGGTGTCACGTTAAAAACACTATTCAGGAAGGCAACGGGAAACCACCTCAATTATCATTCCCAAGAACAATGTGATGGACAATAGAGATATTTTGAGTCCTGGCAACCACGGGGCTCGGCCCAATCGGCCGTGTGTCGTGCCCGGCAGCGGGGGAGGCTAGGCTTCCGCGGTCGTCATCCCACGAAACCCTTGCAAGGGAAAACCAGCAGCAGCAGGACAGAAGACGCAGGAGAAGAAGACCAAATTAGTTAGAATAGGAACGTGGAATGTTAGGACAATGATGAGGACGGGGAAATTGGAGAATGTTAAGCGAGAGATGGAAAGGGGAAATATAGATATTTTAGGTCTATGCGAGGTGAGATGGAAAGATAGCGGGGATTACTGGAGTGATAAGTATAGAATAATATACAGCGGTGGGGACGAGAGCCAACGAGGGGTTGCCATAGTATTAAATGAAGAGGTAGGAAGAAGCGTAGTCAACATAGAGCAGGTAACGGATAGAATACCACTAGTGGAGATAAAAGTAGAACCGACGAGCTTAGTTATTATTCAGGTATACATTCCACCGAGAAACCATAAGAAAGAAGAGGTCGATAGGATGTACGATCAGTTAGAGGACATAATCGCGTGTGTTCCTGCAGGGAAACATTTGATAGTGATGGGGAATTGGAATGCGACGTTAGGCGAAGGAAGAGATGGTGATGAGGTGGGGGACTACGGTTTAGGCACGAGGAATGACCGCGGGGAGAAAGCAGTTGAGTTCTGCAGGAGACAGGGGTTAGTCATCACCAACACTTGGTTTAGACACCACAAAAGACGCAGAACATGGAAAATGCCAGGTGATTCAGGAAGATATCAGCTAGATTATATCCTGGTTAGACACAGATTTAGGAACAGTGTGATAAATTCCCACAGCTTCCCGGGAGCGGATGCGGACTCAGACCACAATTTAGTTTTTATGAAATGTAGCGTACGTTTCAAAAAATAAGGCAGGGGTGGTTAGTTAGACTATGGAATGTGAAAGCATTAAATGGTTTGAAAAGGAAGGAATACAAACAGGTGGTAAAGGACATCATGGACGATGGTAAAGAGATAAGTACTATCGAAGAAAAATGGGAAATGATCAAGAAAGGGTTGTCTAAAGCCGCAAAAGACACTATTGGAACCGTTAACGCAAAAAGGACTAGGAAACCATGGATCACGGATGAGATGATTACAAAGATGGATAAGCGGCGAAAATGAAAGAATATAAATACAGAATTAGGAATAATGAAGTACAAAGAATTGAACAATAAATTGAGCAAAATGCCCTAAATTGGGCAAAAGAGGAAAGGGAAGGAACAGGATAGGGATGTTGGACCATCCTGAAACCTAGCTGCCCATCCTGACTCCCCGTTTCCCACCCGCACCTGAGCAGTCTGAGACATGTACAGATTGCGGATTAGCCTCCTTTCCCTCCAATCTATTCCTATTTTCTGCAATATACTCATTAGTTTTTCCCAATTCACTCTATCAAACGCTTTTTTCGAAATCTACGAAACAGGCAAATACCTCCTGGTTGTGTTCTATATTCCTCTCGATTAATAATCTCATTACTGCAATGGCATCACGCGTACCTCTCCCCTTCCTAAACCCAAACTGATCATCCCCTAAGTAATCATTTGCCCTACTCTCTATTCTTTTGTTTATGATCCTGAGAACAACTTTAGCTGCGTGGGATATCAAACTATATATATATATATATATATATATATATATATATATATATATATATATATGTATATATATATATATATATATATATATAATAAATATAATATAATTAAAAAACCTGTGTCTGTACGTATGTCCAATCACGGATACCCACCAAATTCCGATCACATATTCACAAGGAAACAGGTATGAGGGAAACGGGCAGGGACAAACATAAAAGACGAATATAGTAATGGTGGAAGAAGGACAAATTATGCGGATTGCTGGTGGGAAAACGTTTCCAGCAAGTTCTAGTGAGGAGAAAAGGGAAACGGAGGTTTTTGGGAGTGTTCGGCAAAAGTGGCGGTGCAGGGGATGTAAAAGGGTATTGGCCCCCCCATTGGGCAAGGTTCAGATCGGCGCTTGGGCAGGCTTCCAAGAATTAGATGCATGCCACCTCAATGGTTTTGAGTTATTGATGCGTATCTAAAGATAGGAGGGAGTTTTTAAAATAAAACTGAATGAAAAATTGTAGAGGGGGGGCATTGGGAACTTGTAGAGAGACTAATGCCGAAGAGGTTTTGCGTGAAGCGCAGTGACTGTTGATGCGGATGTTTAGGGGTGTGGTGCACTGGCCAAGGTATAAGGAGGGAGAGAGTGTGCAGTTAAGTTGGTATATTGTGGTGCGGTAGGAATATGAGGGAGTTGTCTGCGATGGGAGAGTATTGGTCAGCTGAAAGAGGAGGCAAGGAGCGTTAAAGTTGGTATATGTTTTACATTATGGTCTATAGCAGGGTACTTGTGCAGGCTTGTGGATGGCACAGGATTTGGATTTAATATACCTGATGCATTTGGGGGCCGGTTATGAGTAACAGAGGGAAATTAGCGTAACATATATGCGGTTGTTTTTGATATTTCAGAATGCGGAATGTGTCTTTGATATGTTTGACGGACTGAATTACCGGTAGGTTTGCCATGCAAATGGAGAAGGTGTACGCGTTGGTGTCTTGGCAAGGGTTGGACGGGTGACAGTGTCGAATGGTTATTTTTTAAGTATGTATTCTGGGTAACCGCCATGGAAGAGAAATTTATGTAGATTGTGGATGAATTTGCAAAGGGAATTTGGTTTATTTTTATTTATTAACTGTTGACATAGAGGAAAGATGACTTAGATAGCGTAGGTGGTGGTGAAGGAGAGAGAGGAGAAAATAATGAGGGAGGAAATGATTTTTCCAAAGGATTCCATGTTGTGTGGCCAGTGGAGGAATACATCATGCGTATACATAAGGTCCATTGGAGAGTTGTTCGAAAGTAACTGGAAAGGAAGTTTTTCTCAAGGAGGGCATGGTAAAGTTTTACTTATGAGGGTCTGAATCTAGATCCTATTGCATAGTTTTTGCCCCACAGGTAACCTATATCAAGGAAAGATAAGGATTTTTGAGTAAGGATGAGGCGAGAGGTATTCAGCCGAAATTCTGTGCTTGGTGTAGTGTTATGGGGCTATCGGAGAGATAGTGAAGACCACAAAATAACTCCCTCTCCCATCCATGTCTTCTGAACTCGTCCCTACTACGCCCGACCCGTTCTACCTATCTTCCATACCCTCAGTTTTCTCTCCCTTCCATTGAAAGGGGTGGTTTTCTCCACCGAAATATTAAGAAAACAAAAATTCATCTCTTAAATTTGTTTCTCTATGTTTCATAGTGTTGCTAGTGTTACGATGAACTGCTTTATTAACAAAATACTGTACATATCTAATCTATAATCGGATTATAAATAAGCAACACACAATACATTCATATATTGTTTTTTTTGCAGGAAGCTCTCCAATTTTATCTGGCTAAAAACCTAGCTATAACTGGTGAAATACTATCTTGGACATTGGCCTAATTTTGATACCCTGTTTCTTGAGTAAATGACTTCACTTAGGAAGGATAACAAATCTTAATCTAGGCTTAACTTCTCTTCTAGATGAATAGCTGACCGAAGCACTTTTCCACTTGAAATTTTTTTATTTTTTATTTTACGATTGGGTTTTGATGTTTTTTCAAGTGGAAAAGTGCTTCGATCAGTTATTCATTACACTCGACTTCCATCACATCACGCCTGAAGCTTCTCAATTTGTCCTCTTCGAGAGTTAGGAAACATACGTCGCTTATAAACTCAGGAAACCTAAGCCAGGAAGCAGGATGTATTTGAGAGTCTCATAAAAGGACTGCGAGGCTCACAGGTAAGCACTGCCGTATAGAACCAAAGGTAAATTTTAGCGCCATTTCATATTTTTTGTCATCAATAACCTCCTACGAGGATAATTACTATTTGAACGCACAAAAAAACACTTAAATAAAATACAGTCGTATTACAATTCAATTTTCTACGAAGGGACCCACGGCATTGTCTTTGACATGCCTCGTTAAAAATGGCCAAGTTGTCGTTTCTAGTTTGACGACACGAGTTAGGTGAATTTGAGATGGAATGCCCGTCGGTGCTTCACGGAGATCTCTAGAGTGAGGAGAAGATGGGTCCTCATCCTGCACTGCATTTAAAACACTTTTTCCCGTTCATTTACCCAGCCCTCACTCCCCAGCCTCGCATCCATCCCACAATTCCCTGCTGCCGCCGAGATCTCATTTAGCAACTCTCCTCCTCCATCTAAAGTGTTCCCGTTCCTGTTCGCCAACACTCAGTCCCATCCCCATCCGCTCCCTGCCCCACTTTTTCTCTCTCTCCCCCCTCCATCCTCCCCATCCCTCCCCCCCTCAAAAGAGCGCCACAATAATGCCCCGGAACAGAGGCGCACTCGCATGGGTTAATTATTACGCTCCGAGGGACGTTTCCCCTTCATTCTCCGGCCCACTCTCTTTAACTCACCAGTACCTGACTGTATCGAAAGGGGGGTTGTAATGGCGAACACTAGTCTCAAACTACCCACCCTCTGCTCAACTCCACAGAGGGCCTCACCCCTTCTTCGCCCTTCCCCCCCTCACCGTGCCCCCTATCTACCCCTTTCCCTTCATGACTCCGACAATTGTAACCCTCTTCCTCCTCACTGCCAAAGAAATAGGCGCTCAACATCGTTATTTTCGTCGAATCTGGGGCATCGTTTGGATAGGGGTAAGAAATGATTCAAGAAAACGGTTGTATCAATTTCCTTTGGTGGAATAAAGAGATCGATAGAAATGAATCCTTAAGGGAGTCGCAAGGGACACTGTCCGTACTTTTTTCCGAGATGACTCTTCCCATCCATTTCGTCGGACGAAGGGGAAATAAAAAAACTCGAACAATGGACGGCCGATATCCAATTGCGATATTGCATCGGGAACTTTGGTGCGACGATCGAAACAATTTGGTCCAAAAACTGAAATTTCTCTTGATTTCGATGAAAAAGATATCTTTGAGAACGGAGATATTTCTCATTCTCCTTGAAGTAAGAAGGGTGTTCCGGTGGTATTGGTTTTGTAAACATTTAAAACGCTCATGCTATTAAACGCAGATGATTATTTTTAGTGGCTCCTGAAAATCAAATCGTTATGACTTGAGAGTCTTGCTTGGTAGTCTACTGATTCGAGGCATGTTTTCAAGATGACTCACAAGAATAACATTAGTCTTACAAAGTAAAACATTTCCTAAAGCAAAACTATTGCTTAGTGGGCGTTACTTTCTTCCTTCTTCTCCCACATTTCTCCCGCCTTTCATAATTTATATTAATGTATGCCTGCCTCTTCCCTCACTTTCCCCGCTCACCAACTTATTATACGAGGGTCATCCGGAAAGTAGTACCCGTTCGTGAAATAAAGACACAAAAGTAAATATTAACAAACATAAAAAATTTTATTTGAAAGAGGATACTTTAAACTACTTCTCAACTTAATCTCCAAGCAAATTAAGGCATTTGTCATAACGTGTGACAAGTTTCTGTATTCCTGCTGCATAGTCCTTCGCCGCCAGCTCATTGAGATACGCGAGGGACCCATCTTGCACAAATTTTTGCATAATGCAGATGGTGTTTAACAATTTCATGAACAATTGTTCGAGAAACATTGGGAAAATGCTCACAGATGTCATCAATTGTGACGCGCCGATCGTTCCTCACGAATTCGTCAACTGAGCTCACCAGTTGGTCTGTAATGACAGACGGTCTCTCCGAACGCTCATCGTCGTGTGTGTTCCCCCTCCCCATGTTGAAGTTGCGACACCACCGCCGAACAGACGACTCGTCCATTACATTGTCTCCATACACCTCCTTTAATTGGCGATGAATATCACATGGGCGAACGTTTCTTGCATTGAGGAATTTAATCACTGCCCTCACTTCACAACTGGCGGCGTTCTCAATTTTTTTAAACATTGTAAACAATCACAGAAACAACACAGGCAATGCTAGCGTCACGCAACTTGGCTCAGAGAAGGCAGACAAGCCACTGAAGCTATCTGACCTCGTCCAGCGGCTACTCGCGTCGTCAGCACTTCATGCGGCACGAACGGGTACTACTTTCCGGATGACCCTCGTACATTCTTATCTATTCTTCTCCACACTTTAATCACTCTAGCTTCTGACCTCTTCCTCTTGCCTATAACACCATATTTCCAAATCATTCGGCGCTAGGATCAAAATAATATTATTCATCAATTTTTACTTTATGCCTTCACCTAGTATCCTTGGAATCAATTTTCCCGTATTTGAGTGTGTATGACTTGTTCTATGGCTACAACCCAGGGAAAAACTCTCGATCACTTCTTTATATTACAAATGTATGAAGTAGACCAAAAGTGTTTCTATCGTAATCTCTAAGCCATATTTTTCAATTCAAAAGTCCGTCGGTTAGAGCTCTTGTTGAACAGAGCTCAGGGAAGTGGATACAGTGCCTTTCATTATACTGCATGTAATGCATCATCGTTTTTTATTAGGTCTCAAAAAAACATTTCAATTGAATTGGCGAATTTTTTCTGCTTTCATACTGCATACTCAAAACGATTAATTGTAGATGGATGTATTTAATATATTTTATCCAAGTTTATAGCCATAATATTCTCAAATGATATTTTCTAATGAGCATATAATTAATTGGCTCTAACCCACCAAGTTACTATGATACCGTGAATCAAGTAGCTCTTTTTTATTGCTCTTTATGCATCTATACATTCTCTACTGCCTGAAATAGATATAGTATAGAGATTTATAATATTCACCCATTAAAATGAAGTTCTAAACACGTTGACTATGAAAATATACAATAGCGACGCATAGATTAATTTCTCAAACTTATCTAAATATTATGAAAAAAATTTAAAATACGGATTGATGCAATTTGCCAAATTTGTTAGCTTATAAAAGAAGGGATTCAAAAAAGAAACTTCGGAAAATTCTACTCAGCCATGTGAACAAAATGATTCTTGCTCCCGTCTTAGCTTGAATTCGGACATTTTCTTTCTGAATATCCCAAAAGAGTAAAAAAAAACACTTTTATTCGTATGCAGCAATAAATATAAATTATAGTTTGAAATTTACTCAGGCTACGATGCAACAAGGGAGGATCACGACACTGTATCTCAACTTGAGATTCTAAATGCCCTCACAAGAAATGTTTTCTGTAATGTTCAAGAAAATTCTGGTAGAGTTTAACACGTGACGGACTCCTTCAAATATAGTGCAATGGCTGTACTGATTTAAAGTAAAACTCGCATATAGCGGTACTGTATAAGCCACACATACCACACAAAAAGTATGTGTACATATAGGCAACAGGTATGGCTAATTCGCCAGATATATCAAACGTCTTCTTGTAAAAAACTGAAAATTTCATGGAAATTGCCAGGGTTCAATTTTTTTTATGGTCACCCGTGGGATGATCGAGAAACCCTTTTTCTGAGATTATAGAAACCCGTTCCCTCAGCACTTGTGAGCACCAGTGAAACACGATTCACCTCATTTTGGTGCTCAAGGCTGGAATAATTTCGCGGCCACGCACTCCATTCTCTCTCCCTCCTCTCTCTAATCTCCTTTGCCTAGATCTCCATCCGTCTCTTATCGAGTCACTTTGCTCAAATGGCTCCCGGAATCGTCCCAAGAATCGAACGCACATCCGAACGTGTTATCCCACACGAACATTTGTGAAAGACGCTCGCTCCCAGAGGTCGTTCGCCGAGTCCAGACCACTCCTACTCCCTCTCCTCGCGTCCATCTGTTCCTTTGATTGCGCCGTTAAGATACGGCGCCACCGAGCCCGTAAAGTGGACGATCGCCTAGTCCGAGCGGAAAAAAACTGAAGCGCCAAAAAAACACTCGCCACGTCCCTTTCACTTTAAGGCTTTAGGTCTTCCGCACTCTCCCCCCTCACCCTCCCCCTCCTTCATCCCACGCCCCTCCGGCTAATCATCCGATCGCACTGCATCCATCTTGATCTATCCACGTCTCTTTTTCCACACCCGTGGGATCCGTCTCGGAAATCTCTCCCTTTGCCACGCTGTGTGGTCAATCTCCCTCCCCAACACCTCTTCTGACACTTGTTTTACACGCAGCTCGATGCTATATCCTTTATTCTGTGCCTACACGCATCACTCTCTCCTCTCTCTTGATCGTTTGATACGAGGGCGAACATCATCCTTTCTATGGGAAGCGCCCAGGGCGAAAATGTTGGTGGTGTGCTGAAGTTTCATTAGACACAAGTGTAATTTTTACCCACTTGAAATAAAATTCCTTAAAATAACAAATCCTAATTTCCTTTATTGAAATGAAGTACCGATCATGTGGATTCATCAGTTTTGATAAATTTTACTAATGGGAACCTAGTGAATCCATATCGATTCCTTCAATGGCTATTCTGCGTAAGTAAATTAATAATTGAGTACCATAAAATGTTTTGCATTAAAATGATAGGTAAATATATCATATTAACCATTATCATTAATAATTTTTTCCTAATAAGAAATCAATCCGTGATTTAAGGTTATTTGTGAGAGCCAAATAATTCCTTTGTTAAAATGCAACTAGCAGTGCCGAATAAAAGGGCAATTAGACTGGAATAAACTTCTGCGATCCCTCAAGAGTTAACTCGTCCCGAACTAAAACTTACACGCACTTTCGGGAGTCATTTCCCACCCGTTTGGCCCCCGAAACCACACAGCCTGTGTCGGGAGGGGTCAGGCGGATTTGTAGACCGCCACCACCGCTGCTGTAGGGCGGAGGAGAAAAAAAAGTCATCACCCAGTTCGCGGAACTGTCTCCGGCAGCCGTGCTGCGGCCACGGAAACTTTTCGACATCCCGAAACCTTCGAGTTCTCGGCGGCGACGCAGTCACTCGGTACCCGCCCCCCTCCCCTACTGCCGCCCGCTGCACGTTTCCCAGGCCGGAGTACCTGGTGACTACTACTTGCTCACCCCCGCGTGGTTGCAACAGTGTAACCCCGCGCCCCCAACGCGCCTCTCCTCACGGCAACACTCTCGGACTTATTTTGCGAAATTATTCAACTGAGAGAGAAAAAATTCTGAAAGTTGGCAAACTACTCCCTCCACATTACAGCCCCGGTTCCTCCAATTACGAGAAAATGAAGAGAGTACGCCGCATTACAGCGACTTACACTTCCATTTGCTCCAATCTACAAACGTGACTATCGTCAAACCTCATTCCTCATCCTAAGGGCTGATTGGGCGGGTGAGTTTGATGCTCACCAGATACCAAAGTTTCTTAGCGTGTGCGTGCGAAATTTGCATACTAGGGGGGTTAAATCCTCCCTTGTGTCGCATGCAGAATTTCGACAAAGTCCTGATGACCAGAAAATCACAAAGCCTTTGGTTCACACTTGAGTAAATGTATCCTTCAAATTTGCAAACAAGAATTAATAAAGTCTCAACTAGTACGCAAACATACATATCCAAAATGATATTTGTTCCAGAAAATAGATTCATCGTTCAACTCGTTTGAGGTCTTAGACCCGAATTCTCCATGTGTAGGTTTCGTTTTTCTATGCGTCATCTGTCATTGAACTCACCTCTTCACGTCAAATAATCATTCACATCCCCTAACGTGTAACGTAATACTTTTCGTCTCACACGGGCAATAGTTCTCGAAAACCTGCAAACCACCAGACTGCGTGTTTCAATCCTTGTAATATCTAAAATACCAACATGAAATAAAACTCTAAAAAATTTCAAAGGAAAGACGACAATGAATCAGATTCATCACAAAATACCTAACGTGGTATGCATTCTATACCCAAATTGAATATTGCGAATGCTTCCAGAAGGAACCAATTCACGATAAATTTACATCCAAAGATGATACATGAATTTTTAACATCTGCCTGGATCACTAACTATTTTCTTGCCTTTGCACTCCATCGATGGCTCCTGACCTTGCCACCTTTCCCGCGCCAAAGTTTACCGTTTTTTACCCTCAAATCAACCCTCGCATATTTTGCCGTCCCCTTCGCTCCATTTCTCAAGGCAATCCCCTGACACATAAACTCAACTTCCATCCAATCCACTATTTACCACAGACCACATGAGAATGGCATAGAGTGAAAGCGATGATACATTGGATAAATACCATTCCAAGTATCAAAAGTCATCATACATATAAAATAAATTCGTTTTACCTATTTAAAAAGGAAATATATTTATTTAAATTTAATTATTTCAAATTTTTCCAGCAAATACAAGTACTAAATGATAGTGATGCTCTTTTCATTTAAAAAGATGATTGCTAACGCTATGCTTTTTTTGTATCCTCTAATTTTTTCAATCGAATAAAATGCACCAAAGATATTTCTGCGTTGAGCGTGAGCCCTGAAGAATAAAGAGGACTAGCTTTCAATGCAACAATTTCTGAGTGTAAAAATCATCAGTCAAGGAGAATGATTTTAAAGCTCTGAAATTGTTCCATTGAAATGCACATTAGCGGATGACTCCGTTAAAAGTTAATGTTGCGGCATCTCCCGCAGTTTCTTAGGGCTAGCTTTATTGAGTATCATGGCATTTTAAAGGTGATTACATTTTTATTCACTCTGGGCTTTTTTATGAGTCGTAGTGAGTTAAAATTTGATGCTGTCATTTCCTCCACAATGACCACATTATATAAGCTTTTTTCTGATTTAAATCATAATTGAAGTTTAACGATCTCAAACGGTATTCTTGAATAAATGGTAATCTTCAATAATAAATTTAAGATAAATTATATGTATTCTGCGCAAACTTAGAGTGAAATTAGTTTATCACTGAATCTTCCAGTACCTATGCAAATCAAATTGTGTATAACTCCTCGTCAATTAGTATGCTCCCTCAGTGAGGCAATTCTGATTTGTAGAAACTCTCCAAGATTATCCGTTATCAAACAAAATCTTTAATCTTTCTAAAAGTTATGCTTCGGCGTCCTAATATATTTCCTAATTACTAAATTTTCTTTCACTGATGGCACCAACCATGGCCATTATATCCAGTCTTCACCTTAAGAGTGATCCAAACTCCTTTATCGAATGCTTCCGGATTATTTATGTTTCTTTAACAATTCAAAAGTTCGGTTTTTAGTGATTTATTCGCACAAATTTGATTGGGCCGCAAGCTAACCCCTTTGAATTTTAGTGGCCCTAACTGCCTATAAAATCGTAAAGTGAGATCAATATTGGTTTGGATTTTTTATGACTGCGCTTAAAGATAAACCACTGATGGTGAGAACCGACTCAATTGATTGAGTACACGAGTTTTATCGTCCACGAAACTGTTTCGTAATTTCCCCGTCTACAGAAGAGAACAACAAACGGTTTCCACAACAAAATTTAATATCAGTTATTTCATCATCACTTAAATGATTTTTACTTATATGAGTATCCACATCCATAGTTCAACATATTTTATTGTATTTTTCTAAAGCAACATTTGCAATTTCTCCCCTTTTTTTACCAAATGCTCCAACGCCTCCTCTTCATTCTTGACACTGGAGCACTCCCAACACTCCCGACTTCCTCATACCCTCCCCTTCGCCCGAATCCTTGCTTCCGCTTCTCAAGAAAGGAACCCTCTTCACACGGAACGCAGCCTTTCCCTTCCTTCCCTCCCCAGTCCCCCGAGAGAGGCAGCCGCACCCTTACTCTAGACACCGCGGCCCATTTCACGCGCCTCCCAGGGCGAGCGAGTCTCTGGGCGAGTTGATGAGGGCCTGGGGGGGGGGGGTAAGCAGGCGGAGGGTTGTCGGCGGGGATGCGCGTTAAACGCCTCTTGGCCACGTCAAATTATCCGTGAAAGACCCGGAGGGGATGAAGTGGGCCGGGGGCAAGAGGTCGACCGATGGGACTGGATGCCTCGGACAGATGCTTACTGTGATGTGAATCCCTTTCCCCCCGAACATTCAACACCCCCCCACCGACAACTCCCCCTTCTCTTGAAGAGCGAACATCGAATAATCAATCTCCCGACCCCGGAATTCGTCGCCATTACTCCGCTTGGATCCCCGTCCCCGAAGCTGGGAGGGGAGGGGGATCACCGTATTTGACGCAATTTCCCTACCCTAACACCCCCTGCCATCCTGCCACTGCATGCCACACTTTTCTTCCAGGGTGGTCCGGAGAGCACCAGAGAAATGCCACCACTTTTGTAGCTGAAACGTTTCGCACAGTTTGGTTACTGAGTGCTCACTCGAGCCGTCCATTTAAAAATCATCAATGGTCAATAGTTAAACGTCCTCCGACGATGTAAGACTTGGGTGAGTCACTCCAGAAGTCATCTTAAGATCTACATAGAAATTAAAATGTTTTTTCTTCAACTCACATTTTGTCAAAACAGAGGAAGGTGACTCAGGGAAGGGAGAAATAATGATCGGGGGGAGTAACGCCAGGCCAGGGGGATACTGAGAGGCGATTTCGAGAGAACCATCGAAGACCTAAAGAGCAACCATAGAACCGTGTTTGGATGAGAAGATTGGGAAGGTAGACGAGAAATGGTAATGGAAGAATATAAATGGAGAATTAGGAAGCTGGAAGTACAAAGAGGTAAATATTAAACTGAGGCTTGAAACTAATAGGGCGGAAGAAGCTTGGAGGTCGCTGTGGTAGGCTGAGATTGAGATCTTAAAAAGGAGGGAAAATTAGGGTGCGCTGCACGAAGAGATGGAAGATATTTCAGGAGGTATTAACGGAAAATCCGTGCTCAATAATAAATGGGTCGTTGGAAAATTATTAATTTAAGCAAGAAATATTTGAGAAAGGGGAAAAATATATAGTGGATCTATATGCTACAAACATAACACAAGAAATCATATAAAAAGAAAGAGAGTAATGCGCGGATGGATATAGTTTGGGAACTGGTTTATGTGATGGCAATGTGATCGAGATCAAAGAAGACCCTTGTGATACATAAGTTTTCCTTGGAGCCACTAAAAGATTTTCGAAATCGTGGAAGGAGGAGTATTTTATGGGCAAATTCGAAGCATTCCTCAGGAAGGAATGTTTCTGGAAATGGACGTCTCACCAGCGTTGTTCTCATCCCAAAAAGGGAAAGGAAGCCTGATGTGAGGGCTCTGGGGCAATAAGTTTGATTTCACAGGAAGCAGAAGTGACATTCAGAAGCATCAACAAAAGAATGTAGATGAGGGCTAATAATTACTTGTGTGACGAACGGTTTGGTTTCATAAAGGGGAGGAATAAGTGTGGTGCAATTACATTACTGAGATCACTAACAGAAAAAGAATAAGAGGTCAATGTACGTAGATTAATTTGTTTGTTAAGTAGATTTCGAGATTAGGTCAGATAGATATCACTGAGTAGAATTATTGAATGCATTGCATCAGGAGAACATTTTATGGATGAGCGACGTATCTGAAACCCGTACAAACACAAAAGTGTGACACAACCTCGCTCAAACAGATGAGGGGCGTGTGGATGAGGTAAAATCGCAATGGGCATTGCTAGGAATAGAAGTAGGAGAAGGATCTCTACTATAATTCAGAATAGTTGATCTGCTTGCATGAGCAGAGGAAAAAGTTAAAATGCCATGGTGGTAACTGCAGATAGAAATGAAGGGCATTGGAGAATTCATAACATCAGGTAAATTCGCGGATAATCAAGATTCAATAAGGTAGTCAGCCAAAAGGTTATAGCTATTTTGGAGTGCATTAAAATCCGTGTAATAGGTATGTGATAGAATAATAATTGTGAAAAAAGATCAAAAGTTAGGAGCTATTCGAGAAGGACGAAGTGTAAGCTAAACGTTAAATTAAGAGGTCAAACATGAGCGTGTGGAGCGGTTTAGGTATCTTGCAAGTGCTTTGAATGAAAAATGGCACGTTTGTAGCGATATAGCCATAAGAATAACTAAATTGGAGAGAGAATCATTCACAAAACATAAGAAATCAATCTCGAGGATGTTAAATATGGATTTTTAGAAAACACTTAAAAACCTTGATCTGAAGCGTAGCTTTGTACGGCTCGGTAACTATGTCGTTGGCTCAGGATGATAAGCGTAGAGTGGAAGCTTTTGAGATGCGGGTCTGGAGTAGGATGAAAAAGGTTGGAAATGGATAGAAAATAAACCAAATAAAAGTACAAGATGGGGAAGGGGGTTGCATTTTTCTGGAGGCATGCAAAAATGCAGGAAAAATGAATGCGGAGTATTCTCATCAAGGATGGATTGCTGGAGACTGTGAAAAAGGGAAGGACGTCAGAGAGAGTCTTCTTTCGCAAGATTAGAAAAAGAACAAGGATGCTGGAAAAAACGTAAAGGGAAAACAAAGAGCGTATGCAGAATTGAAGAACAGTTTATTTTAGAGAGGGGATCAGATTTCTCTTGTCAGGCGAAATAGGATGTATGGGGGTGTACAGTCTATGTCCTTACCGTACACATCTTAAACGGCAAACTACTGAAAGAAATTATTCAAAATTCAACAAGGTGCACCCACATTAGGATAAAAAACCATGAACACAGTAATCCATCCGAATGTCGGCTAGATGCATTCCAAATAAAATTCTTTGAGAGCGGCGCGGATACATACCAACGACTTGCAGGTACCCCACTTGGCTGATCATGGGATTGGTGTTCACTTGGCACATGTAGTAGCCTCTGTCCTCCTGCTGCACGCCGCTCACGTGCAGGAGCCACGTCTTCTGGTTGTCGTAGGAGACGCTGAACCTCGGCAACCGGGCTATGACGTGCCTGTGGATGGTGAGGATCATCTGCCGGTCGATGTGGATCCACGCCACCTGAAGCAAGGGGAACATGTGGCTTGGTGAAATAGCAGGAAACTGCTCGGAAACCCTCACACCCAGTCTGATCGCTTGAACTCATCATTCTCGATCTGGGACTTGTGGCATACTTATGGAAGCAAAACCTTCTCCATTCAATAACCAATTGTTTACTGCCAATTAATATTAAAAATTTCAATAATTCCATAATATGAATACATCACTGGGCATATTATTCCTAAAATATATTAAAACGGAAATATATCCGAGATTTTGATCGTTGAGTTCTGTTCGGACATTTGGAAACCAAAAAAATGTGATTTTTCTGGTATTACATATTCGTACAATTCAAGTTTTCTCCGCTATCTTTTCACGGTTTATAGTACGAATACCACAATTGTTTGAGAACACACTTTTTTATTACCCCAGAAAAATTCCTCCGGAGTTAATTACAGTATCATTTGGCATCAGTCACGAAAATTGAATTGTTTCCCCGAATGCATCAAAGTTAATAATTGTTATCCTCAATTTCTCAACGGTTACTTCAAGTACCTGTATATGAAGGCGTGTAAATCTTCATTAACTATTATACATATGTGATTCCCGATATACACTACATTCACTTTTAAGTTTCTCTACTATCTCTCTCTCTATGTATGTATGTATGTATGTATATATATACACACACACACACACATATATATATATATATATATGTATATATATATATATATATATATATATATATATATATATATCATAAATAGTGTATAAACAGTAAATATAGTATGTATATATAGTATATATGTGTAAATATAGAGTATGTATATATACATATAGATGATTTCTTCAAAGAAACATCGAAGTGTTAAATAAAAAACTTATAAGACCACATAAAAAGAACACTCCCACCTTATTTCATAAATATTTCGACGGAATTTGGCTTCGTCTTCCACTGAAGAGAGAAAAGAAGCAGTGGTACTGTTTCTTCTAAAAAAACGGAGCTAAATTCCGTCGAAATTATTAAGAAATAACGATATATATATATATATATATATATATAGGGAGGAAGAAAGTACTCAGAGATGTAGAGGGGTCTGATGTAGAGTAGGATGATGGATTTTGTGTTTTGTTAGGAATCATAAAATATTTATTTAGTAGCCGTGTCCGTCCAAAAACTTACCTTAACCGGTAGATTACCTAATAATATATATATTATTAGGTATGTGTGTGTGTATATATATATATATATATGTGTGTGTGTATATAAATTGATCTAAGATATCGGCGTATATGTAGATAACTATATTTGTATGTGTGTGTATATATATATATATATATATATATATATATATATATATATATATGCTCTCGTAGACGTAACACGGAAGTGCCGAATAGTACAATACACAGTAACACACAATATACGAGGGTCATCCGGAAAGTAGTACCCGTTCGTGAAATAAAGACACAAAAGTAAATATTAACAAACATAAAAAATTTTATTTGAAAGAGGATACTTTAAACTACTTCTCAACATAATCTCCAAGCAAATTAAGGCATTTGTCATAACGTGTGACAAGTTTCTGTATTCCTGCTGCATAGTCCTTCGCCGCCAGCTCATTGAGATACGCGAGGGACCCATCTTGCACAAATTTTTGCATAATGCAGATGGTGTTTAACAATTTCATGAACAATTGTTCGAGAAACATTGGGAAAATGCTCACAGATGTCATCAATTGTGACGCGCCGATCGTTCCTCACGAATTCGTCAACTGAGCTCACCAGTTGGTCTGTAATGACAGACGGTCTCCCCGAACGCTCATCGTCGTGTGTGTTCCCCCTCCCCATGTTGAAGTTGCGACACCACCGCCGAACAGACGACTCGTCCATTACATTGTCTCCATACACCTCCTTTAATTGGCGATGAATATCACATGGGCGAACGTTTCTTGCATTGAGGAATTTAATCACTGCCCTCACTTCACAACTGGCGGCGTTCTCAATTTTTTTAAACATTGTAAACAATCACAGAAACAACACAGGCAATGCTAGCGTCACGCAACTTGGCTCAGAGAAGGCAGACAAGCCACTGAAGCTATCTGACCTCGTCCAGCGGCTACTCGCGTCGTCAGCACTTCATGCGGCACGAACGGGTACTACTTTCCGGATGACCCTCACAGAAACAAAAAAAGAAGAACACTCACACGTATTTTCTTGGTATTTCGACGGAAACAATCCGTCTTCATCTGAAGATATAGAAGTAATCATTATTTCTATACTCTATACTATACTTTCTATACTATAATCGATTACTTCTATATCTTCAGATGAAGACGGATTGTTTCCGTCGAAATATCATGAAAATACGTGTGAGTGTTCTTCTTTTTTTGTGTTTCTATATTGTGTGTTACTGTATATTGTACTATATATACATATATATATATATATATATATATATATATATATATATATATATATATATATATATATATACAAATATAGTTATATATATATACGCAGATATCTTAGATCAATTTGAAAATAAAAAAAATGGATAAGGCATGATTATATGGTTATTCCATTATGACTGGAACGAACTAATTTTAAAAATTTTAAGATAAGAGGAACCAATTCTCTCCGTAACACAATGATGATTTCGTCGTTTAATTGTTTAATACTTTGTCGTAATTGTAATACTTGGTCAGCGTAAAAATCAAATAACTGAGCATACAAGATATATATATTTGGTTGAATTCTCGTCTTTTGTTTCGAGAGTGACGCAAGAAAAATGGCAGATCTGTAAAACGGTACGAGAAGGGTTGAATTTTTTCATTGCGAATTTGACAGAAGGAATCGAGTGTCGTTTATTTTCCCGGGAAGCCGCCCGTCTGGTAAGCCGGGGCAAGGCCTGCGCGGGGTGGAATGGGGGCCGGGAAAGAGCGACGGGAAAACGGCATTTGAATAACATGCGCCGCCCCCGAGGGGGTGGGGGTTGAGAGGGTGAGCACACGGCGGAGCATCCGCAAGATGACGGCGCAGGGCATGAAATGCCGCTGCTTCCTTTGGAATATTGAGCCCATACCTCCAGGGCTTATTCATAGATTCAAAGGGAATATGTCCTCATCGAAAGCTGAATATATATTTCTGATGCATAAGCAAAACTCAGAAACTTATAGTTCACCGAGAATTAGCGAAGTCTGATGAATAAAAGCTTTTCAAGGTCGTCAAATATGGAAGTAAACTGAATATGCCGAAGTTTGGTATCAGTTAATGGCGAGAAAGTTATATTTTTCAATTTTCCTCACATAATAAATTCACTGGATTTATCTTTGACCGTGTTAAATGAATTTGTTTCATTTTTATTAATATCAATGGCCATATTTTTTACACGCAGTTGAGTTCAGGTTATACGGTTCTTCATTAGTTAGTTTACCTTTTCGAAATACGTTTACAAATATAAATGCATTGTTTAAGGATATAAATAGTTAAATATGGTTAAAGATTATTTTGGCTCATAAAATTGTAACCGTGTCTCTGAAAACAGTAAGTATGCATTACATCTGCTGATAACATTGCTATCAACAAATATTTGGAGAAGCAGGTTATATTTATTTTCTCTGCTTCCATTAGAAAATTTACGGTTTTTTACTCATGCATATTCAAATGAACATATGTATATAAATACACATATATACATTTATATACCCGCATGTACATGTACTGCTCCGGTTTGCAGATGACATCGCAGAAGTGGCGGAAATGCGAGAGGACCTGCAAGCAACTGTAAGTGTTATGGATCAAGTACTGGGGGAGTATAATATGAACATCAATAAGAGGGAAACTAAAATCCTTGTGCGTGGAAGACAGGAGCTGAATGCAGATATAACAATTCGAGGGGTGAAACTAGAGCAAGTAGAATTCTTCATCTACCTGGGCAGCAGCATAACATGGAATGGAAGAAGTTCGACCGACATCAAGCGAAGAAAAGCCCCGGCTAAGAAGGCATTCATGAAGAAGATGCAATGAATATGTTCAAAGAGCCCAAGGCGGTAAATAAGGAAGCAATTCGTCTGGACTTTCATGTGGAGCATGGCAGTCTACGGATCGGAGACTTGGAACATTGGAAAAGTGGACCAGCGAAGAATGGAAGCCTTAGAAACATGGTGCTGGAGGAGAATGCTGAAGATTAAATGGACTAAAAAAGTAAGGAAGAGGAAGTCATTTGAAGGGTAGACGATGATAGGACCATATGGAGAGCTCTACGGCAAAGAAGAATGATGATGAATTGGACACACATATTGATTACGAATATAATAGAAGGAAAAATAGATGGGAAGATTCCAAGAGGAAGACCCAGAGACATTTACAAAGGACAAATGATGAAGGACGTAAGACAGAGAGGGTATTAAGGGTTGAGGGCATTTACAGTAAATGGAGTAGAATGGAGTACTGCAGTAAACCAACCCTAGGGTTGAAATACTGGTGATGATGATATGCATGTACGTATATGTATAGACATATCTTACAGCAAAAACCAGATAAAGGTTATAAAAACAAAACTGCCTTGGGTCACAGTTTTAGGGAGAGTACCTCGTCAAGGCCGATAGCATAACAGATTCAGACTGTGCATTTTTTAATACAAGTCGTTTTGGAAGTAGAATATGTTTACAAAATTTATAGGTATGTACATCACTTGAGGCGAAAGTATTTGTATTGCTCATAATTCACTTCCAGAGACATCAGACATATAAAAATCCATTTCTCTAAGTTTTCTCCCTCTCTATTTTCCAACCACGAATACATGTTGTTCACACAGATTAAAAGTATTACTGAATGCATCTGGATGAGTCATACCGTTTCGCTTAAAATCATGAACAAATGAAATCTTGTGATTTCTATCTACCCAATTCTGAGGTTTCCGTATTCGCTCAGTCTACTAAGAATGACCTTTCACCCATGACGTCTAAGGAATAAATAGACGTACTTATATGCATGCATTTCACAATGATCTCCTAGGCTTTGCCGGCAAATCCCTTCCAACATGACCAAAGAGCAATGAAAATACATCAAAGGTAGTGCATGCTTAAACATTCCTGAACCGTCCTCCGTTTTCTCAAGCTCCCCCCTTCCGCCCCCTTCCCTCATAGGTTTCCATCCCGCCAAGCCGCCCCCTTCCAGGCTGCCATCAGCGGGGCGCCACCTTTTCTAACCAAGACGTCAGGTGTGGGGATTTTAAGTTGTATAGCTCTGGGTTAATGGAATTGTCTCCATCTTACTTTCCATTTCTGCATGACACGTCTTAGTATATACCCTGTAGAACCGGTCTATCGCATAAAGGGTTGATATTCATTCCTATTCCCTCCTTTTTAATATACTGGAAAACTCCGGCGGTGTGTATAATTAACACTTTTTTAAACTGTTTTCCGCTATCATACATGCGACTCCACCTGCATGCCATTTCAGGGATTTTGAGTGCACATTTTCCCCCTTTTCCCTCACCGCTTAACCATCCTCTCTCACCACCATCATTTACTCTCCCACCTGGTTCTTGATCCCCCTGCCAAACACCTTTTTCATAGCTCCCAGGGAATTTTTTTATGTGTATACTTTCCACATTGCAACACCTGTCAATGTTTTCTCTGACATAGATACTTAGCACAACAGCACATCCGTATCTTTCACTGCATCCGTTTTTTTGCAATGATGGACTTTTTCTTTGAGGAGCTACATGCAGGTACCTTTTGAACTGACCGATGGAGACCAATGGAGTGCACGTGTTGTTGCAAGTAAGCATTACTTTTCCTAGGATTTATTCCAAGCGCGTATAAATTGCCCTCCTCTACTTGGCATCCAAAAAGCCGTGCCCTACCATCCCTACCCTTCATTACTTCTTATTCCCTTCTGTCTTCTCTCACCTGTCCCTCTCTCCCTCCGCCCTCACCTGTCTCCGCTGGGGCGGTCCTCCTCCCCACAATCTCATTTCCTCGGCCCCCTCGTCCCATTTGCCTCGCTCGCTCTTTCTTCGGGAGCACTCGGAATAAAACTCTTCTCCCTCCTGAAATTCTAAAGAATCCACATCTCCTCAGTCTCTCCCTTTTTCCCTGGCCCCACACCTCCTCCGCATCTCTTCCCGCCCTCCGCCGACTCTTCCTGCTTCCGCACCCTTCCGCGGCTCCTCCTCCAAACCCTTGCATCTATTTTCCCTCTATTGCCATGCTGGTCGCCCGCACAATCACCTCGCCTCCTTACCCATTGGCATTCCAGTTCCCTTTTCCTCCTTCCCTCCCCCCGCCCTCCTTCACCCCACATCCACGCCCGCCCCCCCTCCTTCGCCCCACTACTAAAAAAATTACATTTTTCTCACTTCCTCTCGCGGATTCCTCAAGCTGCCGCTTTCTATCCCGCTAATCCCTGAGCGTACCCTGGGATCCTTTACTGTCGGTCCAATGGGAAAGTCGTTTAATATTCCGCTTTGTAGCTTATCACTCTCTTTCATTCGAACGCCTCTCCGGGAGATTATTCTATGTCTTCGAGAAGAAAATGTAAAATATCATGATTCATTAAAAATTCATAAGATGAAACGTTTTGATTTTATTAATATATGCATGAGTTCTTTGTACTTTTTGTATTATAGCGGGCAAATAAAATTAAATAGATATTATATTCGAGCATTTATTATGTCTCTAGTTGTTTTATTTAAATACAGTGGAAACTACGGTTGACACGGAGAACCCGAGGCTATCATGGGTCACAGAAACACAAGAGAAATCTCATAGCCCTCTGGTATTTGTAATAAACGGCTAGGTTTTCTTTAAATTGGTCCATTTGTAACAAATAAAGGGAGGAAAATTTGGCCAAAAATTTGACAACTTATGTTTCAATTCAGCAGCAAACATCGAGTTTCGGTTGCAGAAATAAAATTAATTAAATATCAGCTTGGGAAAGTAGACTTATCGTATTTAGATGGATAGTAGTAGATAGGACTTTTACATTTCACAAAACCAAAGGACAAATTGTATTCCTACTTTTACATTCAGAAGAATTTTTTGTAGTGAAATATTCTGCATCGTATGGTACGCTATTTAGTACCATCCCTACAAGGGGCCATATTGAGCGGTCAACTAATTTCTTATTCAAAAGATTTGTGCGGAATTGCTATATGGATTAGTGAATGAGTTCGTATTACATGATTACTCTTTTCACTGGCCAAGGAAAAATTTCTACGCAGCAATAAAGTGAGATATTTAATACGGAGAAAAAGGACAAGGGTATTTCTAAGAAGTTGTTCCATTTGCGGACTTCAACTCACCTAAAATACTTATATTCTATTTGTGCGCGTGAGCAAATGAGGTAATAAAGGTATCAAATTTAATATATTTCAAGATACAAATCCTAAATTTTAAAATTGAATATCTTTTCGAGAACATCCGTAGAAATATTAAAATACGCTTAAGTAAGCATATTTTTTCTCTATTAATTTAGTGACACTCAAATCTATATCCCATATAGTAACACCAAAATCCCCGTATTTGAGGCAAATCGTGGGTGAGATGGAATGACCTAAATCTGCCATAATGCTTAATTACAATATGCATATCATTACAGGAACACAGACATGGCACATTTAATTAACATCTTGAAAAATACTTCGATCGATTAGTAACTATTTTACACCTAAAAACGACAAAATTTATTCAAAATCCATAATTTCAGGCTTACATCGACTCTTACCGCATACTTTGGGTTCAAACAAAAATTAATCTAAATTTATAAAATGTAGAATTTTGAGATGGAATGAAAATAATATAAAAAGATAAATAATAACAAACTCAGTGTATAACCACGGCTTCCGGTCCCTTGTCACAAAAACTGGACGAACTTTTAATGTAATTAGAGTAGTAATGAAACTCAATCCTTTTGCTGGTAATTATAATTTTTTGAAAAATAATTTTTTATTTTTTTAAAAGAATAGAAAGAAAAATAGAATAAAGCCTTAAAATGGAAGACATTGGACGGGCATCAAGCAAAGAATAGCTCAAGCTATGAAGTCTCTCTCGAAGAAGAGCCAGCCAGCTACTTAGTATATTCCATGAGCCTGCGATTGCAAACTAGGAAGTAGCTCGTGGAAACTCTCATGTGGAGGGTGGCACTCTACGGATCAGAGGAAAATATCTTTTTGCTTATTTTGTTTGGGGCCACACCTCCAAATTAAGCCAGGAACCGTTAATTTGCACAAACATAATCATTGTCTGAACAACTTCGCAGAATAATTTGCATTTGATCCTATTTCGGGGAAAACATTACTAAAGATATGGATATATTACATCTCACGCATTCCATCGCATAAATCATGTTCATCATACTACTTTTAAAGGGAATAATTAATCCAAGTTCAACTGGAATAATTTTGTGAAGCAACATTTCCCCAACCGCGAGACAAACCGCCATTTTTAACTAATACTCCCAAGGGGTGCTGTTTAGACGCCGGGACCCTTCAAAGTATCTGAATTACTCCGGCGATGCAGTCGAATACATTTTTTTGATGATTCCTCGTCCCCTCAGCGACTCCACCTCGTCTTTTGTATAATAATGCATCCTCCCCAATAGCCTAAGGGACATCTCTTCGGATTGCTCCCCTCCCCCGCCAATCACACACGCACCCCTTCGACCTGGTATTTTCCACGCATCCTGCAACCTCTCTCCCCCTCCTCAACTCCTCTCACGACCCCTTTAACAAAAAAAACACTCACGGATTGCTCGCCGCGATCTCTCCTCCCCGCCCCGCGGAACCCCTTTCATCCCTTTCAATAACTCCAAAACCCGAGCGTCCCTTTGCTCTCCAGCCCCGACCCCCCACCCTCCCACAACAGTCTTGGGAGAAACAGAGGCGGACTTACATTACCCATGTCGAACTCTTCCTCTCCTTCCATTCTCTCCCTCCTCCTTCTCCTTCCATCGCCTCCAATCTTCATCCCCCTTCCCCCCCCACCTCTTCTCTTTTATTTTCAATTTCCCTGCCACCAAAATCCTCCCCTTCACCCCCTTCCTCCTTTCCCTGCAACCCCCTCGGGAGATGGCTACGAGTTATGACCGAGGGATGTGCCTTTTTCTTCCGCCCCTTCCTCCCCCCGCCCCCAACGTCGTCCCCCTGCGGCCAAACGACCGCCACTCCATTCCACCCGCAAGATATCGACGTCCACCCTCCGCCCCACGGCCCACCCCCTCGACCGCAAAACTAAAAAAGAAGAGCGAGAAAAATAAATAAATGTGCTCCGCCTCGACCTTCCCTCCGTCCCACCGAATACTCCCTTCCCGTCTGAACTCACACGTTTGTTTATCCTTTTCCTCTCGAGCTAACCTTTGCCTTACACGTAACCCCGACTCTCTTTTTTCCTTTACTCCTTCCCCTTTGCCCCTCTTTCTTACCCTAACAGCAAGCACGGACCCTAACAGTCATGCCCTAAGGGGTCACCCACCCCCTTCCTCCCGCACCATTCCCCCTTTCGACACCACACCAACCATCCCTACCCTCCCCCACCCGGGGCCCAGGCCGGCCTGCACCGCTCCTAGCCCATTTCGTTCGTCCTTATCAGTCGCCCGCCTCCCGCCCTCCGTTCCTCCCCCTCCGCCTCCAGGGGAAATCCCTCCAATCCCTCCTCCTCCTCAACATATCCCCACCTTGGCGTTTTTTCATCCGCTCTCTCCTGCGGTCGCCCTCCTCCTCCGTGCCCGCTCCTTCGGGTCTTCATCCTTTCGTCTTCCACTCTCCCGCGAGCCCCGCTCCATCTCTCCTTTATCTCCCCCGGCCACCCTTCACTCCTCCCCCCGCTCATTTTTTCGCTTTCATCCCACGCGCACTCCCCTCCACACCATCACTCCCTCCACGCCACTCCCGACTCCGCTCCTCCTCCGAACCCACACCGCCGCCGTCCGCTTTTGACATCTAAAAACCCAACTCAATGTCTTCCTCCGCCACTAGACCACCTCCACCCGGCCTACCCCCCTAAACCCCCCCGACGCTCAATGCCACTTCAATCAAACGTCCTCCCCTCCACCCCCGAAAGCCTATATCTCGCGCAGCCAGCGGTGAGGAGAGGATGATGGTGGTTTGGAAGGTATTCCAAGGAAGGATCTCAGCCGAGGCAAGTCCGGAGGAGCGAGAGGTTGAGTTCCGGGGGCGTGGTTTATGTGTGGCCATATACGTGGTACGTATCTCTCTCTCCTCCCGCCGAGTGCCTCGGGGGTGGGCCGACGGATGGAGGAAGAAAAATGATAATGATGGGGGAATGTTAAGGGTTGACAATGAAGGGCTCCTCTACTCTCCCCGCCCCTCTACTCCTGCTCAACGTGACCCCTGCGCCATTCTGACACCCTTTCCTCCCTCCCTTCACTCCTCCCTCGAGTGCCTCGCGCCCTCCTCCACGCCCCCTGCGAGCAGTGGGGTTAAATGATTCTTAAGCACTCCAACGGACGAGTCTATGTATGCTTCGGTTTCCTGATTTGCGTAAATAATGATCGTACAGTAAACGTTTTGCTCGCCCAGAACTAATTGAAATTAAATATAAATATATATGTATATATATTATATATAAAAATGCATATATATACATATATATATAGGTGTATGTATATATGTATATGTAAATATATATATACATACATATTATGTATATATATATATATATGTGGGTCGCGGTAGTCCAGTGGGTAGCGTTGGACTGCTGGCCGGAGGGTCCCGGGTTCGATTCCGGGGCAAGCCTCTGTAAGCACCTGCAGCTCGATCTAAGCTATGTGATTTTTCGGGTACCAGGTCTTCCTGGAAAACCATAACCGGCACAGGGAAAGGAACTGGCCCCCCTACCCTAATGTGTGAATTATTTCACACGCCGTACTTAGTACTGGGTGAACTATACCATCACCTACTAAACCGACCTTCGGGTTGATTACTGTGTTTATGGTTTATATATATATATATATATATATATATATATATAATTATATATATATATATATATATATAGGGGGATTTCATTACAATATTTTTAAATTCTACGTACTATAAATAAAACTAATATCCTCTGAGATATTTTAAGATGACCATTTACTTAAATGAACGAAGAATATAATAAATTATGTACTATTAGCATAGGCATCCCAGTGCACGAAATATTTCCGTACTTTTTCTTAAAAATAAATGCATATAGTATGTACATACCCTGTACATATGTAAATATGTGTGTATATACGAGGGTGATCTGAAAATAGCTTCCAAGCTTAAATTAAGAAATTTCATAAAAAATCTTCGTAAGGTCGGAAACCTTTCAGACCACCGATGCATATGTACACAAACATATATAGTATGTGTGCGTGTGTACCAAGTCGGCCTAATAGGTGAGAACTAAACAGCTTGGTGAAAGTTAGGGTGTCCAGAGGTATCATCGAGAAACAAACCTCTGGCTTTTCGGCCAGTTTTCCAACGCTCATTCCCCTCTGTAACAATAATATATATATATATATATATATATATATATATATATATATATATATATATATATATATATATATATATTATTTATTTATTTATTTATTTATTTATTTATTTATTTATTTATTTATTTATTTATTTATTTATTTATTTATTTATTTATTTATTTATATATAAACACATATACATGCGTGTGTCTGCATGGATGCATAATCCATTTTAAAATCTGTCGCTTGATAGCTGATCATCCCGGTGGCTTGCGAAACTTGCCTCTTGTAACAATCGCATCCTTCAAAAAGATTCTCTCAGGAAGGATTAATTTTTTTTCTTCAGATTGTTTTCTTGAACCAAATACTCCGAAGAAAAACATTTGAAAAATATGAACACAACTTCTTCCAAAAGGGATCAACTTAAATTTCGCATAACGCCCAGAAGGGTTTGCCCCGCGGGAGTGACTTCAGAGGGAGGAGATGTCATTCTTCATGCTTCTGAAACATCCATTGGTGAGGCGAAGCGTCCATCAAAAACTACTAGGGGGGGGTCCCCAACATTACCACTCTCAACGTATTCTCCTCCTCAATCTCTTCTGACTTCATTTCTTCTCCCTCTCTTTCCCCTCCCACCCTCCCTCCTCATGCCACACTCCTTGCCGGCGACAACTCTCGTCCTCAAACTCGCCATATTTCAAACGGCCCTCATCCCAATGCACATTATATCCCCTTCGTTGGGCTTCCTTTCCCGCTCAACCCTCCAGCCCACTATCTCCTTACTTGGTCATCGCCCCCCGTCGCCCAACGGTCATCTTTCGTCGCCTTTCACTTCCCCGCCGCCAAGACGTTTTCAGCGGTTTTTAAAAGCGGTTTTCGGGGTGCCTCTCGTCCCCCCCCCCCGTCTTCCTATTCCGCCCAATCCCACACCCCCCTCATTTACACACCCATCTCTTCCTCCGTCATTCGCCTGAAGCACCCACACCCACCTGACTCGCCTCGCCTTCCATCCTCTCCCGCTTGCAATAACTCTCTTCGGTAATCCTTGAAAAGAAAAGGAATAAGTACGGTGACTTGAGGGAACTCTTCCGCTCTGCTTCTCCGTTTATGGCCACTCGTACCCGTCCCATGTCTCCGTTTCCGAAATAATTTAGAGAGCGTTTTTATGCCCCCCTTTCATTTTTTTACTCCGCATCTTCCCTCCAATTTATTATTCGGAAACGAGGAGAGGCTTCAGGAAAGGGGGCGGGTGCGAGTTTCAAAGGAAGAGTGAGAGAGACACGGAGAGTTCATGGCAGTTAAGAGTCGATTGCGTTCCGTTTCTCACTCGCATAGGTCGCCCAAAGACGCATAAAAAGATTAGTAGAGATCGAAATGACCAACCCGCTACTTACGAACTGCCTGCACCACTTTCGGTGCCATGGAGGCGAAACTACAATGCCACTTCATCAATTGGCAATGGAGTTTTTTTTACTTTTTAGATTCAATGTGAGAATATTTATTTCCGAAGCTAACAACAAGACAGAATTGCTCATGAACTGTCGCTAAATTAAAGAAACCAATTTCATAATTCGTCTCAGCGTTGTAGTTCATGCTTCGTGCCAACTACGAAATGACTGACATCTGAAATCTGAAGCATCGTCGCCATAAAAGTACATCACCTGAATAAAATAGATTCTTCCCTAATAGTACTATTCTTTGATATAAAATTTCAGACGGGAGATATGGCATGAATTATTAAAATGTAGTTCGTTTTAGAACAATAAATCCGGTAAATCTCTTCAGAAATTATTGCCTTTCGCTCAACAGAATATCAAATCCATGATTCAATTTAAATTATATTTTTAATATAGCTTCATCGCCGCAGCTTGTCCAACCGGTTGAACTTTTCATGATGAGAGCGCGTGGAGAGGGGGGTGTGGGCAAAGGGGGGGGGGAGGGAACACATATCATCCTTTCCTGTACCGTCGTCTACTTTTATTCCCACCATTTAGCATTTCAGGCAATGGTTGCCTTCTTTGTGCTCCAATTTTAACATAATGTCACCTATAAAATTTTATATCGTGGCCGAATTTACATTAAAGACTAAAAAGAAAAATCCCCATCATTGTCAACCTAAAAATAAACGCCAAGGCTTGCACGAATTTCACCGGTGAATATTTTTGAAAAATATATTTCCAGTATCTACATTCAAAAGTACTATTAAATACCAACTACATTCCAAGTCAAAAATTATATTTTGATACCCTTAATTCGCATCAATTCATTACAGTTTTAATCACGGGTCAGAAGATAGAGTCGCCTGAGTTTGCGGATTGTACTTTATGAACTATAAGGGAATAATTTGGATTTTGTTTGGTACATTGTATTAGAAGTACTGGATTAGATTTAGTATTGAGGGTGAACTAACACCCCCTACCACACGTCCTTGAGACAGTTTGCGTGCTAGTTTATAGATGAAGAGGATGTAGATTACATTGAATAAATATGGACAATGATTAAATCCGATCCAAAAGATTATCGAGGGAATAGCTGTGGTGATAAAAACGCACCTATTAGTAATTTTATGCAGAGAAAAATAAAATGCTTTTGAGATCTGTATTCTTAAAAATAAAAATAAAATACATGACCATCTTATAATTATTCTTGCTCGATTTATTCACTATTAAAATTATTTACAATCAAATTGTAACCCAACCAACTTATTAAATTAATTCTCTAACATTCGTACACCCGTGGAACTACCTCTAAAAAATGCACACAACTGAAAATAAGAAAACGTTTTGTCGCAGAAGTATATTTATTTGATGCCGTATTCTAAGTTATTTGCCAATCTTATCTAACTCTTTGAAAAAATAGCCTGAAATCTTTTCGCATGTGGTCAATGAAACAAAAAACTTTGTCAAGTTATGATCGATTACAAAATTTTTAAATGGGTAATGAAAAATATAAGACATGAAATCAATCAGGTTCAAAAGATATTCCACAACGGAATTTCTCATTTCTCCTCTCTTTTTAAAATTTTGTAATCAATTTTACGCATAAAATTGTGAAATAAATGGCTTTGTTCTTCAATGAATTTTATCGTTAACAGTGAAAATGAACATTATCCAGAAAGGCCTTTCATTATTTCAATTTAAATATAATTCCATGTGACAACTCAATTATATTTTAATCAATTACATGGTTATAAAAAGGATGGCATATTACTGTAAATACGCATCAAAAGTAAAACGTTGCATCAGATTAATTTTGGAAAACTGTATTTTCTTTCCTAATGAGATCTATGGAATATACATAAATATATATGCATTGAAATTTTCAATCTTTCTTTTTTCAATGAAACTTTCATATTTGCTTCATTACCACCGCATAATTTTTAGCAGTTTAAACTTAGACCGTATATTACAACAGTATTTAGGACACTTCTTTGAACAGGTGCTGAATACTGTATAAATGACTCCCGCGTTTCAACATATTCAACCATCAAAGACATGAAATATGTATTACAATGGAAATAAAAATCAATACTTCAATCGTTTGGAAATTGTAAAAGGAAAAAGAGGTAATAACCAAAACAAACAATCCCCATATCCATGATTGATTTCAGGAAAACAATTTTCAAAACGTAATTGGAAACACGTACCAGCCTTTTATTTTCGAATACGGTAACCTTTGAAAAGCCTAGAGTCACTCAATATTGATATAGTTATTCGTGTTTATTTTGATGACTCTTCTACTCCAGCCGGAACAAAATCAATTGAGCAGCAATTCGTACGTAATAAAAAACTTTCAAATAAGGAAATATAAATTTGAAAATCCGGCTGATTAGATGTCACGATTCCAAATAGTATAAAAAAAAAACATTCGCCTTGACCAGGATGATTTTATCACTGTGAAAACTGTTGAATTGTCATGCCCATCAATGAACGACTTCCCCAAAGTAATTGCCGTGGCGTCTCACGCGATTTCTTCGAATCTGACTGATTTGTTTAAAAGGTAGGTAATAGGTATGGACCGCAACATTCATTTAACTGAATTCAAGGATATGCACACGTGAATATCCGGTCAGGTTTGTGATAGCATACCATGTGCAAAAACCTCTCATAGTTTTAAATATCAGTACGTAAGATAATTTTGGTTCCAATGATAAAAATTCGGAATGCAAATATCCGAAAAAGGTGAAGGAACTTGTTCTCTAGAATGCAAAGGAACAGTAAAGTAAAAACTAATAATAGTTAATTACCAGAATAGATCGAGAACTGAAATAATTCATCTTTTACTAAGCCCTAGCGTTATAATTAATATAAGTTAAATGAATCTATATAGATATTTGAAACGAAAATACTACCTTGATCAAAAATTTCCCGGAATTTATTCAGAAAATTAAAAATACAAGTTTATTCATCTAAATCTATATTGTCCCCTTCAAAGTAATCCCCATCGACTGCAACACACTTATGCCAGCGCTTGATCCAATCCTCGAAACATTTTTTATATTCGGTTTTCGGTATGTCCATCAGTGCTTCCTGTGATTTTTCCATTACTTCCTCTCGGCTGCTAAAACGCGTTCCCCGTAATGGTTTTTTAACTCGATTGAACAGAAAGAAGTCACAGGGAGCCAAATCAGGTGAATTCGGTGGCTGTTGGATGGTATTTGTTGCATTTTTCGTCAAAAAATTACGAATAATGATAGCACTGTGCGACGGTGCGTTATCATGGTGCAAAATCCACGAGTTTTCTGCCCAGATTTCTGGTCTCTTTCGGCGAATTGCTTCACGCAAACGTCTCATAACGCCCAAATAATACTCTTTGTTTACTGTCTGGCCTTCTGGCAAAAATTCATGATGCACTACACCGTTGTAATCCATGAAAACCGTCAGCATTGCCTTCTTTTTTGACTGAAAACGACGTGGTTTTTTTGGTCTCGGCTCATTTGGTGAACGCCATTCACTTGCCTGATGTCTGGATTGCGTGTCGTACTCATAAACCCACGTCTCGTCTCCAGTATTGATCCTTTTGATGAATGTGGGATCGGATTCAGCCTCGCAAATCATGTCTTTTGCGACGTCAACACGGTCTCTTTTTTGCATGAAATTGAGGTCTTTTGGAACCAACTTTGCTGCTACACGACGGAAACCCAAATCATTAACCACAATGTCTTGGGCGGATCCATAGGCAATGTTCAAGTCCTCCGCTATTTCTCTGATGGTTAATTTGCGGTTATTGACCAACATTTCTTTTACTTTATCAATTTTTTCACCGACTTTCGATGTCGATGGTCTGCCACTGCGTTCATCATCTTCGATTGACTCACGACCACTTCTGAACCGCTCGTGCCACTGGTAAACGACCGTTTTTTTTAGAGAATCGTTGCCGAAACACTTTTCCAACATTTCCAACGTCCGTGCGCCACTAAATCCGTTTTTTACGCAAAATTTAATACAAGTTCGTTGTTGCAAATTTAAATCCATTTCTGAAATTGTAAAAAATCGCCAACACACACAGAGATAGATGTACTCTTGGCTACGTAACTTTTGCAAATGTCAAGTTATGACACTAAGATTTAAAGGGAATATCAACAACAGATGTACCAATTTAACAAAAAAAACAGAACTCAAATCGGAACGATGGGAGCGCCACACGGTGGTTATTCCGGGAACTTTTTGATCAAGGTAGTATGATCAAAAAAGCAAAGTAAAACCATTAAAGTAATTATGGGTACAAAAAAACTTAATAGCCTCCTAAAATATGGTAAAGGATAAACAGAAATACATTATGGAAAATAATGCGTATAGAAGAATGCGCATTGAATTGATTCGTATCACATTCCCATTTGGCCCATGTCATCTCCATCTAATCTCAAAACTCGTAACAATTCACTGAACTCAATTGTTTGCGAAAATATTTTTGCAAGATATCTACCAATATATGTATAGGAATATATATATATATATATATATATATAGGAATAATAATGAAGGGTGTTTCTCGTTTCCTTCCTAATCAGTGTTTTTAACACGACACCATCACTAACTCAAAATTAAGAAAAACATTTTTTAATGCAGCATGGTTCGCATCGAATTATTCCCTGCCTCTCACCCGAGCGGTAGCTTGCGGGGTACCTAGAAAAAACATAGAAAGATAAAAATGCAATAGGGAGGAGAAGCATTTTAATCTTGTCTACCAGAATGAGAGTAGAAAGCCTATGTTGAACATGAACTTCACATCCTTGATATCCCTGTTGCCAAGTTATTAATCCTATTTAGGATTACGACTTTGCAAAAGGATCAGAATGGTGTACTCCAATTTTCCGGCCCCTTTCAAAAATAACTCTTTTTCTCTCGGTACCATTATTAACTAGAGAATAGTCATCATCGTGGTATCCTCAGGTAATCAAGGAATTTCTGCCTTTATTAATGGAACTGACAGAAAATATGCTGAGTTCGCAAATTGAATGGCATATGACAAAGACGTGGAGTTGAAACTTTGTATTTTTTTGTTATCACTATATGAGAGAGGGAAGAACGCGTATTACAAAAACTTTAATTAAATATTGTTATGTAATAAAATAAGTACAGCAGAATTTGTGATTAAATATTGCTCTCTGAAATGTGCAATTATTTTTCAGAAACAAATGGTTTACCACCTTTATCTAATTTTCTTAATTTCTTCATTTGGTCTCTTCCACCAATGTAATGTGGCGCTAGAGTTAATCCTTTTGTGGCAGTGTTATACTCGAATGATTTGTTTATATCTAAAAGTTTGTGGCGTGTGCGCCAACTTCGTACTTAGCGTGTCATATAGCGCCCATTCCTCATATAATGTGCGCTAATGTCCTCGCTGTCGCGTCACGGCGCCGAAAGAAGATTCGCCGCATCAATCTCCATCTCGCTCCCATTTCCTTCCCTTCGCCCCCCATTCACTCCCTGGGACTCTTCACAACCGCCATATGTTCACGTTTCATCGCGGCTAACCCTATCTATTTCTATAATCCCCGTTCAAAATTTTAAACGGAAGCGTGCATGCAAGTGCCTGACAGATAATCGGAGCAAATTACTTATTAACCTTTTGCATTACCTAGTTCTTAAATTCGTAACGTCATGAACTAAGACTTGTTCCTATAATTAAGACTAAGCGCAATTGTTACAAACAAATTAAAGTCTAGCGATGATGGTCACTTTTCTATTAGGGAGAAATTTTTTAACCTACATGTCGCAAATTTGTTCAGTTTTGGAAGGTCTGTCCCAAAAATAAGTATGATAAATCTGGGCAAAAATTTATTACAAATTAAAGTACAAATTAATAAAAATATTCATAAAAACACCCTTAATGTGTCGACACACCAATGTCATTGTATCCTGCTCTTATTTTGGTATTAGCCTTCGAATTACACAAGAAAAATAACTTTAATACTAATAACCCGATCTTAGAACCTGAACCTTTCGTAGGAGTCATATTTGTTTAGTTATAGCAACATAATATATATGATAGATTGCCGCTAAGTAGCCTTCAGAACTTAATTATTGTATTGTTACTTAATTTTAAGAGATTTTCCATGTTTCATAGCATTTTATTCCGCAGGGAAAAATTTCTGTTGCCATAACAAGTTAAGTGTATTAACGAACCAATCGAATGGGCAGGGTAATTCGTTTCGAGTCAAAACTTAAGTACTTCCGCATTTATTCTTCCACTTTTTTCGGCACAGAATGCAATATCAAAGGATAATCAAAAATTAACCTTCCTTTGAACACGTTTACAGATATCAAAAAATTATTATCCCCTTGCTCTCCATTGGCATGCATAGCTGCGATGAATGGCATCGCCTCCGGCAACAGCGCCGCAGGTGCTACCTACGTACCTTTTCGCAACTCAATAGCTTGCGTGGGAATCGGCAACAATGACGACGTCACAATGAGCCCACCCATTCTTAACAACCCCAGAGTGCGTATCTAATTGCCTAAATATTCTGCCTCGTCACAGGAGGTCACAGCGCGGTGGGCGGTGGGCTAACGGCGCCTATTATGACCCGAAAGTATCCACGTGGCTAGGCATCGCTCCCCGTGCTTCGGCCACACCTCCGGGATGTTACGCCGCGCGCTCCTCCTGCACGCTCTTCCCCCTCGACAAATGCCGCCGCCAACCCCCCTCCGGCCGCCAGACCAACCGAGTCGCAGCCATTCAACCGCCGATACATTCGCGCATAATGCACCGACACTGCCCTCTCCCGTGACCCAAGCGATGAGTTTCAATGCCACGGCTTCACAACGCGGGTCCGAAGGAGAAACTCCTATGTGTGTACGCCCCCATACGTTGAAACAAAAGACGTAAACACAGGCGCATGCCACACCCTCCCTTAAAATATCCATGAGAATGACAGGATTCTCAGGAGTTCACCAAAGGGTTCGCGTGTCCCTTCCTCACCACCGACGTACCCTCAGACTCTCCCGCCGGCAACAACCCGGCCAGAATGCCTGCGACAACATTGGGCACGACCGGGGAGCAGTTCGAAGCCTTTCCCCCGCCCCCTCCACACACACCCTGGGGTCCGCCCTCCCCTGGCCGAGGATGTCTGCGTGTGTTGAGGAGGGGAGGAGGGGATGAGGTGTTTCAGCGAGGGATGAGGGAATGAGGGAGTTGGTCGCGTGCTTGGACCGCACGAGACACGACTCTCTCTCTCTTGTCCCTCGGTGACCGCGGGCCATCCCCGCTCTCCATTCAACCCGCCTAAAATTATAATGGCGCGGGCGCGTCATCAGCTCCGATTGCCGAAGGTGCGGTTCCTCTCGAGTCGCGAAAAGAGAAGGGGCACGGGGGGAAACGCTCTTTGATGCTTTCCCCCCAACGCCCCCGGGATGCTTTCTCCATGAATGCATGGTCTGAGTATGGATGAATAAACCTCATTCACACAACATGAAAGCAATGAAGCATTGCCATGCTTGAGTAAAACGAATAGTGATGAAGTCATTAATTGGAGGTTTAGGAATCATGTTTGGATATGGACTCAAGTCTTAATTTAACATGTTCGAGATTAAATAGCTGAAAGCAATAACGTACCTAACCTGAAGTCGAACAACACGCCTGGATCAAAGCAGACTCGGATTCGAGAAAAAGAAAGAAATTAATATTTTGAACAAGTATGTCAGTCATTGGAAAAATTTATTGAAATTTACTCAGTTTATATCATATTTATTGATAGCACTTCTAAGTTCACCGGTAAAGTACGTCAACAGTAAAAATAGACTAAAATATACCCAAGGTATGAATTTTGCTGCAGAATACGATATTTTCTGCCAAAACCCTTATGATTCTAACGTAGAGTGCCATGAGCGGTGCCAATAATTTTAAAATTTAGCAATCAAGTCAGTTTGGCCTTAAAATATAATTAATCGCAAGCTTCCGTATATCCTCTACTTCGCATTTTGTTAATCATGGTACAAAGTGAATGACGGAGGAGAAGGTGTGAAAGAGTCCTACGTTAATGGGCACCCTCCCGCCCATTAGTCCTTTCCCGAGATCAATTCTAAAAGGAAAAGGAGATGTTATGAAATCCTCATGGATATAGGACCTGCAACTTGCATGAAATCATCCCATATGCCGATAAACGTAAACCCATTATTGATATAATTTATATGAACTTCGTTCCAATCTAATAAGAAATTATAAATTCTGAATAGAAAAAATCCAATTAACATCAAAGGATAGTGGGCACCCTGTTTGCTTGAATACACGTTAACACCAAGCACCCTCTAGTGAAACGACAAGTTCTCATGCAGAATTAAGTTATTGCAAATACAGGAATAACCAGGCGTTTAATACAGTTGTTTCTAGAATATTATTGGTGAACTTCCAAGGCAACACATTAATTTACGCTTATCAATTGATATATTTATTAATGAGAAAAGGAATTCGCTTATTATGTGACGGAAGTTGATGTAATAATCTCACTAAAACTATATAAAAATAAAATTAATGCATCAAATACAATTGCGATCATTATAGAGTTGTTTTGAGGATCTGGTTAGAGAGTAAATTCATCTGTTTGATGAAAATTATTCCAAAATCTGGGTAATAATGTGCGTAGAGATCTTTCAATAGCTGTGTATTACGCACAGCCACCTGCCGATTTTAAGAACGCTGGACCATCATTCTTAATTTCGTTTCTAATCTAAATTTGCTTGTAATGCGACTCTTAGTGATAGAATTATATGCAATACGTTTTATAATAATCTCCAGTTTTGAATCACCAGAATATTAATTTTAATTTAATTAAATCAATGAAATGCGAAGCTTTCAATCCCCGAAAAAATAATTTTAATGACAGTTTAAAAATTACTATACGGCTGATAATTCTGCAGTAACAGGTCTCACTTTCTAAATAAAGGTATCACTTTATGGACATCATTCAACGATAGCTATGAAAAATTATCTCTTTGTAGTTCCATTACTTATTTGCACCATATAACTCATAGTTTAACCATTTAAGTTCAAACAGCAAATTGCCAAATAAAGTTCAGTTAAGGTTATATCTGAATGGGGAACAACAGCATGTAATCGCACAAACACATCTTCATTGTTCACATCAAGTTCATTTTAATAAATTTTGCAATCTCCAATACATTTGTTTAATGTTAGGAAAATTTTGCTGTCCCATGCCTCTAGCAATCGGTTTGATTTGTCTCCCCATTTTGTAGATATTAAAATTTCCGTGTATTTATTTAAATTAATTGATGACGAAGGTTTTCAGGGAATTGCATTTCATTGCGTTACACTGCGTCATCTTAAATGCGGCTGGAAGTTGGTTGGGAATTCCCCTGAAATATTTATGTACTGTTATCATAATCCATATATCCTTTGCTGAGTTCTTTAAAGGAATTATTATTAAAATCTGTGCCATGCATAATGCTTTCTCTCTTTAAAATTATGGGTCACTAGAATGAGTAAGATAAGTGAGGAAATCGTGATGATTTAGTTAAGTAAGTCGGGTAGGTTTTGTTATTCGTTATGCAAGCAAGTTTCTAATTTTCACATTTTAATGATTTATCATCTTCCTTTCATTTATGTCTCTTCTCTAGTTGACCTTCCTGTGTTTTTCTTCTTTTGCTCTAGCTAATGTCAAATTCATCGCTTTCTGTTTCCGTTTTTCTGTTCCATCGGGTCCAGGAATGGCAAGAATAGGACTCATATCTTCAATTGAGCTATCACGGTAGTTGAGGTTGAAGATGGTGTAGATGTTGAAGAATTACTTCTGGTGATATAGAAACAATCAAATCATGATCTGAAATTTTGAACGGATCATTGCAGTTGATCCTACAGGAAGAAAATCCAAAAATTTCATGGTTAACGCCTTCATATTGCTTCCAAGAAGAGTCCAGCAACGCCCCCAACCGGAATCTTGTGTGTGATTCGTCGCATAGGGTGCTTTGGAGTCCAGTTTATCCTAAAATTGTTACAGTGCATTTACGCTGACTTTAAGAATGATCTATAAGTCTGCAGGTGGTGTGCTGTAAGTCACGGTGGACATCAATACAATGTTGTTAATAGTCGATTGTATTGTAATCTCTGCACGGGAGGAACGCCCATCAAGGATATATTGAACATTCTCCAACTCCTTTCTGATACGAAGTGGTCTCTTGTCCAGGTACCAAGAATAACAGTTCTAACGTAAGCTAAATGCTAGGGTATTATGGTTGAAAACTACGGTGTTAAATACTCTTCAAGGTCATATTTTTTATTTGAAGACTGAATACGGAGGCGAAAGGTTCTCCTCTGCATTTTAGCAAACGATGACAGTAAATGTTTCTCCTTCCACTGCATTTGTGATCACATGCACATCCATTACCCTTTAAGCTATTATAACTTCATAATGTTATTGGTTTAATTGAAGACTGCATTCGTCTGCCTGATGGGTTTTATTGGTCAAACTAAAAAGACTAACTACAGAAATTCCACAACGCTAGCATTAACACGACTATCCGCTTTTAGGCATTAAAATGCATAAATTCCAGAGTGTAAAAGTCATTTTCAAAAGCAAAAAGCCAAAATCATGTTTAAAATTTAAAATGGAAAGCGTTTAATTCCCAGGCAATAGTTCTAAATTAGAATCGACTTCCTCCCGACGTACAGGGTTCGTCCGGAAAATAAGTGTACTGAGCTAAGGAAAAAAAATTATTACACTTTTACATATCTTAAGCTAATATTCCTCAAAATAGGACCCTTGTGAGTCGATACACTTGTTCCAGCGGCGTTCCCATTCCTGGAACGCTCCCGCGAAGGCATCATCGGGAACCTCTCGAAGACTCGTCGTCGACCTCTTCTCTGCCCTCCACGAACATCTTGTGCCACCGAAAGATCATATTTCTGGACATGGCTGACTCCCCGTAAGCCTGGTTAATCATACCGACAGTTTCGGTAGACGATTTCCCAAGCTTTACCGCAAATTTGATGGAATAACGCTGCTTCGGCATCGCGTTCCGTGACGTGGGTCGAGCGTGGAGGTTCGCGTTAACAGAGCTCCTCACTACACCACAGCTCAGAGCCGACTTCCTTTTTCAGCGTCGCTTGCGAACATACCCCCCTCCAATCGCAGTCCATCAGAGCGGTGCTGGGCGCGCCTAAAGCGGCGGGAAAAAATCAGTACACTTATTTTCCGGACGAACCCTGTATTCCCAAGCCTCGTGTAATGGAAAGTCACTCAACTCTTTGTGCACTTAAAGACGGATGCCGTTTTAAAGAAAAGTTGGAACCAGTCAACACCCATTTTTCGGTCCTGTGCATTAAAGCGATGAATAATCTATCTTTTACAATTAAAGTAAAAGCTATCCGACGGATGTCATTTGATTTTTTGGGATAGCCGATTGGTTTTAGTTGGTCTCACACCACTCTTAGCCAAGCAATTGTTACGAGGGTCATCCGGAAAGTAGTACCCGTTCGTGCCGCATGAAGTGCTGACGACGCGAGTAGCCGCTGGACGAGGTCAGATAGCTTCAGTGGCTTGTCTGCCTTCTCTGAGCCAAGTTGCGTGACGCTATCATTGCCTGTGTTGTTTCTGTGATTGTTTACAATGTTTAAAAAAATTGAGAACGCCGCCAGTTGTGAAGTGAGGGCAGTGATTAAATTCCTCAATGCAAGAAACGTTCGCCCATGTGATATTCATCGCCAATTAAAGGAGGTGTATGGAGACAATGTAATGGACGAGTCGTCTGTTCGGCGGTGGTGTCGCAACTTCAACATGGGGAGGGGGAACACACACGACGATGAGCGTTCGGAGAGACCGTCTGTCATTACAGACCAACTGGTGAGCTCAGTTGACGAATTCGTGAGGAACGATCGGCGCGTCACAATTGATGACATCTGTGAGCATTTTCCCAATGTTTCTCGAACAATTGTTCATGAAATTGTTAAACACCATCTGCATTATGCAAAAATTTGTGCAAGATGGGTCCCTCGCGTATCTCAATGAGCTGGCGGCGAAGGACTATGCAGCAGGAATACAGAAACTTGTCACACGTTATGACAAATGCCTTAATTTGCTTGGAGATTATGTTGAGAAGTAGTTTAAAGTATCCTCTTTCAAATAAAATTTTTTATGTTTGTTAATATTTACTTTTGTGTCTTTATTTCACGAACGGGTACTACTTTCCGGATGACCCTCGTACTAAGCCTAGGCAGAAGGGTAAGAAGTGTGATTTCATACCCTTTTGAAATTCTGCTTGCTCTGGTAGCCAAATCCTTTTAACTCTTCAACAGTATTGTGCAAAACTTGTTCAAACCAGCCACCAAAATTGCTTGCTCTCTTTGCGTATGAAAGTGCGCCCAGTAATAAAAAGCATTAATTGCTTATTTACCATTCTTGAGTCCTTTTATTTAATTAAGTAATATTTGTTATTACTTTATAAGATGGCCCTTTATAAATTTTCTCAAGTAAAACAGTCATACAAGATACCACCTCCTCCTTACATCAATAAACCTACAGGCATGCGCGACTAAACAAGCCGTACACCCACCCAACCACGAGGTACCGAGTTGCTCAATGATTTACATGATAAAAGTACCTTTTGCTTTGAAATTAATCGGTAGAGTGTAAAACAAGAAGAAAACAACTATGGAAAAAATGAACAGAAACTTTCTCCTCTAAAACAATATTTATTATTGAGAGCTAAGAGATAATTCACCAGCTAGACTAATAGCCACTCTCACATTGCTAGGATACCGAGCACTAGGTACTTCTAGCATATAAAATATGAGCTATCACCACTTGAGCTCCAATTCGGAATCCTCCCTCGAAATACCCGATAACTTTGCACATCGAATCAGATGAAAAATTCCTTTTTGTATCATTGAATAGAAAATAATTACATTTCGTCTTCTCCTAGGATATGAGAACACACTGTCACCTTCATTCCGCATAGCGTCAAAATGTGCCAGTAAACATGCATTCTCAGGCAAATTCCTCCATACTAAGGTATATATCGATCAATATACTACTTTATATCAAAGTTTACATTGTCTAACTGACCCGCCTAGCACCGTTTATGCGCTTTTTAAGCTTATTTAAAAGAAAATATTTTTCGGAATTCGCCTATCTCTTTGTAAGAGTACTCTAGGATTGTTCGCCATCTCACAGTTTTTTAATACGTAAACTATATTACAATTTGTTATGAGATTTGAATTCGTTAGATTAGTGATGCTCATTAGGCTCTCTTTCACCAAACACCAGAGTAATATTAGTAGGAAGAGAGGATAAACAATACAAGTATAATCTGCAAGAATATAAATTCAACTGATAAGGCCATCTTTAAAATGTCAATTATTTATTTTAAACATGCATGTCAAAATATTTAATCTCTCTATCATAGAGGTAAGGTGTCAACCCTTTGGCCAATATTGAATGCTTAAAAAAACTCTTTGTCGATATTTCGGTTAACCTGGTGGCCATCGACTAGAGTGGGAAATTTTGACAACGGGGAAGACAACAGCAGCGAAGTACTGCCCGCGGTCAAGTGCCCAGCATATGCCCTGGCACTTGACCACGCGCAGTACTTCGCGGCTGTTGTCGTCCCCGTTGTCAAAATTTCCCACTCTAGTTTTTGGTCACCTGGCTGAACAAAATATCGGTATAGAGTTATTTCTCAATTTTTCAACATTGGATATCGTATTGACGCCGTACAATTCACCGTCAATAGTTCAACCTACCTTCATTTCTCGTGATTGCCGGAACCGCAAATAAACAAGTGAATTGTACTCAGGTGATTACTTTTAATATTTATTTTGTTTTAATTCAAATCCTGAGCATAAAATATTTTTGACCTCAGACAACCAAATAGGAGGAAAATCTAGAACTTCGAAATTGCTTTTGTCGAGAGAAATCTCGTTACCAAAAAGTTAAACATGCACTAAAATGATCCGCTTTTGAAGAGCTCATGATAAATAGCTACAAAGGAAGATTTTTGGCATATTGTAATAAGTTATAAAAATAGCTATTTTAAAAAGAAGTAGAATTCTCTGGAAGATTTTAACCCTATTTTGGCTACAGGATTTTTCTCGAGACATGTCGTGTGCATCATCATATCTGGCGCTAGAATTATACATCCGTCGAAAGAAATTCTTCACAAAAGTAGTAATGTGCAACACCAAGTTGAAATACAACATCTCATAAGCTTCAATTTCCACGATTTCGGCTATGTTGTCCAGAATTTGGCACAAAACAGCTGCAATTACTTTGAAGGAAGCGTCATTAAGTGGGAGACGCAAAAGAAGCGTTTTTGTAACCTTGACTTAGAGATGCCTTTTGGAACTGGAGTGAAACAGTTTTCTTCGAAATGGTGATCAAAGCAGCGGGATTCTCGAAAATGGAGGCTGATGTTAAAAGAGCCGGAGGAACTCTTCTAATAACCTAAGTACTCTGGGGAAGCCTTCATACCAATGACAAAATCTTACTGCTCTACATGCCGCCACAAAAACTCATGCCAGAGGGCTTTAGGCCAAAAATCGTTAAAAATACACAAGATACAAAATAAACTAATACCCGCACTCCGTAAACGACGAATAAACATTAAAATGCAACAATTTTAGAACGTAAAAACCATTCGCCTTGACCGAGGTTCGAAACCTTATTAACATAAGGGTTCGAATCGTAATGCACATTAAGGTGATGACTCCGTTAAAAGCTACTGCCGCGGCAACCCCCACAGTTCCTTGGAATTCGAAAAATACGTTCTTCTCCAATAAATCATTCGTTCTAAAACAGAAAAACATTTGAAAATATCATAACGGTGAATTACACAATGGATTCATGGCAAGGTCATCAGTATACCTGTGCAACTCGTAACTACACATTGTGAATCCCGCAAGTATCTGACAAAGAATGTGGACTTAGAAAAAGACATTCACTGCGCATTACGAAGGTTAAATCTTCCATATGCCTCAATTCCAATGCGACGAAATAAACCTTGAAGGACCTCTGGGTTTTCTCTACTTTACTACCTACGGAAAACATGAAGGCCACGTCGGGGTGCGACACCTTGGTGCGGATGAAATATTCGTGGTTTTCCAGAATAATGAATTCCGTGTGACGTAGCCCGTGACGCGAGTCTAAGAACCAATGGAAGGAAAGGGGGGAGGGTTGAAATCACTCGAGTGAGGATCGGGCACTCCGCATTGACCCGCCCATATCTATTTTCGGAAGATGAGTCGCGACGGCCGCGACTCGCCGTTGAGTGAGTGCTTGGGGGCATCTTCAGAAAGAGCGGGAGATGAACCGAAAATTCACGCGACAGTTTGAACGTTATGGGGGAAATATTCTCAGGGCTAACCCCGAGAACTTAAGTACTTGATATCAACTCGATGGTAACAGGTGCACGTCGTTGATTGGCATCTTAAGGCATTAAGAATATTTTGTAGATTCTGCAAACTTACATCTGCATGTGCATCAAGAAAATAGCCCGCAAGCCACCACAAGGCAATGTGACGGGGGGTGCAAAGACAACAACCGTTAAATTGAATTTCATGCAATGGTAAAAAAAAACATGTTATTGCCCACCCCCACAGTCCTGTATTTATATTGGAAATCTTATTTTAACTTATGAACATGAAAAAAACACATTCAAGCAACTAATATGAATACAAAAGCACATAAACTTATAATTTATTAGATGTCTACACGTCGTTTAATATGCTTCCCGCATAGAACAATGGTGACTCCCATTTTGTTGATATTATGACTCCTGATCGTTCGAGGAAAGAAAGTATACATGCATATCTCTCTGTGCTGGATTTTCTTTCCCTCACCTCATCTCTGCGTTCTACCCTTCCCATATAAAATGGAACCATAATAAACCCTTTTGTGATAACTGCACTATTTATTACGTCCACTTCTAATCTTCATTCTTTTGTACCAATCAGATAGCGTGTCTAAACCGCTAGAGCGCGGTCCGCTATCTACTGAGGTTCTTATTTCCAAACACCATACTGTCTTCAAATAATCTAACGTGGCTACTAACGCTTGGGCTAGTGTATGTACAGAAGAAAAAGAGATAGAATCGGCAGTGCCACAAGAATCTATTCTTGATCCTTTAATATTTATGATACATATAAATGACATATTTAAGTGCTGTCATTTCTGTAAGTCAATATTGTATGTTGATGATGCAGTATTCATACCTGAGCATAGGGAACTGAAAGCAAGTATTCAGGGAATGAAACTTCACTTAAATGATATCAGTAAATGGGTACATGATAACAGTCTTGATATCAATAAAATAAATCCAAAGTCATGTTTGCGAAACACAAAATATCTGACATGATAGAGGTTCAATCAGATTCATTCACATTACTGCATATTTTAACCCACCAATAACTGCAATTCCCCAATGCTGGAACAGGCAAATTGATATAATTACTTAGGGGTAATCATTAGAAAAAATATTAATCTTGGTGAGCATATTTTAATACTAAGTAGCAAATTACATTACATCATGGCATGGAAAGAACTGCAGGTAGGAATGAAAGTGGGCGGGGAGTTCGTAAAATAAGTTAGGTTTGCTGATGACCAAGCTTTAGTTTGACAGTCAGCCAAGGGGTTGCAAACATTACTGAGTGAATTGGAAATTCAGTGCGACAGGTATGTGATGAGAATCAATATTAATAAAACAAAGGTTATGCGATTTTCTAGAAAGAAAAAGGGCAAGCTTAACATTAAAATAGGAGGGCAAAAACTAGAGCAGGTGGAACAGTTTACGTATCTCGGAAGTGTTTTGGACCAACACGGTCAAAGTAGTAGGGACGTAAGAAGAATTGCGCTAGGCAAAGAGGCTTTCACAAGGAGGAGGGAGTTGATGACAGGGACGTTGAGTAAGGATGTAAAGAAAAGACTCGTAAAAACTTTGATACGGAGCGTAGCTATGTACGGTGCGGAAACGTGGTCACTGAAGCCTGAGGATCGACGTAAACTGGAGGCTTTTGAAATGTGGGTGTGGAGAAGAATGGAGAAGGCAAATTGGACAGAGAAGAAAACAAATGAGGAAGTACTTGGTATGGTGGGCGAAGAGAGGGGTTTGTTCGGAGAAATCCTATGGAGGCAGGAAAAGTGGCTGAAGGGGGTATTGACCGGCAGCGGGATGTTGAAACTATGATAGAGAGGAGAATGTTAGGCAAACGAGGAAAGGAAAGGAACAGGATAGGGATGTTGGACGGGATGAAGGGAGGAAGAAAGTACTCAGAGCTGAAGAGGGACCTGATGTTGAGTATGATGTTGTGTTTTGCTAGGTGTCACATATTATTAAATTAGTAATTATGTCCATCCAAAAACCTGCCTTAACCGGTAGATTACCTAATAATAATAATTATTATTATTATCAGAAGACTTGTATTAAAAAGACTAGTATCAGAAGACTTGTATTAATAAAAGACGTATAATCATTATTGCGAATGACTAGGGCTCATAAAAAAGCTGTTCGCAACATACATTTTTATCGTTGTATGTAGCTTGCAAAACTTTAAGCTATCATTTTTGTTTATGTGGCACCTCCTGTCAAGCCAGAACTGATTGGCTTAGCAGGAACAGAATGAGAATTCTATATATAAATTTTGAATTTATACTACGGGTAGCGCAAGTCCAGGGGTAGACCGTTGGACTGAACGCTGGAGGGCTCGGGTTCGATTCAGGGGCAAGCCTCTGTGAGCACCTGCAGCTCCATCTAAGCTATGTGATTTTTCGGGTACCAGGTCTTCTTGGGAAACCATAACCGGCACAGGAAAACGAACTGGCCCCCCAACCCCGATGTGTGAATTTCACACGCCGTCGGGCTTAGTACTGGGTGAACTATATCATCACCTGCCAAACCGACCTTCGGTATGATTGCTGTGTTTATGGTTATACATATATATATATATATATATATATATATATATATATATATATATATATATATATGTATATATATATATATATATATATATATATATATATATATATATATATACACACACATATATACACACATATATATATATATATGTATATATATATATATATATATATATATATATATATATATATATATATATATATATATATATATATATATATGTATATATATATATATACACACACACACATATATATATATATATATATATATATATATATATATATATCCCTCCCCTGGACTACACCTTGACGTGGTGGAAGGGCTTGCGCGTTCCGATGACCCCTAGAGCTGTGCTGGCGGGAGTAATAATAATTGCAACTGGTAGGGTCACCCATGCCAGATAGATCATGAGCGGAAAAATTCGATAATTTACTTTGGCTAGTTGTGAGGCAGAAGGTGATGGGAGTCAATGTTCCGCCTCACTTGCAAAAAATTCCCCCCTTGAATTCCCTGTGAAATCCACCCAGCCCTGTTCCCAGATATTTCACGAGTCATCGATGAACCTAAACAAAACCTTTTGCCCCCCCCCTCCCCTATTCGCCTCACGCTAGCCGGCGAGTGAGTCCCTTTCCCTTTAAAACGCCTCGACCCTTAGCGCGTGCCCCAACCCCGGCCAATCCCCTTCGCCCGCCCCCCAAAGCCCCTTTCGCACCCCCCGTCCCACCCCCTACCCCTCTAATGCCCCGTGCACAAACAAGCCCCGCCAAATTAACTTACGAGCACACGCCGCTCGTTTTGACTCGAAAAAACTCGGAAAACTTTCAACAACTAGTCTTCCCCGACCGTTCTTCTTTCGTACACCATAAAAAACGGCATTAGTTTTTTTGCCGAGGGAGTTTGCCCAAGAGGGCAGAGTAGCCATAACAGGTCCGTTGTAAATTCGGCGGCACCACATCTCCAGAAGGGAAGGTAAGATTGAGTGACACGGAGTGATAGGGACCGTGTTTGCGGGGTGGGATGTGGGGAGGGAGGCAAGGGGGGATGCGCTTCCGCCCCGCTAAACCCTCAAGGAAAGAACGATGCAAAACCTCCAGGAATTTCTTAGCATCAAGCAAGTGCCCATATCTATTCACAGAGTAACGATTATAAGTATGGAGATATTTTAAGAGGAACATTACTAAAACGATTGGAAATTAAAAAACATAAAACATCCACCATTGCTATACTTTCGCATTTATTTTTGCAATTACAATAACTCTCGTGTTTTCATTTTGTTTTAAAGTTTACTCTTAAATACAGCCATGGGAGTACATTATATTATCATACACAGTTGTGTATCTTCCTGAATTCACTTCAACGCAATAATGGCAAAATTTCACTCAGGATACAACAAATACTCGCCAAAAATAAAATCAACACAGCTTTTTACAACACATATACTTTAAAAAACATATTAGGTTCACCCAAAGACAAAATTGACATAATGAAGCAAAGCGGGGTTTATAAACTCAATTGTGCGGACTGCAACATCATCTACATTTTACAGACAGGGAGGACATTCGATATTAGGATTAAAGTACACCGTTCGTGCTTCACAAAGAAAGATAATAGATCCCAATTCGCCAAACACCTCCTCGATAAAAATCGCACCAGTAAATTCACAGCAGACATTCTTCACACTGAAATGAAGAAATGCAGGTTGAATTCTTGGGAGGAGTTGGAAATTTGGGAATCCATGCAGTCTGACAGGTTTGAGGTGGCCAATGAAACAATACACTACTCCCGTTCCCCCCTCCTAAAATTCTTCAAAGACTCCAAGATCTTTTAAATCTTTACCGTAAAAGTGAATAGTTTCTTCATTACCCCCGAAAGCGGTAGAGAAATGATTCTAGAGTTGCGTTGGGGATCATTGGAACTAAGATCATTATACGCTGGGCCGGAAGTTATTAAACTAATTGAGAGCCGCTTGTTTCACACCCGAGGCCTCATCGATTATTCGTATTCCAAAATGCATTACTCGCTTATATCATAAATATGAAATAGCAGACTCCTTCTCACGGACAATACGTGATAGTAACTGTATAGTTGGAGTCAAAAAGACTAATACTTAACATCTGCTACCTCTAAGGAATAATTATTTTTAAATCTACATATACATTCATTTTACACTAATATCGTATGCTATCCTGGCAAATCCCTTTCCGCATGACCTAGTTGGATTGAAATACCTGTAAAGTAGTGAATATTAAAACACTCCTCAAACGTCTCTCATAGTCATTTCAAACTCCCTCCTGCCACCCCTCGTCTCTCCCCATGGGAGTGATTCCACGCGTGGTCCGCTGCCAACAGCTGGGTGCCACTTTTCCTACAACCGACGCTAGGGTTAGGGCCTTTAGTTTCATGATCATGGATAAATAGAATTCCCCCCTCCTTGCTTTCCAGTTCTGCATAACCTCTCTTGGCATGGTGGCAGTCCATCGCATAAGTAGTTTTGGTTCATTCTTGTTTCCTCCTTTCTAGTATACTCGAATGTTATTAACGCGGGTGAAATTAACCTTTTTAAACTAATTTTTTGACAAACATTCATGCCAGGATTTTACTTTTCCTAACCCTTTTCTACACCCTTCCTCTTCATTATTCCTTATCCTTCCCACCTGTTGTTTGCAACCCTAACAACACACATTTTCGGTAGATTGCTAGGCATTCGTGAAGATTTAGTCGCTATGTGCAGTATTAAATTCTTTTTATAGGTCAGTTGTATGACCAGAAGGAATTACATATATCCATAGTATCATTAATATTAATATAGGTATATAAACCTCGCGTTTCAATCCATGGTGCTATTTCTGATACCAATGCGTTGTAAACATGGGGATAGGAATTACAAAGAGAGACATGCTGGATTTGAGCGTTTTCAACTGACGCAATATTGCACGAAACGATATTTATTTCATTTATCACATACTAGTACGAGTACAAGCGTTGACGGGGTAATACCTTGTTCGTTTTCCCCAGACATGGTTTAAATCGCTTTTGAAGAAGTTCAGTAAATCAGCTTATTCAAGCTGGATGTTATCAATCAGAAGCAGCAGTGAAGCCCCCTGGGTCGGTTTTGAAAGACATTGCAAAAAATGACTTCCATGAAAGTATGTCTTCGAAGTCTGGAAATGAATTAGGTAAGTAAATTACATTCATAATGGTTTATCTCGAGACGGAGAGATTTCGAGATATCAACATTTGGAGGACGAAAAAGCAAAGTTGTTACAGAAAAACCCTCGTAAAAAAGAGCCTCTATAGCTGCAGCAAAGGGTTCATCATCACTCAGGTATTTTTAGGCTGTTTCCGCGCTGATTTAATCGGGGTAGACGAAAGTTTCTTCCGAATTCCAGTCGGCGTCTTCAGGTCCGAAGTTGGAAGATCTGAAGACACCGGCTGGAATGCCGAATGTTGTCTGTCAAGATTAATCAACGGGTAAAGAACCCGGAAACTCTCGAATCACCAAATTCTTAGATTTCTAAATCTATATACGAGGTTGGTCCGAAAAGTATCCAACCTGCCAATTTTTTTCCTCTATTTTTTCTTGTGAGGGTGTTGTGCACTAAAAATCTGCTCCAAGAGATCAACAGGAGAATATTACGTTGAAGTTCTGAAAAGATTTCATGATGCCGTGAGAAGAAAACGACCGCGTCTCTAGTCAAGCAGTGACTGGCTTCATCACTTTGATAACGCGCCAGCGCATTCATCGAACCTTGGGCAGCAAATTTCGGAACACACAAGATTGTACAGCTTTACCAGCCTCTTAAAAGTCCCAATATAGCTCCCTGCGACTCTTGGATGAAAATGGGGCTCAAAGGAAAGCGGTTCGACGACATATGTAGAGAAATGCGACGCGCGAGCTGAAGGCCGTTCCAAAATCTGCGTTCGGGGACTGCTTTAAGATGGGGGGGAATCACCGATGGGAGCGCGTGGCTCAATCAAATAGGGATTACTTCGATGGAAGAATGCCACGGCCCGGAAGACGAAGATTTGCACCGATGCGGAGATGTAAACGCAGGTCGGATAGTTTTCGGACACACCTTGTATATGTACAAGGGCGGTCTAAAAAGTTTCCGACTTCAGAAATCATCAGAAATTTCAGAAACCCATGTATATCGCATACTACCCTACAAGCCGCCGCAAGAACGTATGGCAGGGGCTGTTAGGTCACCAGTCATACAATTTCTAATCCAACACTTCCACAAACACATGACCGCCCATGATCCACTTAAAAGGCACGGGGAAGGAGGCGACCGTTCATCTATCATTCATGGTCAATCCTTTACACAAACCAGCTGTTTCACTGTAAGCAACCTCTCCACCGACAACACTAATAACGCATTTAAGGAATCACATTAAAAAGGGAGGGCTGATATGTAACGCATACTTTATTTTGTAACTCTGCAAACCATCGCAATGTTCAACGTCATGGTCAGCTAGATTGTAATTGCAAGAAGTCGTAACCAATAATATATCTACAATTATTCATATGAACGAATACTTCGGAATGATTCAAGACAAATCCCTTAAATTTTTTTCTCCTTAACCTCCTAATCTAAAATTGCCTGCTAAGCGTATATCTGCAGCTGAAAAATTTAGTGGAAACGTGAGAAGGTAAAAAGTTTTAGTGCCTGCAACCAGGGGGATCACATATTCCTGGAAGTATCGGCGGGATTACACCGAAGGACACAAATAAAATCCCTAGTGCAACAAGAAATACAATTTTTTAGCACATAGAGAATAGGAAGCAATACAAGGGGGGTCGTGGGGCGAGATGCGGGGACGCGCAGGGCAATTCATGCCTGGCGGGCAGACCAAGAGGGGAAGAGGGGGACTTCCTCTCCGCTGGGGCAACTCCTCCTTCGGGAGCCACTAAATAATTAACGGCTGCGCTCGGGTTTTTTCAAACACTCGGATGGATTCACATGCGCATCGAACGCATTCGCCCGGCGGACCGAGAGGGGCCGGAGGGAAGTGAGAGAGAGAGAGCGGGAAGGGGGTGGGGGGCCAGAACGGCGGCACGGATCAGACTACCATGCCCCCCAACCCGGCTCCCCTGACCGTCCCCCTCTCTCTCGCATTGTGTACAACTAGGTGGCGCGTTTAGACAGGAATGATTAGCATTCACTAGTGAATGGCGCCACCGTTGCAAAGGGGTGCAGTACCCATCCCGAAAGATAACCAATGCGGGCGAAATGCACCTTTCTTGGTTCTACGATAAGAGGCTATTCTCAGTAGCTAACTTCTACTCCTTTGATGGAAGTTGGAAATATTTCTCAATCAGGGTGGGTACGAAATCGACCCACAAACATGATTCTTAAAACAAACTTAAACGTTGCTTGAATGACAAAAGATAGGCAGACGGGTAACTGGCAAATTTTAATTGTGTTGTTAACCCTTGGTACCAGTTACAGTGCAATGAAGAACGATTTCGTCTAATTGAGAATTTCGACGCCGCCGTTCCTTATCATCAGAATGTTACCTGAAATAGCAGTAAAAATTTAACGACGGACATTGTGATTAAATAGTTAATGGTCATCATTAGTTCACCCAGTCACATATTCATATTTGAGTACAGACTATGCTCATTTAGCAGAAAGAATGTTTTTGACTTTTCACTTCAAATGACCATTAATTTAAAAGTGCTATCACTCAATTGTATAATTCGCCTTCTCTTTGATGCACACAGGCTTCGTGGGCTTCCCGTGAATGCTCTCTAAAATTACCAAATTGAAACTGTTAATGGAAGACCTTATTATCCAAAATGTATATTTTATTTTAAGCTCTTTCAACATGGCGTATATCGAATTTCTATCGTTTCATTTATCTTTTAATGTGGTCACAAATTCACCAAGGTCTGACACTGAACACTCTAATAAGCTTCCCTTCTTGCTCTGTCTTTGCCTCATCCATTAACATCCATGGATTCGTTATCTTTGAATACACCTCTAAATGCATCTCTATATTTGTAAGTAACTCCACTTCGTCCATGAAGTAGCTTTTGTCAATTTGAACAAATCCTTCTTCTCCACACTAATTCACCTCCCATTTACCGCCACTGACAGCGCGCCGATGTATTTTCATCATTAGTATCTACAACCGTGTTTGCCCTGGATAAAAGAAATTTTTTATTTATTTCACACACGATTAATTGCACGTGGAATTAGAGCATTCTAATTTAACCTTAAAATTTTCCTGTTCGTTTTACCCATTGCTGACTACAACTCGTAAATTGCCTAGATATCAGTCAATAGAAATAGATCTATAGGCCTTAGAAAATATATCAAACACCATTCGGATCCTTAAAAATTTCCAAAGGCAATCTCTTTAAGTCGTTAATATCTCGTCGTATAAAATTCCAATGCCCTCACCGGACTATAAACTTGACGTGGTGGAAGGGCTTGTGCGTTCCGATGACCCCTAGAGCTGTGCTGGCGGGAGTAATAATAATTCCTCCTGATAGGGTCACCCATGCCAGATAGGTCGAAGGTTAGGAGCCAGACGAAAGGTAGTCCACGCAGCGTCTGTTCCTCAGTGAGGCGGATACAATGGCGTCTGACCCCAGTGGGGTGGCCAGTAAGTGATGGTGTCACGTTTAAAACACTACTGAGGAAGGCAACGGAAAACAATATCAATCAACATTCCGAATATAAACATGATGGTCACTTCAGAGATTTTGAGTCCTGGCAACTACGGGGCTCGACCCAATCGGCCGCATGTCGTGCCCGGCAGCGGGGGAGGCAAGGCTTCCGAGGTCGTCATCCCACGAAACCCTTGCAGGGGAAAACCAGCAGCAGCAGGAAAGAATAGGCAGGAACAGAAGACCAAATCAGTCAGAATAGGAACGTGGAATGTTAGAAAAATGATGAGGACAGGGAAATTGGAGAATGTTAAGCGAGAGATGGAAAGGGGAAATATAGATATTTTAGGCCTATGCGAGGTGAGATGGAAGGATAGCGGGGATTACTGGAGTGATCAGTATAGAATAATATACAGCGGCGGGGACGAGAGCCAACGAGGAGTTACCGTAGCATTAAATAAAGAGGTAGAATTAAGCGCAGTCAATATAGAACAAGTAACGGATTAAATATTACTAGTGGATATAAAAGCAGAGCTTGATTATTATTCAGGTATACATGCCGCCGAGTAACCATACGGAGGCAGAGGACGATAGGACATAGGATCAAATAGAGGACATAATCGCGTGTGTTCCTGCAGGGAAACATTTGATGGTGATGGGGAATACAAAGGTAGGTGAAGGAATAAATGGTGATGACGTGGGGAACAACGGTTTAGGAAATAGAAATGATCGCTGGGAGAAAAAAGTTGAGTTCTGCAGGAGACAGGGGTTAGCCATCAACAACACTTGTTTTAGACACCAAAAAAGGCGAAGGTATACATGGAAAATGCCAGGTGACTCAAAAGGTGATAGCTAGATTATATTCTTGTAAGACACAGGTTAAGGAACAGTGTGATAATACGCACAGCTTCCTGGAAGCGGATGCGGACTCTGATCACAATTTAGTTGATCTGAAATGTAGCGTCCGTTTCAAAAATGCAAGGCAGGGGCGGTGGGTAAGACAATTTATTGTAGAAGCATAAAACGGATTGAAAAGGAAGGAGTACCAACAGGATATCGAGGAAATCATAGAGGATGATAAAGGGCTAAGTACTATCGAAGAAAAATGGGAAAGTATCAAGAAAGGATTGTCTAAAGCCGAAAAATACACTATTGGAACCGGTAACACTAAAAGGACTAGGAAACCATGGATCACGGATGAGATGATTACAAAGATGGATGAGTGGAGAAAATGGAAGAATATAAATACTGAGTTAGGCAAAATGAAGTACAAAGAATTAAACAATAAATTGAGGCTGGCAACAAATAAAGCAAAAGAAGCATCATAGAAGACCCAGTGCGAGGATATGGAGAGTCTCCAGAGGAAGGGTGAAATCGGTGCGCTGTACAGCAAAGTTAAATCGTTATCGGGAAGTAAGAATGGAAGAGCTATCCTAACAGTTAGAGATAAGGCGGGTAAGGTAATAGTTGACGCAGGAAAGATCCAAGAGAGATGGAAGGAGTATAGTATAGAAGAACTGTATAGTAAGGAGCTTAGACCAACAAAGTTAGACATTGAAAAAGAAAATGACGTAGAGGAAGACAGCTTAGGTCCAGGCATGCTAGACGATGAGATAGAAAAGGCATTAAGGGAGATGAAACTAAATAAGGCCGTGGGGTGGATAACATTCCCGCGGAACTTTTGAAATGTGTAGGAAAGTGTGGGAGGAAGAGGACATATGGGCACATTCGTAGTATTTATGAGGACGGAATCTGGCCTGAAGACTTTGTGAGATGAGTGTTAGTTCCTATTCCGAAAAAGGTAAATGCAACATCTTGTGAGGACTGCAAGACAATAAACTTGATATCCCACGCAGCTAGAGTTGTTCTCAGGATCATAAACAAAAGGATGGAGAGTAGGGCAAATGTTTACTTGTGGGATGACCAGTTTGGGTTTAGGAAGGGGAGAGTCTCGCTCGATGCCATTGCAGTAATGAGGTTATTAATCGAGAGGAATATAGAATACAACCAGGAGATATTTGCCTATTTCGTATATTTTGAAAAAGCGCGTGATAGAGTGAATTGGGAAAAACTAATGAGTATACATAGAAAATAGAAATAGATATGAGGGCAAGGAGGCTAATCTGCAACCTGTTCATGTCTCAAACTGCTCAGGTGCGAGTGGGAAACGGGGAGTCTTGATGGGCAGTGTTAGGAAGAGGTATGGAAAAGTGGAAGGGGGTATTGACTGGCAGTGGGGTTTTGAAGACTGTAATAGATAGGAGAATGTTAGGAAAACGAGGAAAGGAAATGAACAGGATAGCGATGTTGGACTGAATGAAGGGAAGAAGAAAGTAAGAGTCACAAAATATTTGTTTAGTAGCAGTGTCCATCCAAAACCTACCTTAACCCGTAGATTTCCTAATAATAATAATAAATTCTAATGAGAGTTATTTTGATTTTGGAAACCTACGTATGCAAGGAGAATAATCTGAAGGAAGTGAATGAGAATATTTAATAACTCATGCTTAAACTTATATTTTCCTTTTATCACGAAATATGTGAAAAGGGGTTGACAAAAAATGTAGTTTTCTCTGCTAGCAACATTCCCTCTATTCTATTGTAGTTAAATTATTTTCGAGGCAGTTTATGGTGGAAATTTGGGTAAATCCATCGAAAATATAAGAAAGTACCTCAACTTGGATTTCGCGTTCCACAATAAATGTTTGTATTATCCAGAAGAATTTACTAGACCCCGGAAGTCCAACTATAGTCCTAAAAATACTTGAGTGCAGCACAAATAGTATAATAATATATAAATTTTTTGTAGGACGGAAAATTTATATTGCGAGACTTTCTTGTCAAAACTTATTACATATTTGGATGAGTGAGTAAATGGTGTATCCGGAAAATATTAGTCCTTCTAATTTAATATCATGGAAAAAACAGGTTTCTTGGTATAGATGGAGGTAACGAATTTAATATTGATTATAGCTTGTAATAAGGTATTGTTTTTATACTTTTAATAGATAAATTTCTCAGTAAATGTTCTTATTTCTCCATTGATCAAATTTTAATTCAATCTGTGCATTTTTTGGCGGATGAGTGGAAAAAATAAACAATTAAACAAACAGATTTTAAATATGAACTTAATTAAAAAATGTTTAGCAGAAAACGAAAATTAAATTAATGAGTAACAAGAACAAGCACCGCCATTAATGCACGGAGATATACCAAAATCCTTTTTGTACTTGCGCATGAAGAATAAACTATTTACTGATATTGTAGCATGATGATCTTAGAATCAGCTATAACATTTCAGACTCACGGCCCTCGGTACTTTAGGTACCTTCCATGACACCAAATGCTGTAATAGTTAAATATCTTTCATGAAAAAATCTTTTTAAATCTGTTTACCTTGATGAATATTTTTCCTTTGTAAATGTTGGCATCATTTTCTTCAAAATTGACCATAGTTCAACATAGAAAGTAGTATTTTACTTAAATGAAGCGGCAAAACATATTAAGGTTAGTCTGCCTTCCTTGCATATCCGCCAAGCGTTTCATTTCCTATCCCTTCATAACTATTTTTAATTGTACATTCTAACTTAAACACTAATTATAGCTGATGTAAAGTCAGCTCTGAAATTATAAATGAGGATCTACAAAATTATAAAATTATTATTAAGCCAGTGCAAACTCCTCGTTTTAATATTAGTACTTTATTATAGAGCCTCATGAATAAATTAGTGTATCAATCGATGAAATTTTAGAGTACAACTAATTCATAGATTGTTAAGATTTAATCAGGAGTCCAAATAAATATAACTAGCCACCCTATTTGACATGAAATGAATTCTCTTTTCATAACCACGCTCTAAATTGGTTACAAATTGATAAACATATCGTAATTTCAATTTAGAACCTCTATTTGGATTGATTAAATTTTAATAATGTCAGAGGTGACAAAAACAAAATTAGAAATCCAGAATAGGCGAATTATTTTTGAAAAAATCCTTCCTTACAAAGATTCCAGTGCTCTGCCAAAATTACTATTAAATGCTCCATTTTCCATTAAGACAGCGAAGTAAGGTCCAAAATTCTTCTGCTGGAAGTTTTTATCCTTTTACAAAATTATTCTTACTCATGCATAATTTTCAGGGACATGATATATGAACTCCTCTTTTGAAGACGAGCTTTTTCATGGGCACGAGGAGTAAGTATGGCTCTCGCCGACTCAGCGGATTTTAATGACGTTTTTAAATTCTCCCCTCTCCAACTGCCTCCTCAACTTTTTTTCACTCATTTCTTCGTCGTTCATCATTCCGCTAACTTGATTTTTCTGTTTCCCACGGTAACATCCAATGCGCTCTTACCACGCTTATTAATCAGATAACTCCTTCCGCCACGTATCGGAGCCTCACCTGGCGTTACGAATCCCATCCATTACGCCACAAAAAATACCGGAGAACCTCGATTTGTGACGCGGAATCCTTTTTTATTATATCTTAATAGCTTAAATAAAAAATCGCATAAACGTTACATAATTTTCCATGAAAAATGAGTAGTAAAAAATGCAAAGCAGGTTTCATAATATTTTAGGCATATCCTGGATCAGGGGAGTCGAACCTATGACACACGTCCCCAAATTGGTACGCAGGGCAATTATTTTGGCCCGCAGAGCTGAGAGGGTGCTCGGGGGAATTCCTCGGTGATCACTCGATGGTTTGGCTTGCACGTGAGTCAAGAGAGAACTCTTGTTACATAAGTATATACACGTGGGCACTCAATCGCCAAAAGAGTCCATGGTCTAGATAATACAAAGTAATAACAAAAGCACTGCAGTACAAAAACATAACTTACGTTCAAATGGAGTTAATATTTAAATTACACCTTAATTTGCCTGATTTGTTAATGTATTTTGCCAAACATACGGGTAATTTAATAACCAATTCGCTCTTCAGAAATTTTCGGGACTTGATAGTGAACTAAGATACTATTATTACAATGCGGATTTATTACCACAAACTGGATTTACTTGAAGAAAATTGGAAATATTCGCCATAGATTACTTTGCAAAAAGGAAATAGATGTATTTCATGGAATGGGATTGAGAATGAAATGGTGTTCAAGAAGTTTGGCGTCCCATTTTTTGGATTTTCTAAAAGCGAGAAGCAGGAAACGATGATTGGCTGTCAAAAGAAGTTAAAGGTTTCCCTTTGCTCCGACTTGGCCCCAACTCACTTTGACTCCAAAAGCGGAGAACAAAGGGCGTTGATGTTTCCGGGAACTGCAACGCCCGGCGGCGTTCGCCTAATTTAAAAATGTCGCGTGAAGAAAAGATCCGAAAGAATGAACCGAAAGGAGAATCCTTTATTCAACTTGAAACAGTTTTACACATCTTTGAGCTACATCAAAAATTAAGTGCATGCAGGAACTCATGCGTCAACTCCTAGTTCTCTCTCAGAGTTATTAATCGAAGTGGGTCTCACTTTGCTTTGCAACTCGCTAACCGATGGTTCATTTAATTAACATTGAGCGAGTTTGTAACTAGGCATGGTTGGTTTAGCAAAGTATCTAAAGTTGGGTAAGCACGATAAAAATACTTATTAATCTACAAGAATAGGGGAGGTACAAAGAGGAACTCTATGCCCTCCATTAAGTAATCTGATACGTAAAAGGAACCAGGAAAATGTTGACTCTTCTCTGTGATTGTTTAGTGTGTACATATAATTTAAGCGCTCTTATTTCCAACTGTTCAACTGCTCAAGTTCTTTTCAAATCGTATGCATGGAGCTAATCGATGAAGATATATTGATTTGACTCCATCCGTTTCGGAAGGATCAACCGATAAATGTGACCTTCACATGTCATCTTACAGGAATACGTGAATTTTCTTGGTTTGTGTGGCTCGATATTAAATTTCATTAGTGTTTCCTAAGCAACCCTTTCACGTCTGCCAAATGACTAGATGTCCAATCTGAATATTGAGTTTGTGGGGTACAAATTTTTAAATTAAATTTTTAAACAGCAAATTTTAAAGTAAAATTTTAAGTTATCATAGAGATTAAAAATAATGAAGAAAATCATTAATCATTGAAAAGATTTTTCTTCGTCAGAAAAGGGCCTCTGAAATTTGTCTTATTTATAAAATAAGTTTCACAAAGGAATATATAACTCAACTAATGAAATTAAACTTTAGTGTAAAGTCGGAAATCAAGAGGTTCTTGAAAGAATAGATAAGTGTTGTGTGAAGAAGTTGCATGAATTCGTCCATGGAAACGTCCATGGCGAGCAACAAGAAACCATATCAAAGGACACATTTAAAAAAATTAATATTAATTAGAAAAAAATGCTGTAACTATAAATGAAGGTGAACTTAAAGTAAAAAGGATTGAGGGAATATTTGGAGAAAATTTGAACCGGATAGAAACACATCCTACGACACTGAATGAAAAGGGGATATTTAGGAAAAAACTGGTGACCACGTGCGTTATCGTCAAAAGGTGGCGAGAAATGCGGACGTTAAACAACATATCAGCTAGAAATCGCAAATATAAAAGGTCCAAAAATGTGCATATACAAATGCGAGAAGAGCTGAATTAGGTGCAAGTAATAATTTTTAAATAGTAATAGGAACGACGCCAGTACACTGAAATCCAAAGAAAAAGAATACACATACCCAAAAACTACATATCTTGAAATGCTCATCCATGTGCTCCAGCAAACCGATGTATTCGTATTATTCGAATTCTCGTCTAATCCAACTAAGAAATGATGATGATGATGTGAAAGTTTTTACCATTACCCATATGCTATGGATAAATCTAATCTCCCAAGACAGTAGATTTGAAAAATATGATCTTTTCAAAAGCAACCGGAGACGAGAAAGACTTAACGGTTCCATAGACGATGGACGTGATGTATGAGCAAGGAAGGCGGGATTCAATCGCTTAATATCCCGCTAATATTTCTGACTTCTCGGTTCTAATATCAATATCTTCGCCCTTAATAACCAATTAGAATTCATACGCTGTTCTTTAACTTTATCCAGCCGGCGCCACGTAATCTAACGGAATCATTTTCATCACGTTCCAACGAAAAGGGCTATCCTTTACGTCAACGTCATCGGCAGCAACCCAAGCTTCCGTACCCCGCTAATTGGCCTCAACGCCACGAAGCCAACCTAAAACTGACAAATACAACTTACCCAAATCTCTAAATTCATTGCCTATGCCACCTTACCTGTGCATTACTTATGTCAACTAGCTACCACTTCATCACATTATTTTCTCTCCAGAAAGGACAGCCTCCGATTATCCGCACTATTACCCAAACCCAGCGATAGCATCCCCACTCTCCTCGATTCAACAAATACCGCTCCTTTCTCTCCCGTCCTTCGCCACACTCCACACACTTGCAACTCCTTCTTGCGACAAGAGACATTGACGGAGTGAAATACCTACCTTACTCACTTGGATAATAATGAAGTTTGGTGGGCGTGAATTTGCGATTAAAGAACGATGGAGTTCAACTTCCATTCGGCACCGGAAGAAAACCCTCAGCAAATGTAATAAATAATAATTTGTTGCCGTAACATAGTGTGCACTGGGGAAATCATTTTTATCGAGTGAAGGGGCAATGGGAATCTGAAAGGAGACTAGAATCATTAAGGGGTACCAAGATCTATATACTGCATGAACATCATAGCTATTTACTATTACGATGACGGCGTAAATATTTCACGAAAATCGCCTAGGCAACTATTTTGCTCTATTTTTTTTCTCATTTTTCGATTATTAATTTGCTTTAATATTGTATGCCACTTAGCGATGAATATTTAAGCAATATTAAAATATTTTGTTATTCCCTATTTACATGCATGCTTGGGTGATTTGTCGAGCATTGCACCTCCCAAGGATCAACTTTGTAATCTGCAACCTTCTGGAGCCAACGAAGCACCTTTTCATATTCCTGTCGACTTGAATCATTAACTCACCCCCCTCATTTCTCCCAAAATAGTTATTTTTAATGTTTTAATGTAGTAGAGATTTTAATAGTATATATATATATATATAATATATATATATATATTTTTTTTAAGGTAAACTACCGGTTAAGGTAGGTTTTTAGATGGACACAACTACCAAACAAATATTTTATTACTCCCAACAAAACACAAAATCCATCATCCTACTCTATATCAGGTCCCTCTTCATCTCCGAGTACTTTCTTCCTCCCTTCATCCCGTCCAACATCCCTATTCTGTTCCTTCCCTTTCCTCGTTTGCCTAACATTCTCCCCTCTATTACAGTCTTCAACATCCCACTGCCGGTCAATACCCCCTTCATCCACTTTTCCTGCCTCCATAGCATTGCTCCCAACAAACCCCTCTCTTTGCCCACCATACCAAGTACTTCCTCATTTGTTTTCTTCTCTGTCCAATTCAACTTCTCCATTCTTCTCCACACCCACATTTCAAAAGCCTCCAGCCAAGCCTACATGTATGTATGTATATATATATATATATATATATATATATATATATATATATATATATATATATATATATATATATATATATATATATATACATACATACATATATATATACATACATATATATATATATACATATATATATATATATACATATATATATATACATACATACATATATATATATATATATATATATATATATAGTATTTTAATCGTTAATTGCCTTGCCAACTTAGAATTAGCAGTATGCCAATGAAATAGAGAATTATGTTTAGATAATATTTAATTCACAATAATATTATAGGTTTAAAGCAAGTGGGATAAAAAATTAACTGAAAAGAGCAGACCCATGGTCTCAATTTCGCTCGAGAGAACGCGTTCATTCATTCTCCCTCGCATTTCCTCCCCCTGTCGACCCAAATGCTCGGGAGACGCCCTTCGCACCAAAGACGACCTCGATTCGTATTTTTTGCCGATGAAAGCGCATTCTCGAACCCCTTAACCATCCCAACTCCCCGGCCTCACCCCTAACCCCCAAAGATCCAGTTTCTCCCGCCTGCACGATGACGCACCCCATTATTATTATTATTATATTCCCTACCCAAGCCTTTCATCCTTCAACACCCCTACCCCTCCCAATATAAACTTCACATCACAAAAGAAATTCAACCCACCACGCCATCACAAGGCGCACCTCTCCCGTCCCCCGTTCCAAACCGCCTTCGCCTCCCTTCTTTTCTTCCTTTAATGCTTCTTACAGGACTTCATTTCGCCTTCAATCTTACCTCTCTCCTTCCTCCCTCCTCCCCCGACCGCTCTCCGTAATCCGCCTTCTCTTCCCCCGACCGCTCCCCCCCCCCCCCGCCCGCACGCCATTTGGTATGATAATGCGCCATTTTCCAGGCCGAGGGAGAGAAGGGGTTATCTCCTCCCGAACGGGGAATGATTGAGAGGGTGGGAGGGAGGTGGGGGAGGGGAGTATAAAAGAGACGGGAGGGGGCGTGGGATTGCAGCGGAGGGGGAGGATTGGCGATTTGAAGGGTTGAGGGAACGGGATGTTCCCTTCAACGCGTGATAACCGTGAGGGAGGACACTTGAGGGATTTGGACCACTTGAACTTGAGGCAAAGACGGCAGAGCTACTATGTAAATGCACCACCTTAAGAAACTAGATCCACCAATCCGAATATTTATTATTTTGAAATATAATAATACTTGAAATAGCTTCGTGTATCTTGAAATAAACTTAAAAATTTTAAAAAAATTCTCAGAAATTAATAAGATATTCAAAAATATAATAATCTGGGAATAAATTCTAGAAACAAAGACAGATATGTTTTAATTATGATTACGTGGGATGATGTGGTGGCTAACGCACAGGCTTTCCACCGCGAAGGCCCGGGTTTTTTACTATTTTTACTTTATTTCTTACCGGGTTTTTACTATTTTTTTTACAATAGGCACATTGGGTGGGACGATAGTATCTATAGACGGGATGGAGCAGAATGGACACTAGTTTTAAAAAATCATTGAAGAGCGTGTAGGTAAATTAGCGGAGTAAGAGTCGTATCGTTAGCTGGCGGAAACCACGCCATTATTAAAGGTTACCACGCAGTGGTCTGGTAAGCATCAAAGCTTTGTTGTAGGAACGTTCTTTAATGACAATGATAGCGTCGTGACGACGCAGAGTCGACGCTATGGTCTAGCAATAAAGCGCATTTTCACCCTTCCGGCTGAGTAAAAAAACAAAATTTTAATTACTTGGCGACTGACAACCCTCGTGAACTTCACCCAACACCTCTTCATAGCCCCAAAGTGACAGTTTGGTGCGCTGTGGATGTGCATAGGAATTATTGGGCCTTACTTTTTTGAATCTTGAGGTCCAACTGTTACTGTGAACTCTGTGCGCTGTTGTGAGATGCTGGAGAACTTTTTACTCCCCAAAATGGAAGAGCATGGTGGCAAATATGACAGGGCAGCCTTATGGTTCCAACAGGATGCTGCTACGGCTCATACCACACGTCGTTCACGCCAAATCCTGCAGGAACAATTTCCCGGCCGCCTGATCTCTTTACGATGGGATGTTCCATGGCCCCCTCGCTCCCTGGACTTGAGCCCACGTGATTCTTTTTTATTTGGGGATATCTTAAAGCTGATGGTAAACAAAGTTCAACCAATTACAGATGTCATCGCTAGAATGCGCAATACGTGCTGATAAGAGTTTTCGAAAACTTTTTTTAACAACTCAATATGTGCATCGCTCACCAAGGCCGTCACCTGGATGAAATAATTTTCAAAACCTAATGAATAAAAGAAACATTAAATTTAGTTTTCAGAAATAGAAAGCTTTTTGAAAAATTTAATTTAAAAAATTATTTTGGTTGGTTTTTTTACAATTAACCCGTAAAATCAGGGATTCCATTCCGCTTCACCCTGTACATATATTGATGGTGAATATACCGAGCATTTATTTCAGTATCGGCCCCTCTCGGCCGAAGGGAGTAGTCATGGGATGGGTGGCTGGAGGGGAGCCACACCACCACACGCGGGTATTCCTGAGCTTGTGTGCGCACAGGCATTCCGTGACCCCCTCCCCCCCCTAGGGATGGAGAGAGTGCCCATCTCCCATTAATCCCTACCCCTCCCTCCCGTCACCTCTTCCGCCCCGTGTTAAGCGCCCCGCGAGCGGTCCTCCTGCCGATTGCAATCTACACCGCGCCAAACATGGCGCCTTCCACTCCCCCTCCCGCCCTTATCCGATTTACTCCATCCACTTCAAACATCTCCTTTTATTGTTATTACCTTTATTCGCATATTTCTCTCCGCTGCCACTTTTTATCCTCTGCTCGAAGTGTTTCGACCTCCTCCCTTCGGCCGGCCCTGACTTCATTCGACGTGGCCCTGCGCCGCCACTGTCCGTACGAAATGCGATATATGCGAATCGCAACGCTTGGGGGACGAAGATCCGAGGAACTCCGAGATCCCATTCCGAGTTTTTTTCCATTCGCCACGATCATTTCCGAGGGGATTCTTGTGGGCATAACTTTTGAATATTCCGCGCGGAGGCATTCAGATATGCCTCAGCGGTCCAATAGCTAGAAAGGGATGTGCGGAGCTAGGGAACGGGGAAATCCAAGTCGTGAGGCTGTTGGAATGGCGTCGATGCCTTAAATTCTATCTGTCATTCGGAAATAGAATGACTGCCGCACTATATCACCAAACCGTTTCCCTTCCAACGGCGTTGCATTGCGGCTGCAACAGTTATTGAGTGTCAGATTAATTGCCCTCCAGGTTCCCACTCGGAAATGACAAGTCGATAAGAGTGAATATGGACAGTTACGATTTTATCCACCACATAAATTCTGCTTAGATTTCTTTTTACCGGAGGATTTTTGAAAGTGCCTAGTTTGAATGCTTTAAATATTACTCTTCCCCAGAGCATTAAAAGAATCGGACAAGTGCCAATGTCGAAGCGAAAAAAGGCTGAGTACTTAAGCTCACATTTATTTCTAATTCACTCATTTTAAAAGTAAAGTAAGCTTGTAAAACAACCGATGATGCAATAAAAAGTGCTTCTCAAAATTAGGAAGAATGTCCTATTGAGTTTCCAATGAAAACACATGTAAGCAGAATTATGAGCAAACAACGTTTTATTCCAGATTCCTAATAGAGCCAAAGACTAGGAAAGAAGGGAGGACGTTGGAAGGGCAAGCGATGGAAGCGGAGGAAAAGGAGAGGAACTTTGGAGGGAATGATGGGAGGTAGGAAGTACGGGGAATCGAAGGAGAGCGTGCCAGATTGGCTCTTCTTAGGCAAGCACAACAAACGTAGAAGTGCACAGTCTCTGTCCATTCAAAGACCTACGTTAAAACAATAAGACGATCAAAGGAATTAGCATCAAGAAAAAATGAAAAGGAGAGTTTTTCAGTTCGACTCAAAGAATTACGAACGCAGGGTGGCACATTCAATAACGAGGAAAAACTACTAATGTTTCACCAAACCCAAATAGCCATGCATGCGGCAATTTCGTTCTCCCTACCATATACGTATTACGCAAGACATCATTTAGAGTAAAACAAGCTATTTAATGTAAATAAATTTAAAAACTGAAAATGTCTGCAATGAAGTTGTGCCACCTCGAGGAACGTAAGCTTGACGGTATCACGGCCGCTAAACGCGAACCAAAATATTCCCTCATTAGACTACGGGGAAGACTCGAAAACGCTCCCGCACATCAACTCTTTTTTCTCCACACAAATTCCAATTCCAGAGCTTCTAATTTTATATTCTCCTTCATGATAATCATAATGTCTGTTACGTCCTTTCCTAGTCTACTTACAGGTTGCGAGCATCAATATTTTTGCTATTCCACCATTTCTTAATCCAATTTATCCCAATATTTTATCACAACACTCAACAACAACTGCGGTTCCAGGCCTTACTGGCAAAGCTATAGTAAGTCACTGAAAAATCTGAAAAATCGATGAATCTCATTTTACCGGATGTTTTTTCTATCTACATATCTCCAAAGTTAACCAGGCAGTATCATCAATGATGGCAAATCGGTTAAACTCAATTGTCTCTCGCCTCCCATTCTCATGATGAAATCTTATGCTGCATTGCAATTGAATAAGTTATTATTGGAAAGAGCCGTCAGTCGAAACAGTTTATGGATATATTCCTGGAAGTTTTTAAAAAGTTACTGCAGAGAAATATTAATTCTTGACCTTGATGATATACATAGTTTTTTAATAGTTTATGATAATTTATATTCCTCCACGTTTACACATGGATATGAAAATTGTTTTATCCAGTGTGAAGGATGATGTTAAAGAATTTATGGTGCAACCATATACCCCTCATGAACCATTAGGTCACTTCTTGAAAAACAAACCATATTAAATTAGTCACAGTAATAATTTAGAAACAGACTGTTGTGGGTTTACGATATGTCTCCAAGCGAGAACTAGACTTCTAGGTCATTCTGTTCCGTTCTCAAGGTATGAAGCTTGTCGAATTTTTCTGGTATATTAACATATAAATAAAACTAAAAATACTTCCTTGAAAACTGCAAACAAGTCCAAAGAACTTTAAGCTAGTAGAAACAAGTAGCGTCAAGTAAGAAGAAAGTTCCAATTAAAATATTTGCATTGTTTATCGACAACTTAAAAAAAATGGCAATTTGTGGAATTCCATGTTTGATTATATTTCAATATACTTGAAAGTGAAGAGTTTCATTTGATTTTATTTATGGCCCACTACCCTGCATTCTTCACTGCCTCTATCTTGAAAACGATTAGAAAACAGTATGAAGCAATTCAATGAAACATTGGTCGATTCCTACGAGAAAAGAAGAGTAGCTAGATAAATACTGCACTTGAAGAAATGATATGAAATAAATGATATGAAATATGAAATAATCGTAAATTCCGCATTTCGTCTTCAGTCAATCATAGATGTTATGAAACTATTATTTGAGAAAGATTAGGTGCTTACTCGGCGAACGATTTTAGTGAATGCTTCGCAAGTTTTCCACAGGAACAAAATGATCATCATTAAAAATTAGAAATTTCATAAAAAGACCAGACGACTTTTACTCCTTTCCCTTAATTGAAACTTTTGTCCGCTGGGCCAAATCTGGGTAGCTTGATCCACCCTCAACGATGTGTTAAAATGAACCATGGGTATTGAATTATACGTGTCATAAGACGCATTGGTCGACTACTGACTGTTTCTTGACCGTGTCAACGTGCACCCTCCTCTTTTCCTACGGGGGACGGGGTGAGGGGTAGGAGCGGTGCACGTGAGGGACAACACTCGTTGCACCCTAGACCAGCAGCACGCCGTCGCAAACCATTAATCGGATTGTATTAATCATTTCTTGCATTCCTCAATTTCCTGAGGCGGGAGACAAATGCGAGCCGATCTAGGGAGCCTTAATGGAGTGCCGAGAATGTAACCTTTTTTCCATTTCAAACGGTCTTTCTGCCGAGAGGAAGGGGCTCTTAATGTAGGTCACAGGTGGCGCAGCATGAATCCATTCGGAAAGGTGACGACGGGGCGGCGGGTCGAGGGGTTCGAAGGCGTGGGGGAGGAAGGGGCGGGGACGGCGGACAGGAAATATCGCGCACCGGCGAAAAAATCATTCATACTTATTTCTCATTGGCGCTGCAGCGGGGCGATCGGATGGCGTGTGTAGGTGTGAATGGGTGGAAGGAAGCCCCGGCTACCGAATCCCATTTATTTCTCCCGAGTCATTTGTAATATTAAATTGCGAGAGAGAGAGAGATAGTAGGAGGGTGATGTAGAGACGAGAAGGGAAAAAAAGAGGAGGCGGGGAGCGAAGGAGCCGCGGAGTGGGCAGGAGAGATATGGGAATAGGGTTTGGGCGGGTCGTGGAGTTTCGCAGGAGTTGGAGGAGCGAGAGGGGCGTAGTGAAGGATCCGGAGGTGAGGAACGGAAAAGAAATCGACGAAATGATAATAGTGACAAAAAAGAGAGTACGGGGGCGTGCGAGTGGGTGGAAGGGAGTGGTGGCAAAAGGGGAGAAAAAATGGAGGGCGCGGAGAAAGATTGAATTTGGAAAGTAAGGAATGGGAAGGGAGGCGACAGATTTTTTTTGGACCGAACGGAAAGCGGGAGTAGAATCGTAAAAAAAGGCCCAGAAGTAGAAATATGTAATCTTTTCAGGGAGAAAAAGCGAATACATCTGCGCGTAATTTGAAATTTTCCACGTTTTCAGTCCTACCTGGCCATTAAGATGGGAAGGGTTTCCGGGAGGAGCGCCGGGTGGCCGTGACGGGAGACAACAGGTGTTGGGGGCGATTAGGAGGAGGAGGGCTGGTGTGAAGGGGCAAGGGAGCGAGGGGGGGTTTTGGAGATGCATCGGGGCGGTCCAGCCCTCTAAGCGGGGCTCGAGACCGCATTGCCCATCACCACTCCTCCCCCCCCCCGTGCCGGGCCTTCAAGCCCCGATTGGCGTCGAGAGGCAGGGGCACCCTGGCGTGGTGGCCCCCTCACCTAAAGGACGAGATGGGGACCTCTGTCGCACACACGCCGGTGTAGGAACTCGTGAGGAGGAGAGGGGTGGAGGAAGGCGGGCAAATGAGGTCTCTTCACCACTCTCCGCTTCATTTGGTCTTTCATTCTCAGTCTCAAGGATGGAAGCTTGTGTTACCATCGCCGTTCGTTGACTCCCTGTATGAATGTTTCTCTCGAAAGCGTCCCGGGAAATTTATTCAAGTCCCCAGGCCGGCGAGAAGTAAATGAGTCTCACGGAAGAGGCTTCTCGCGAAGAAAGTGGTTCCGCTTGAGATAATTCGGGCTACCTGACCTTATGAAAGATAGTTTCCAGAGTAGATGATGATATCATTTCTATATACGGTATATTTAATCGTGATTATCAGTCACTTGTTTTAGTTTATAGGATGTTTCCATTTCTTGGAAAAAAATTACAAAATACAAATAAATTTGTAAAATCGGGATATCATTCAGAGGCATACCGTGTTAAAAGGGTCTATCAGGATTATGAAGTTGCTTCATAGTATTTGATAAATTAGCATAATACTAAATTAAAGATGGATCCAAAGGGTTCTTTGTTTTGGCAACATTGTGCAAAATAAGCTCCCAATCGGAAAATTGAGAAGGCTCAATTAAGTGTGACCTGTTTCATAAAAAATTTTACAACCAAATGAAAAGTGCTACAGACATGCCTTAACAGCTGGGATGGGAATCATTGGAACAAAGACCATTATACGCTTGTTCGAATTTATTAAACAAATTCAGAGCCATCTTCTCTTAAATTATTCATATTCGAACATACATTGTTCCCTCGCATCAAAAAAATTAGAAACTTATGCGCTAAAAACAGCAGACTCAAGGATTCCTTCTCAGGGACAATATGCGATATTATCTGTAAATTTGGAGCCAATATGAATGCTACATACCACCAGCAACGTCTAGGGAGTAATTAGTTCTATATGCACGCATTTTACACTGATATCGTATTTTATGTTGGCAAATCCTTTCCGCATGACCAACAAAAAAGGGATTGTTACACTCGAACAGCTAAAATGGCATGTATTAAAACACTCCCAAGCCGTCTTTTGTTCTAAGTGAATGTTTTTTTCCCTTTTCCTAACCATTTCAACAATTTCCCTCACCATTACCTCTAACCCTTCCCACCTGGTACTTGCACCCTCTTTATAAAGATTTGTTGTTGGGTCGCGGGGTATTTGTGGGGATTCAAATGTATTTTTTGAACAAACTTCATATAAACCATGGTAAACCAATTCCAGAACGAGATCGATCACGGACTCTTAAGGAGAGCTGTAACTACTTATAAACATATCAAAATTACATGCATACGTCATTGAACTATTACCAACGGTACTCGAGGAAACTGAGAACTTAGCTCACTTATTTTTACAACAACTACGGGTGACTCCGCATGAACTTTGCTTCGTACAAATGTCATTGGATTCTCTTCTTGCCTTTAAAGCAGCTCGTCTCTAATGGATTCCTCCTGAAGCAGGCGACGTTGAGCACGAATGCCAACGGCACGAAGAATTTGCAGCAACTTCTTCCCCCTGAACTTTAAAATCATAGTGTGCAAAGGCAGTCGTTATTGTCCAAAGCTGAGGTGGATGATGGCCGACACCACCTGATCACGAGACGGATTTCGCATGGACCATGAATATACAACGGTACAAAGATTGCATAAAAAGGCCCTTTGATTTTTCTAACAGTGCCCAAACTGATATCCAACATTAGGCTAATGGATCGAGATGGTGCGGGGGCTATCGTACTGGCTTCCCACCCAAAGGGTTCGGGTTTAAATCCCGGTGGTGTTCAATATTTTTCAGTGGTATCTGGATCCCTACTTGAGGTGCTTTGTGGAGGGCACTTTGAGTGAGTACGCCGTCCGTCGGATGGGACGTTAAGCTGTGTGGACCCCTTGGCGCCTTTCGTTAAGAGTAGGCTAATTCCGACGCCGGGTTTCTCTACACCCTTCATCCTTTCCTGTCCATGATCTATGGCACAAATGACCTCAGCTGTCGGTCGCCTCCCCTAAATACTACTATTTCAATACTCTTTGCTCACACATGTTTGTTTGGAATGGCATGGCGTACCATTTATAATTACTTGATGAAATATGATGTTATAAAGAGATTATGGATCTTCAATTAATATTTTCTGATATATCACCCACCATAAGTCTAGTTTAAGATAACTTGCAAATATATTTTTAAATATATTACTTAATCACCTCAACCTTTCATCACTTTTTCGACTTGTGGTCTATATAATATGTAGTCTACATCTTATATAGACTATAAGAATCATAAGTGGAGATTTAATACGTCTTTCAAGGACAGACAAGCCGACGCTTATAAAGAAAGTGGCCCTATAATATAGAACGGATGGAGATGTTTCTAAAGTATACATTATAGCGTATTTCAAAAAAGAATTGTGTATGGTTATATTAGCATAAAAAGAAACATTCATCGCTGCAAAAAACGTACTTAACGAAAATTCACAATTACCATCTGATTCCTGAAAGGAACTGTTCATAATTTAATGAACCCAACTTGGTCAGTGTCACACTGGCAAAAAATAAGGAGCAAATTTTGACATCCTTAACGTCTCGAAGAAGGAAGATGACGTTGTCATGTATAAAAAACTTATTTTCCTTTTTTCGTCATTCAGGAACTGTTAGTAATAAGTACGTGCGTCGTTTTTTTGCAGCTTTTGCAAATTTTCTTTGGCGATCTAAATATGAACGGCGCAAGAAACTAGATACAATGTTTCATTCGCAAATAACTCCCGTGAAGCGCATTAATTGGGTCCGCTCTTTCAGCCCAGTTCCCTCCCACCCACCCCCTCTCCTCTGGTTCCAGTCGCGCCTGTTCTCGACCTGGGGAAGTCGCCAGGCCGGCAGGCATGCGCCGCAAAATAAATTGCCCTTTTTTGACTGCGAGTGAAGCTGATGGATACTAAATACTACTGCTACCCCAACATTAGACTAAACCCTTTTTCATCCTCGCCTACTTCTTTCCTCCCTTCGTCCCGTCCAACATCATCCTATTCCTGTATCTTCCTCGCTCGCCTAACTTTTACCTCTCTACAGGTTTTAGCCTGAATTGCAGTCTACAGCATCTCATCACCACGTCATAAACTCAGAATCCACCTTTGGATTTCTCCCTCTCCTCCCCCTCCATACCCAGCACCTCCTCATTTATTTTCCCTTCTGTCCTCTTCATCTTTTCTATCTTTCTCCGCAACCAAATTCCAAAGCCATCCTAATCCACACCCATACTTTTCTTCAAACGTCCATGTTTCAGTGTCGTATACAACCACGCTATATCAAAGTTCTTTCAAGAATCTTTTCGTGACATCCTTACTCCAGGTCCCTGCCATCAATTCCCACCTCCTTGTGAAAGCTTCTTCGCCTAACCAAATTACTCCTCTTCTCTTTATTTCCAATACTTCAACATTTCGGCCTAAGAAATTTGCGAGTTAGGCATACTCTTCTACCTGTCTCAGCTTATGTTCTGTGATTTTAATGTTGACCTTAGCTTTGTCATTTTCAAAGACCGAAAAACCTCACTTTTTTAGCATTTATTCTCATTCCATACATGTTACGTTGAATTTTCAGTGCATTCAGCATTGCTTGCAACCATTTGGCTGACTGGAATGTTAAGTTTGATCATTCGCAAAACTAACTAATTTTATGAATTCTTCTTCAAATTTTATTGTATTCTCCAGTTTTTTACATGACTCTTTACCCGTTTCCCCCATGCACGTGAATACGTTTAAAAGGATGGTTGATAATGGATACATATATCTGCCTAAACCCTCTTTCTCAAACAACTCATCCACCATCCGCATATTATCAGTCTGAGGTTATCTATTAAACACCTATCTCTTCAATGTACTCATATTTTCTGCAATATATTCGTCATTTCTTTCCAATTTAATCTAAAAAACTCATTAAAAAATCGATAGCATTCACGCATATAACATGAAGGTGTTCTACCGTCCTCTGTATTAGTGACCCCATTGCTGACGTGCCATCAGTTATACCTCCCCCGTCCAGAACTGAAACTTCTCATCTCCTTTCCAGTCCTTTACATCCTTCCTTATTCTCTTTCTCATGTTCCTCCGTATTACCTCTTTAGAAGTGGGCATAATCAAAACTATTGTTCTATAATCCTAGTGTATATTTGCCATTCACTTTTTCGAAATGGGATCTACCATTCGTCCGACTACAATTTTTGGGTAATTTCCTTTCTCACATAAATACTAGGAATAAGTCCATAAAAATGCTTTCTCCCATTTTTTCCCAAACTCATGCGCACTTTCGCGGGAATTGTATCCCACTTCCCACGGTACTGACAGATTTCATATCCCTCAAATACTCATGGACCTCCACTCTTCCCTTCCACGTCATTCCATCTTTCTGTTTAAGCTTTCTGGCCCAATCAAGTGATCTAGTCTTAAGTTCCTCTACATATCCTTCCCGTCATTCTTTAATTTTTCTTGGTCTGATAGATAATTTTTCGGGAAGGTTCGTTGGTCCCACTTTTATTTTTTTAGGAATATTCTATCAGTCTCCTGCTCTATATTTTCTCCCCTTCTTCGTACCCTTATGACCATAATTATTACCACTTCCATTCCAACCGCTTTTTTATTTTACCC